>NC_028357.1:39549866-39601419 GCF_000741045.1 Vigna radiata var. radiata
TAGATCTTGGCACAACACTTTGTTTCTTTCTTTTCCAAGAAATCAATTTACCACCAACAGAGACACAATATCCAGAAGTATATCTTCTAACAAAAGATCATGCCCAGTCAACATCTAAGTAACAAACAATTCTTGTATGGTTATTGGAACCATATAATAATCCTTTTCCAAGAGATCCTTTAATGTATTTTAATATACGAATGACTGTATTCCAATGATCTTCACATGGGGAATTAAGAAATTAGCTTACCACACTGACTACAAAGGAAATGTCAGGATGAGTAACTATAAGATAATTCGACTTCCCAACTAATCTTTTATTTTGCTCAAAGATCTGACATAGGCTCCCCTTGATTTGGTAGGAGTTTGGTATTATGATCCATGGGTGTGTCAACATATTCATCAACCCGTTTTCCTCCAAAATATCCAATGCATATTTCCTATGAGATATAACAATACCATCATCGGATTGTCACCTCAGTACCCAAGAAATACCTGAATTTGCCAAAATCTTTGGTCTAAAAATGGTGGCAAAGATGTTTCATCTGGGAGATCGCATGGTTGTCACTACTTGTAAGAATGATGTCATCAACATATACTATCAAGTGGACACATCTAGCACTTAAGTGACCATAAAAGACTGAATGATCTGCCTCACACCAAGTCATACCAAATTGTTGAACGACGCTCCTAAATTTTCTAAACCAAGCCCTATGAGACTATTTTAGGCTAGATAAAAATTTGCGAAGACGACATGCCCATCCAAAAGACTACCCTTGAGCAACAAATCTTGGCGGTTGCTCTATATAAATCTCTTCCTGCAAATCGCCATATGCATTTTTGACATCCAGTTGATAAAGAGGTCATTGTCAAAGAACAGTCATGGATATAAATAAACAAATTGAAGCAATATATACTATTGGAGAAAAATTATCACCATAATCCAACCAAAAAAATTGTGTAACCTTTGGCCACAAAATGGACTTTGAGGCGACCAATGCTACCATCATGACCAACTTTGACAACAAAAGTCCACCTACAACAAACAACAGAATTCCCAAACGATAATGCGACGAGCTCCCAAGTTCCATTATTTTGAAGAACACTTAGTTCATCTAGCGTGGCCTGACGCCAACTAGGATGGGCTAAGGCATCACTGACAAGTAGAAGCCAAATTGGGTACAAGTGAACCCAAAATCTAATCACAGACATGGAAATATTTATCAACAAGTCTGTGTGATGCCAATACTATGAAGAACTTTGATCGTTGCTTTATTTCTTGAGCAGAGTAGCGGCAGGAGACAATAACTCATTCAATTCATGAAAAAGAGCATGAATCTTACACATATAATCAGCCATAGAGTCCTGATGTCGAGGAACAACAACATAGAAAAGATCATCACAAAAACCAAAAAAGACATTGAGTATCATTGGTGTATAATAATTTGACTTGTTTCAAGACTTTAGAACATGTCGTAGGAATGATTTTTTTTTTTTAAAAAGATTGAAGGATACCCTTGATAATAATGCATAAGTGAAGTCAAAGTTTAATGTTTGATGCCCAAGTCGCATGATTAGAGCCATCTAACTTATCAACAAATAAGTGCACATTGACCTAGTTATATGAACATGATAGAAGAGATATCAGAAGAGACAGCAGCAGAAGAAGCCGTAGATGAAGATGAGAGAGAGAAACCCTAAAAATCCAAGGTTCTCTAATCAAGGCACCTAGCACAGATCCTTATCACTTTGAATCGCTGCCAGAGAGAAGTCGGGACATGCCGCCATCCGTAACAGAAAAAGGACGCAAATTTGGAATTTCGCGAGGCGCGTGAGGGCGTGTGAGAACTCTGATGAAGGCGACATTAGTGGCATGGTGGTCACCTAGCCGAAACAATCAAAACTTTATAGTCGCTGCCAAAACTGGAACTTCGACGAGTTGACAGTAGCATAAGGCGGTGACGACAGGTCCAGAGGCAATGACGATGGTTTCGGTGGCAAAGGCGACGAATTGTTTTTCAAAAGAACCTAGGCTCTAGATACCATATTGAATATAGTCAAAACTATATGGGATTAATCTCTTTTGTGTAGAAAATACACATAAGATACATTATTTATAATAAAAGATAAATATAAGATATCTAATAATCTAAGATATCTAACAAGCCCCATTTGTTAGTTTTTACTAAATCACCTTATATGAAGTTGGGTATCCCCATCATTCATTCCAAGTAAATGTCACCTTTGTAGCACCTAATAATCTCAAAACCACAATTATAATAAGTCCTAGATGTGAATCCAAGGTGATGACCATGTTTATTAAGAACATAATTTAGATACAGACAAGAAATCCAACCAATAATAAAATCAAACTCATGAGTAATCACATGAATTTCGAAAGTTATTGTTTAAAATTTTATGCCTTGCCTTTTTTATTCTTTAGGAGTTTGGGAGGGAGTATTAAACACAAAATTCTGAAACATTAGGGATTTAAACTTGAGGATCCAAATTTTAGTCATATCACATTAAAAGACTACAATGTTACCTGCAATAGGAGCCTCCTCCCATTCAGTACCATCGTCATCTTCCTCACGTTTGGATTTCTTGCCAACCTGACGATTGGAAGTACTGCTAGAAGGATTGTCTGTAGAAACTGTATCTGACAATTGTTTTTTTGCAGCTTCTTCCATATCATGTTGTTGTTTAAGTAAAGCAGCATAGTAAGCCTTAATATACTCATCCTGTAATAATAAAAAATAGGAGGAAGCACAAAATTTAGTGAACAAAACTGTCTTATACATTAGGGAGGAAAGGAAAATGAAGACAGACAGAAAGGGGTAAAAAGTTTATCTTATTTTATGAACCTGTATATTTTTATTATGGTCATGCCCAATCGTTGACTTCTTGTCATCTGTGTCCTGTGCTGCAATGGAAGTTGAAGTCCCATCCAACTTTGTTTCCTCCTTCACCTCCCCA
The DNA here is from genome assembly GCF_000741045.1 of Vigna radiata var. radiata. Lineage (NCBI taxonomy): Eukaryota > Viridiplantae > Streptophyta > Magnoliopsida > Fabales > Fabaceae > Vigna > Vigna radiata. The sequence continues at coordinate 39,552,843 of NC_028357.1, forward strand.
CGTTGTTCCTTTGTAAGATTCATACCTGATGTAATCATCCAGGGAGGCAAAACCTTTAAAGTTGTACTGTCAGTTTCAGACTTAAAGCCCTCTCCCTTTCCTTCAGTATTATTGAAGTCAACTACAACCTGTCACATTCATCAATAGATTGTTAAGTAGTTACAACTATTTGAGGAATATACGCTCAATGCAAAGAATTGAAAAGCATCAAAGAAGATTTGTAGGCCATATTTATTCACATGTAACTTGTTTCAAGATAAAATAAAAGGTTAAACAATTTTAACAGCAAACAGAATGAGGAGAAAGAAAACAGGAATGAAACGAAGCCAATCTAGCAAGTTGGCAAGTACGTTCATGATAAACATGGACATACAAACTATCATGTTACCACCACAAACAGAGAAAGATCCTATTTGCATTCATTTCAGTCTGTCAGTAGTTCTCTTCGGTCTATATTGCTTTGGGAAAAGGTAAGTTCAAAAGGCTTTCACTTTGTATTCAACTCAATAATGATCCTGTTTGAATAAAGGAAGCTGTACAGGAATATAATCATAATACTATAAACTTTTTATTATAAGATACATCTATCAAGCTTTTAAGTCATTTTTGCCAACATTTTGCAGGTTTTCTTATACAGTTCAAAGATAGAAATTCCACCTATTAAATATTGGCCGAGGAAAATCAAACCATAATCTAAATGGAAACAATCATCCTCACTTTAAACACTGTTCCTACTGATTGTTGAGGGGGTGGGGGAAGGAATACCATAGTTGCTGGGTTACTCCTCATGCAAAAAACAGAACACCCTTAAACAGGAGAATGTTACCTTAGTGTCTCCACTGTATGGCATTGGCACTCCATTATATCCTAGTTGCGACATTTTAGAATCTCCAAGATTGATATCTCCACTAGCTGCACGGACAACAGCACTAGCTCGAGCTTCCCATGCTTGAAGACTGCCAAATTCTGGAACAGGCAAGTCTTTTACCCGACTGAGTTGATCCATTAAAGGTTTGAGCTGTGCCTGCACAAGAACTAAGTTGTGGACCAGTAGCAACAAAAATAATGAAGGCCATATTGAGTAAACTGTAATAATATATCACAAACTTCAAATGAGATTAAGAACCTGTAGGCAATGTACTATCATTCATAAACTGAACTGAGTTTTGCACCTCTAGAGAATAGTTACCCAACAAAAGATGCCCAAAACTAATAAAGTAGTTGACCTAATAAGGACTTGCATGTCACATTTAGTTCAAGGTTATGAAGTTCTCTTTCCTCATTTCTAAACTAAAGGAGGTCATTTCATATGATTGGAAATCTCACATTAACTAATGCTCAAATTATAATATATAAATAAGTGCAAAATCATCTTATGAATCACTTTTATAAGATTGAGTTAGGCCTAAATCTCACTTTATAAGATGGTATCAGACACCTAGGTGACCACTGATTTTTGGCATCAAAATGCTACATTCAAGCTTGAACTGGCTGAAAATTCATTGTTTTGATCATTTCCCGAGTACTAATTGGGGCCTGGACTGGAATGATATTAAGAATGGAAAACAGGGATGCTACCATCTGTTTCTCTCTCATATGAAAATTGATGTAGTCGGCAACTTCCCCATGCCTGGCTATAATGTGATTTCTGTCTTCATCTCACACAGGGATCATCATTTTACTGTCAAAACAGTAGTGAGGTGCAAACGCCTGAAACGTAACAGACATCTACACATGCGAGGATTTTTTTTCTTTTTACTTTTCATAATTTGGCTTTTGGATGAACTTAGCAGTATCAAAGTCCAAAATGATACTTTATGATTGAGTGTAAGGTTTTAGTAAAATTAGCAAGCATTAATTATATTCAACTCGTATGTTTGCTCTTTAGAACACATGAGAGCAGGTTTACATGGTTTTCAATATAGAAAATCTCACATTTACTAGACATATAGCTAAGTTACTAGTATATAAGTGTATGTAAATCCCACTAACTGATTTTAAGAAGTTAAGTTAGGCTTAAAGTAAATATTTTAAGAGTTAAATATGTTTTTAGTTCCAAAACTTATACCAAAATTGGAATTCGTCCTTGTCCCAAACTTCAATACATTTTGGTCTCAAAACTTTAAAAATGAATAGATTTAGTCATTTTAATCCAACAATCTCTTTTTTTTTTTTAATGTTAAATGATGTTTTAGGTTAGCATTTGAGCTATTACACCATTTGACACGATTTAGCTCAAATGTCAACCTAAAATGTTATTTAACACGTAAAAAAAGTTAACGTTGTTGGGTTAAAAGGACTATAATTCACTTTTAAAGTTTAACGACCAAAATGTATCAAAGTTTGGAATAGGGACAAATTTCAATTTTGTATCCCATCTTAGGGACTAAACATATTTAACCCATTTTTTAATACTCTACTTTCAATTTGTTAGCTTAAACATTAATTTGTAAAATAACATAAATAAATAAAATTAATTAACTCTTTTGTGTAGCATAAAGTCAATTAATAGAGATTAACCTTACCATCAAATGATAGTTCCTAGACCTGAGGTGAATCTTTAAGTGGGAATCACATTAGACAGCTTATCTTAACAATAAGATAAAGAATCAAAGAGGTAGATTAATGATACATGCAAACAGGAAACAATCATTTATTGTTATGAATTAAATTTGCTAAGCTTCCCAATTCTTGGAAAGAACAATGAAACCAACTAAACTAAGTGAAATGATCCATCATAAGACGCCACAAATATGAATAAACAGCATAGCAAAATCGTATAAGAACCTCCATCTTTTGAAGCATGTCCTTTAACTTTTCACGTCGGCGTCTTCTTGCATTGTCATCTCCATCTCCCCCATCTTGAGCAGCTATCTTATCAATTTCAACCTCTAGTTGTCCATCACAACTTTCACAATGGAAGTCTTCATCTTCAAACGATACTAACCTTAGAGCATCCAAAGCATTGTATCTACCATAATTCATATGCATAAGTATTATAGAATAAAAATTCATCAATACAAAATAAATGACATATATGATGTTGATACTAAAATGAATTATTGAAACCTTTTTCCACAGTTTGGACATATATATTCCTGAAGTGTATTTTTGTTCTCTAACTCATCTTTCAGCTTATGTTTCATGCGATGTAGTCTGTACCTAATCACATCATAAATCTGCAAGGAAATTTAACATAAGAGTTTTTTATATATGAAAGGGGCATAAATTGGTCGTACATTTGTAATGTTTCAAATAATCAGTCAATAAAAAAGGTAAAATAGCATTGTTTTTTCCTTCTCCCTGCAGATAAACAACCAAGTATCCTTCTTAAACCACAATTATGGAAGAATTAGAGTGCAGAGATGGACCTGAGCATAATCTAGACAACAGTAAGAGTGTGTGTGCAGCTTGACCTTTTCTTCTCCCTCTTTTGCTGCCTGATGACCATCAGCCGTAGCAGCTACGGCAGCACTATAAATTTTTGCACCTTTTGCTGTCTGAGGTCAAATCAGAAAATATGTACGAGAATACAGTCAATCGCAACTCTCCCATAGAATCAAATCTAACAATAAAAAATAACTAAAACAACTCTATAAAACACACATCAACAGACGAGACTTATACACCCTAAACATAAATAACTAGTTAAGCTGAATTTAAACTTAACATAATAGATGGAAGGAAACTTTACATGATAGATAAAATAATATGAAATGCCTCCAAAAGAGGGAGTGTTCCAAAATAATGATCTTAAAGGAGCTTACCTACTCTTCATTCATCATAATTCAGAAAAAAAAAAAAAAGAAAAAAAAAGTTCAGAAAGTAATCTTCTCCAGGTTATCTAGTTGTATTCTAAGTGTTTTTCCCTCTGATTTAGCATGGTAGTTTTTGGCTAGGGTTTTCAGTTTTCTGTTATAACTGATTTCCTATGATTTCACTGTGATAACTGTAACAGTTGCGCATCTCTGGTATAGTCACAGTTTTTGTATTCAGAAACAGAAATTCAATTTACAATATTCTCCCATGTTGAACACAGGATCTGAACACTTAGTTCGGTCAATGATAGTCTCTATAGTTCCAACACTAACCCCTCCTATGTTGTCTTCCTCTCTGCTGTATTTTACTTCTCCAATACAACTTCAGAAGAACTCACTTAAGATAACTTCCAACTCCAGTGTCAAAAGATTGAGTCAATTTTCAAAGGTTGTATAGTCTTACCTCCTATTTTGTGAATCCACACACTCCACCACATTATCACCAAAGAAGATCCCAGCAATGGTGTATTGAACGCTAAGTATTAAGCCTGGGTGCGACAAGATCAGTTGGCCCAATTGTGGCTTCAATCTACGCTAAATAGTAGAAGTCTCATTGAAGTTATCCATTGTGTTGAATCTTAGGAACTCTAAGGATCATTTGTTTCACAAAATCTTTTTGCATTCGCAGAATAATGAAAGTAAGAATATTTCTTCTCACATTTGTTAAAAGGTTATCATAAAAATATTAGTTAAAACCTATGGTTGGTCTTCATATTTGTTCTGAAATCTCAACTTAGTCTTCGGATTTTAAATAGTCTCGATTGAGTCCTTTTTTTAAAAAATGTGCAACAAATAAACTCAAATCGATAACCATGTTTAAATGATTAATGGTAGTGCACAATAAACAAGGTGATATAGACATTTTTATGAGGTGGAATTTAACCAAAAATATTCATAGGTATCTTTTATTCCCAAAAAAGTTATATTTCCATGTCTATACAATTTTTATTATCATGCTAAGGAGGTGGGGAAGTTACGTGCTCAAGGAAAATGTAGGAAATTATTCTCTATGCACAATACAACTTTTTTTATTTCAATTTTATTTTAAAATGTAGAAGTTATTCCAAGGAATATCAAAAGTTAACCAAACTTGTTTGTTAGAAATCTCACATCAACTAAAAATATGGTGGTCAAATGATAATATATGATTGGATGTAAACCTTCCTTACAAGATTGGGTGTAAACCTTCCTTACAAGGTAATTTTGTGATATTAAATTAGACTTAAAGTCAATTTTAAAGATAATATCAAAGTATATTCTAATGAAGTTTTTTTTGGGCTATCTTGCCACCTGTTATCAGGTCACTCCAAGCTGTCGATGTTTCTGCATGAAAGTTTACCCAATGATTATGAATCTATTGTTACATTGATCCAGTAGCAACATCTCTCTGCTACAGATTTCCAAATTCAGACTGTGCAATAAAAAAGTTTACTCTGAATTAGTTTCCCATCAATTTGATAAAAGCTCAAAATTTAACAACTCTCGTTCTATTTATTCAAATTCAGGTGATAATTTACAAGAAAACTAGTTACTTCAACATTTCTTTTGAGAAGATTTTAATTTAGACGTAGTTGGCAGCTGATCCAAAAATGCTATGTTTAACATTTGTTGATACATACTCCATATTTGTGTGGCTGCACTTACTCAAACACAAGGCTAATATGTTTTCAGTTTCTAAACAATTTAGAAAATGGTTGAACTTCAATTCGGCTGTACCTATAATTTTGTCCTTTGACTTAATTCCTTCATGATTAAAATTTTTGTAGATTAATATGCCAATGCCCCCATTTAGATCAACAAAATGCAGATGTTGAATTGCAAACACAGACACATCATGGAATATGGATTTCAGACTCAATCTCCATCAAGCTTCCCTTCCTATAAAATTCTGAGATCATATGTTTGTTGCTTCTGTTTGTCTTGTAAGGAGTTGAGAGAAACAAAAAGAAAAATGAAAGTGAAATGTTATTAAACTGTAAAAGTGAATTGATTACTCCAACAGAGCTATTTCAGTTATTTATAAAGAGGAACAGGTTAGGCTACAAGCTATACACTCCAGCCATCATAACAGAATGACAGTTGGTTAATAACTTTGACTAAGTGCTGACTCAGCAATCTACATATAGAAGTACACTATATTACCTTGTAAATAGGCTCCTTACATTTTCTCTTAAGTTTGAAGTTCCATATCAAGCAATGTTCAAATAGTCACCAAGTTACAGCTTTCTGTTCTTGCAGTGTCTGGACTCGATCTCGCTTGAATCATTGCTCAAGCTGAACAGAAGAATGTCAAACAGGCCTTACAAGATCAGACTTGGCTTGCTGCCATGCAAGCTGAATTCACTACTCTGAAGCAAAATAACACCTGGACACTGGCCCTTTTCCTCCCTATAGGGGTATCTTGAATTCTGAAAAGGTGGAGGGAGATCTTAAGTTTGCAATTACCCCTCCCAACACCTGGCACATAAACGACTCTGAAGCAAAATAACACCTGGACACTAGCCCTTTTCCTCCCTATAGGGGTATCTTGAATTCTGAAAAGGTGGAGGGAGATCTTAAGTTTGCCACTATCCCTCCCAACACCTGGCACATAAACGACTTTGTTTCAAAGGCTAGATGGATTTTCAGAAAGCCTCACTTGTGCTGCTACAACCGCTATTTTGGGCACAAAATGCATTACTATTCAAACTTTGTAGCAGCCCAAGACCACTCTGCCACGTTAGTACAGTATTGAAAAATGATAATTATGTCGTTTTCCCAGATAAACAGCAGCATAACTAAACCTCAAAAGTTTTTTCCACCTTACGGATATTTGGATAATAATCTTGAAGGTGGTTCTATACCTTATAGAGTGAAACTCTCAAGTATCTTAACTTATATTCTTCATCAAATCATAGTGAAAAAGAAAAAGTTAGGATAAGCATTGAGAAAATACCATATTGTTATCAAATGAAATATACCGTTTGTGTTGCCGATTTCAACTTATTTAGAAAAAACACTCCTAAATAATCTGTCAAATTGCTATGTCAAAGGATGGATTAAAATCACCTCCATTCATTATGTGTCTCTTTCCTTGTCCCTGAAACAATTTTTTGCTATGTCAATTAATATAACACATAAGCATTAAATGGAATTAACAGTGCTAATCGACGTGGCAAAAACTTATTAGAGGGACAAGAAAGAAGAGGAAAAAAAAACAGTGCAGGTGATTTTAATTGGTCAAGAGATATGACTTAACATAATTCATCAAATGAGTCTCTTAAGTCCATTCAAAAGAGCAATGCTAAGCTATTTTTTGTTCTCACAATCAAAATATGAACCATACAAAAGAAATTATCTACTTCAGTGGCTAATGATAGGCAGGAACAAATAGTTACCTCTCTCCTATGATCGCGAGTAATGATCTTTTCTTCTTCAAAGAACCGCAAAGTTCGACGAAGTTGTTTAGTATGCAGTTTGAGGTCCTTTGCCAGGTCTTCTTCTCTAACCCATTGCCGTCTGAAACAAATATTAATGAATGCGGTCAAACACCAAATAAAATGAATAACGGGCCTGCGTTTTTCCAAATACAGAGTCAAGTTCAACTAATATCATTGAAGTCATTTTTTGTTGTTTTCATTCTATTTTCTCGGCTTTCTCGTTCTCTCTATTGCTTTGCACTGGAAAGTTCAAATAACTTCGTTCTCTTCTGGTTTTCGCTCCTTTGTACACAGGTATTAGTTACATGGTTCCAAATTGCAGTATCCAATCCTATATTGAGCTTTTTAGAGCTTCACAAAATATCATTGCAGCAGCAATAACAGCATTTGTCCACAATTACTCACAATTTAACTACTCAACCACCATAACTCAAACCACAATTACTCACAATTTAACTACTCAACTACCATAACTCAAATCCACGCGTTCTACTTTCAACAGAGTAACACGGGCATGCCTTCAGAAGAGTATAAACAAGAAGAAAACTCGAACCTCGTGAGGGCGTCAAGTACCACTACAGCAATTCCCCTGTTATCACTCCTTCCTGTTTTTTGTTGATTATCTCCTTTGCTCGTAAGATCATCATAGAAAGCCCTAGCAGCTAGTTTAACCAGCCTACGCAGATTCATTCATCGAATTAAAACAAAAATTAGCACAGTCATATATAGAATTGCATGCAATTCAAAGCCGCTTATTCTTCTTCTTTTGTACTTTCATTTGACTAAACGCAATTTCGAAGCACTCGAACCAGAGAGAGATAGGATGTGTTACTTGTTATAGGGTTCAATCATGGATTCGACTTGGCTTGGATTAGGGTTCCAGAAGACACCGTGAAAGAAATCAGTTGACTAGAGTGAGGTGAGGATTAAATATCTCTGCTCCCAACATTTCAATAATTGCTGCAAGAAAGGACTTGACTTTGTCAGTGGTATTTATAGAGGAAGGAATTGAACCAGCAAGGACAGTTCCACTAAACAGTAGTTAGATAACCTCTTTCCAATATAAATTAAGTGACACTTAATTTATCGCTATAAATAATGAAATTGGATTATGTGATGGGGTAAAAAATATGTTCACTTTTTTTACAATAAAATATAATAAAATTATTATTATTATTATTATAAAAATAAATTTTATATTTTTATAACAAGGGATTTTATGTTTTTTTAATTATTATAAATTATTATTTTAATTTAAAAATAATAATTAAATTCAAAAAATTATTCAAATTAAGAAAAAGAGTAAAATTTTAAAAAAGTATCAATTAAAGGGTAAAATATTAATTTAATTTTGAAAAATTGTTATATAAAGAGTAAAATAAGAAATAAAATGTTCATAAAAAAATAAGATAAATTTTAAGTTTTTGTACTCTTTTTATCTTTAAGTTTTTTAATTCATTATTTGAGTTTCTATTATTTAAAAAAAAAAAGTATTTATAAAGATTAAAAATATATTTATTATGTGATTATAACAATTAACAAAAAAATTATAACTATTATATCTATCATGCGATTTTTATTTTTACTTTAATAACAGTTACAATATATTTTTATCATATTTTAATAACGATAATAACGTTATTTCATTTTTAATAGTATAATAAATAAAAATTGAGAAAATTAATGTGGAGTATTTCTTTTTAAAACTATCTTTTTTGGAATTTCTATCTATTTCTATAATCTCTACCACCAACAACATAATTTCTAAATATACTTAACTTGAAACTAAAAAAAAAAAAGTTAAAAAAATATAAAATGTGACACTTAATAATTTTCAAAATACAGCATACGTTATTTCATACCACCATTAAAAAAATAAAATATTTTAATTTATAAAAAAGTCTCAGTTAAAATGTAGTCTTTTAAAAATTATGATACAGGTGAAATGATTGAAAGGGTAAGAGAAATGTCATTTAATACCATTGTATCTATTGTTCAAAACATATAAAATAAATAACAAATATAAAACTAAACTGTAACTAAGTTAAACACATTATAAACTCGTATAATCTAATCAAATTTATTATAATTGGAAGATCATTAAAACAACAACATTTAATAATTGACTTTGTCTGTGCTTTATTGACGTTGAATTGTGTACCTATTTGAATAAATTTATTCATAGAGAATCTAGTATAAGAAAAATAAAATAAACGTCTTTAAAAATTAAAATTAGTTGATATATATATATATATATATATATATATATATATATATATATATATATATATATATATATAAATAGATAAAATGTTGTGTCATAGATTTTATTTTCTCAATTTCCACTAGTTTTTACTCGATTAACATTTAATCATTTAGATAATACTTATTTTTTATAACTTTTCAAGGTCCTTGCTTTTTTTTTCAATTGAATTTCTATTTTTGAAAAAATTAAAGCAATTAGATCTTGTTGTTAAAAAAGTTCCATGTGTCAACTTTTGGTTTTTGAAATTTTTAAATATTTTTTGAATTTTTTTTTTTAAATAAAAAAATTTGTCCTGTGTCAGAATAACATTGTGTGATATGGCGTGCAGTGTCACATATAACTATAAGGTCATGTGTCATTGTATTTGTTTTAATTTGGTTCTTATATTTCTATTTTGTCTCAATTTAGTCCTAATTTTTTTTTAAAATTAAACAATTTTGTTCTTTCTCAAATTCAGCCAAATTTTATTTGTATATAAATATATAAAAATATTTTTATTAAATATTTTTTAAAAATTAAAAAATATTCTATGTAAATCCTAATTAATGTGAAATAGTAAAGAAATAACTAAGGAAATGATACCAATGTGTTTTATGATAAAATGGTCATAAATGTGACTCCAACGACAGTTTACTTTATTGAGTATTATTGAAACGTTAATTTTTATAGTTTGTTCGTTCATATTATTTAGGTTAAATGATTTTATTTGTTGTTTAATATTGTAGAAAAAAAATTTAAATGAGTTTTTTATTTTTATTTGTCTCAACTTAGTTTTTGTTTTGAAAAATTTAATGCAATTAAGTTGTTTTCGATAGTACTACACAAATAAAAATGTGTCATATGTTAGTTTGTAATTTTTTATTTTTCTAATAAAAGATATCAATCTGTGTAAAAAATTCTGTGAAGATTTATATGAAAATAAAATTTTGTTTGAATTTAGAAAAAAACAAAATTGTTCAATTTTTAAAAAACTATGATTAAATTGAGACAAAATAAAAATACAGAAACCAAATTGGGAAAAAAATATAAATATAAAGACTAATTGAGACAAATGCAATGACACGTGGCCTGATAGCGACACTGAGAGTGTCACCTCACACTACCATTGTCATGTCACACTATCATTGCCACCTATCACACTATCAACTTGACACGTTGAAAACATGAAAACACATAGGTTAAATCAGCTTTAGGAAGGACATAGTGGAAAAAATTAAAAAAATTTAAGTGCAGCCGCTTTAATTGAAAAAAGTAAATGAGATTGGGAAAAAATTGAGAGTCTATAATATTAGGGTTCGTGTGAGGGAGAAAAAACGTGGTTTTCCTCCACAGATGGTTCAATGGCCTCAATTGCTTGCTCGAGACTTCTTATGACTTTGGTATGAATAATTTTCTCTTCTTTCAATTCAAGAAAATTCAAGGAGGAGAAACATGTGATGCAATATAGACTGAAAATCCTCATCCTTTTGAAAACAATTTATATACCCATTTAGAATGGAAACTACTTCTTGAACAACTACTTCGTCGAGAACAAGACTATAAGCTAATATGGTACCGAATCTGTACCTTTTCTACCAGCCTTGACCTTGTAACTTTTCCACATATGTGAACTATCTACGGAATGAATCCTAGCTTGGCTTCTTGAAAATGTCCTTTTCTCCCAACTTTCAGAATTTTTAACTAAAATAGAGACTGATTGCTTGTTATTAATTTCTACAGAGGGCCTTGGAGTGCAGTTGGAGAACCTGAGAGAGGCTACAATTTCACTTTGCTTCCCTACAAGTTATGTTGGAGTAGTTGCAGGTTGGGTATTTGTCGAAAAAGAATCTAGGCCTACCAGCGAGGGTGGCGTCGTGAGTTTTCATAATGGCCTTTGCCATTTCCACAAACGAGCCCACCACCACCGGATTTGACTCGAACTAGACGTGTAGGATGGTCCTGTATTTTTTACCGAGCTCGTGGATCGACCAGTGTGGGAGGGAATCGATCTTCTTTCCATGAACAAAAAAATGATCCCAACAATCCATTTTTTAATATAAAATACAAATTAAACACGTTTATAATGCCACGTCTGATTAAACAATACATTGAACATGTCATGTAACCTGATCTTAAACGACCGTTTTCTCAGTTTGAAGACAAACCTGTAATTGATTCAATTTTACAAAAATAAGGACCCAATTGAGACGCCGAAAAAAATGGGGATCTATTTGATATTCTAAACGAAAATAGGGACCTATCGAAACATTAAACCTATATATGTGTGTGGGTGTGTGTATAAAGAAAGAATCTTGTGAAACCTAGACTTGAAACAATATTTCTAATGGAGCTTGTATTTAAGGATGGAACATATCCTATTAGTTGCTTTAAACCATAAATCTTGAGGTGAGTTTGTTTGTTAAGTGTTTAGGGGATTCATTTATAAATTCAAAATTTTTCAATTTTTTTAGTTTTTTAATATAAAAAACATAAATTGTCACGTGTTAGGTTATGTCGTATCACGTGATTGTGACAATATAACATGGAAATAACAATACCACGTATTAATGTTATTTTCACGTGACAATAGTTGTTTTTAGTTTAGTCTTTCTATCTAAAAATTTTATTCAATTTATTTCCTTTATTTTTAAAAGGCTTAATACCTCTTTTGGTCATTTGAAAGAGGGGAAATGTTCAAAATCGTCCTACCTTTTTTAAAAAGTTAAAAGAGGTCCCAACTTGTGATAAAACTGTTCAAGTTAATCCTTTTTTGTTACGACGTTAATTTTTTAACGGTGCAGTTGCCACCGTGGACGAAAGACAATGACGTGTTAGAATATCTGAGTGTGTCTATGTGAGGGTGAAATGACGTGCAGAAAAAAAAATTTGGGGAAAAAAATAAATCGTGTGGCACTGTATTGTGTAGGAGGATTAAAAAAAAGGGTTAGGGTTATCTAGGAATCGCAAATTGGGATTAAGCATTGTGGTGAAACTGGTCTTCAATCACGAATTGGGGTGTTGTTGAAGCTAAAATTTGAAGAGTGAATTCTAAAACGCAAATTAGATTAGTGTTTATGTTTTATAATTTTCTTAATTGGTGTTATAGTTTCTTCTTCTCATAGTTGATGCCTCTTGCTTTGGATTGAAGTTCACGAACCTCCCGAAGGTAGAGTCTAACAACTCTTGCTTCGAATGGGTTGATTTTAGGCTTCCCTCCATTTTCCTCATAAGTTGCCCTCAGACGACCTATGAGGGCATCAAGGCTTCCCCAAGCTTGTCTTAGAGGACATGGACATGGTGTTGGAGGGTTTGGGTGTCCGTAAAATGGACAGATCGGAGTGTGCACTTTCATCTTGCCAAATTGGCCCAAGTACCTAAACACATCAAAATAACAATTCAACAAGAAAAAGAAAAAAGAGATTAAGAAAAAGTGCAACAAGACATGGATATTTAGTTTTATACACCTAGGTAAACTCAACTTTGAAGATAAAAAATGTTTCTTCCACAAAGGTCAAGAAAGAATAGTATCTGCAAAGTATTGTGTTGTTGGAACGAAATGGCATGTTTAAGATGTGTTTGAACCTGAGAAATTCAAGGACGTGTGCACCGTTACACCGGGAGAGGGAGAGAGGGTGTATGTGATTCTTGAGGTATTAGCCAAAGGTGTTCCAGTCACCCTTCGAAGAACCCAAACCCAAAACCTTATTTTTTTAACCTCTGCCACCTTATCCATAATTTTTTTTCACAATTTTAACCTTAGACAGCCACACAATCACATAACATACACACGTCATTTTTTTTGTCCACGGTGGCAATTGTCATTAAAAAATTAACGCCATAACAAAAAAGATTAACTTGAACAATTTTTTCAGAAGTTGGAAATTCTTTTAACTTTTTAAAAAAGGTAGGACAATTTTAAACATTTCCCCTCTTTCGAGAAACCAAAAGAGATATTAAGTCTTTTTAAAACAATGTAATTTTATTCTCTTCAATTTCATATCAAATTAATAATTAAACTTAATTATAATTTGTCTATACATATTAAAATTAATTTTTAAAAATTATATATCAATTCACTTCACCTATTTTAAAAAAGAAACTAAATTAAATAAATCTTTTAAATAAAGGGAGTAAATTGAAAACAATGCCCAAATATCTCATGACAAGTTTGTATTTTATAAAAGATTAAAATAAATATTCTAAAACATTAAAAATTTGACGAATTCATAAGTGGCCTATACAAACATATCAAATTTTTTAAAAACTTAAAAATATTAAATTGAATAAAAAAAATCAAAATTAACCAAATCAAGTAAATCACTGATTAAGTCTAGCTTTATACACCCCTAAAACGAATTTAGCAACATTGAATGCAATTGCATTTAGGGCATCATATCGTCATCGCTTGTCTAGGCCTGACTCAAGCACGTTAGTACTGCTCTATTTCTCTATAAATAAAGCATCACTTCAGCTATCTCGGGGGGAGACACACTCGAAGAGAGAGAAAGATACCTCGATTCGAATTCGATTTTCGTTTCTCACTCTTCCCCGTATGGCGAAACCTCGCAAGACCAAGAACAACGAAGACCCGAAGCCCGAAAACTCTGGTGCCCTAGTTCACCACCAGAAGCTATGTCTCTCCATTGACATCGACAAACGCCTAGTCCACGGGTTCGCAATTATCTTTTCCCTTCCATTATTCCTTAATTAGCATCTCTACTACACGCCGTTGTTGTGGATTAGGTTTTGTTACGGCCGAGACCGTGTTCGAGATCGTGTATTTAAAATCGATCTAGAATTTTATTTGAGTTGATTTCACTTGTAGGTACACTGAATTGGAAATTGCGGTGCCGGAGATTGGGATCGTAGGGTTGCACGCGGAGAATTTAGGGATTGAGAGTGTTTGGGTCGATGGTGAGCCCACGGAGTTCGAGTATTACCCGCATCAGCAGCAGCAGGTGGAAGATGATAAGAGGTTTAGTTCTGTGTGTTCTCCCAGCTCTGCTGCCGATGCTGCTGTCTCAGTGTACATGTCCTCTCTGGAGAAGGAGCTGGTGCCCAATTTACTTATTAACTGCTGTAAACCTTCCAAGACTGAAAGTGAACAACAGCAGGAGCAAACAGTTCCCGAGAACGGGTTTCACTCCACGGCCGAGCCCAAACAGGTTATAGTTGCCGTCTATAAACTCTAGGTTTCAGCGCTAACTCCTCGCTGAGCAATTTAGAGAGTTATTTTAAACGAGGCCTGTAAACCCTAGGCATAGCAACTGAATTGTACATAATATAGCAAATAAGTAATTTAGTCCCTGAAAATGTTATTAGTTCTCACTTTATTCTTAGATTTAGTGTAAAAAAAAAGATCCCTGCTACTGTGATATTTTACCACACACTGACATTTTGCCTTTTTATTTATGTTAATATCATCACCTAAGTTTTTACGTTACAGAAACCTTGTACCATCTGAGGGACATACCGCGGTTTCAAGAGCTTTTTAATTATTTTTAGTTCTAGGAACAGGAGTGACAGTGATTAGCAAATCACAACGGGGGCTAAATTGTGTATATGCTTATAAACATTGTGTTCATACCTGTAATTATTGTTTATTGAAAGTAATTAGGCACCGACTGGATTTTATAATTATTTATATAGATGTATTTACTGAATTGAATTTTATATTGTATTTATATATTTATTTACGTATGGGTCTTGAAAAGTGCCTAAGGGCACTGTTTAAGGAATTGAAAAGAAAAACTTTTTATTCAAAATCATATTGGAGCACATTAAAAAGTAATAGGGAAGCACATTTCTTCACATCGAAATAGTAAACTTACCTCTTTTAAGTCCTTATTCTACGCTCTTAGGGTGCTGGTTAGCATGTCATTTATATATTATATAATATATTTAATGATAATATACTTGTATTTTTTAATAGACTTCCTGCCATGGGTTTGGGTTCAGTATGACCAACCTGAAGTTAAATTGTGGTTATGGTTATCCTTTACATTCCGTGAAATAGTGGACTATTTTAGCAACAATTGTGGTCATGAAGAGTCCAAATCCAAAAGCCTTGATGTTGAGATCACATCCTTCACATTATGGGAAATTGCAGACTGATGCAGTTGCAATGCTGTTATGAGTTAGAAAACAATTCCATTGCTGGTGAAGCTACCGACCATTTTATGAAACTTTGGACCCATGTTCATTCTAAGGACTATCAACCCATTTATGAACATCGTCCTCTGCCTGCTTGGACTTTCCTCGTGTTATTTAGATGTTGCACTAATGAAATTGTGATGTGTCACCTCAAGTTCTATTTTATTGTGTCCTTTCTAAATTTTCACCTTATTTTTGTATTTTTATTTCTATATATTTTTGGCCCACTCATAGTAGGAAATAGGTTATTTTTTTATGGTTGAGATAGTGCAGCATTCTTCCATGAGAATATGGCAGTGAAATGTGAGAATGAGTTGTTTTGGTGAGGTTTACTATTGGTGTTTTCTCATGTAGGTTGATGTTGGGTGCAGAATGTGAGAATTGTTCGTATTGACTATTGGATAGAAAAGGCAGAGACAGGAATCCACTTCAGAAATAATCTTCTTCATACTGATAATCAGATAAGAAGAGCTAGATGTTGGTTCCCCTGTATAGATGACAATTCACAACGATGCTGGTATGGACTGTTAACACTTTCCCATTTGTGTGTCCATATCCATGCTTACATTTCATTATAAATTTATTTACTGTTCATTGTTTGAGACTGAAGTAATTATTGTTGTTTTGCTAATGTTCAGCTATGACCTGGAGTTCACTGTGGCACACAATCTTGTGGCTGTTAGTACGGGATTCTTGCTTTATCAGGTAGCAACGAGTGATACTATTACTAATATCCTGTTATTTAAGTTTTTAAAGCACAAACAATACTATTTTTACATAAGCTGATAACATTTTGGAGCTGTTTCTATTGTTGATAAGCATATTTAATGTTCTTTCAAGTCAAGTCAGGTTGGAAATTGGAATTTCCTTTGTTTCGGAAATTGGAGTTTTGCCTACTTTGGTTTTTCTTTTCTTATATTCCAGAGGTGTTAGATGATGATTGGCTTCAAAGTCAATCAATATTCTTTTTGGGAATATTCATTGCTGAAAATGAGTGACTGCTATGATAGAACTGTAGAAAACTAAAAATCACCAGTTTCTACATAAACCATGAATGTTAAAGTTATTGGTTATCTAAAAAGTATTGGAAATAGTGGTTTTCTATACATGATTAGTGTTTTGCTGCCAAATAATTTAGCTTGAGATGTCTGGTAGAACAATGAATTATCTGCTGATTTTGATTTTATGCGCTGTGTATTTTCATTTTCTAGTTCATTTATTCATAATTTGTTCATTGGACCCTTGATATACCTTAAAGGAAGAATCTTCTACAATGTTGAATTTGATCTGCTTATCCTTAAGTTATGTTCTTGCATATTGTGAGGCCCAGTGAAACTTTTGGAGATTGAGCTCGCTATTCTGTTTTTTCCCTTTCCTCTTTGGATCGGATGCAACCTTCCCCTTTTATGTTCCCTGTTTCTTGTCTTCTTTTTCTTAAATGATAAAATTCATCTGCAAAATACTCTTGTTGTCATTGGGACACAACATCAACATAGTGATATGGTTTGGATTTCATTTTGTTGCTGATGCCTGCCTTTTGGATTTAATCCCTGTTAGCCATATATGGTTATCACTGTCAATTTGTTGTGAGGGGGTGTGGGGTTAATGCAACTCTGCAACACTATAGACTGGATATTGGTTTCTGGTTGGTGGCATCTTTGATTTGCGGTGATAGCTTAGTTGGGAGAGCATCAGATTGAAGATCTGAAGGTCGCATGTTCAATCCATGCTCACCGCACCTCCAGGGTCATGGATCTGTTTTGTCAAAGTTCTCATCCAAGGAATTTGTCACGTCTTGTTTAGATCTTTGGGTTGAAAAGTTCATTTAATTTTGTACAAAATTTAGAAGCAGTGTTGCATTTTGTCTTCTGCTACCATTTCATGGAAGGGAAGCATAAAGGAAAAATACCCTTTGTCTAAGTTGAAAAACATAATTATTGTTATTATTATTGACACATTCCTTTACTTGATTCCATTCTCTACATGCAATGGAATGTAGATTATATATGATACCCTGTCTGCTGGCCACCCACCCTCATTTCAGGGAAATTTCTTGACCCTCTCCTTTGTTGTAATGCTTCTCTTTTGTCTCTATTTAAATTTATAGTTCTATATGAAAATTTATCTTGTTACGCATAGTTAAATATGTTTTTGTTTGAACCTCCTTTCTTTTTCAGGTCTTAAGCAAGGACAATCCTCCTAGGAAAACATATGTCTATAAATTGGATGTTCCAGTAGCTGCAAGGTGGATATCTTTGGCTGTTGCCCCATTTGAAATTTTTCCTGATCACCAATTTAGTCTCATATCACACATGTGCTTGATGCCTAATCTGTCAAAGATGCGGAATACAGTGGAATTTTTCCACAGTGCCTTCAGGTTTGACATGTGACAGTTGCAATTTAACTAGCAGGTTGCTTTTTAATCACAAATTGTATAATGATTGGATAGTTGGACTTTTATTTGTGAGCAGCTGCTATAAGGATTATCTTGCTGTAGACTTCCCATTTGACTCATACACGCAAGTTTTCATAGAGCCAGAGATGGCTGTGTCTTCACTGAGTTTAGGAGCCTCTATGAGTATATTTAGTTCACAAGTTTTGTTTGATGAGAAGGTTATTGATCAGGTCAGTTCATTACTTCAATTCTTTTATTTGATTTCCTTTTTTCTAATCATACTCTTTCTGAGTGAATAAAGAAATTTTTCCTCTTGTCCTTGAGGGTTTTTATGCTTGTGAATTTACTACCATGCCAGCTTATGATCAGCCTATGTCTTTATTGACAGACTATTGACACAAGGGCAAAACTTGCATATGCTCTTGCAAGACAGTGGTTTGGGGTGTATATCACTCCCGAGACACCAAATGATGGTAACTTATCAGAGGATATTTGGATTGCTTTTTTAATTTGAGTTGATTCTTTGGGAATTCAGCAAATTTTGTCTTTCCTCTGGTGTGATTGATGAATACTTATTTGCACATTGCAGAGTGGCTCTTGGATGGACTTGCTGGCTTCTTGACAGATTTTTATATCAAGAAACATTTGGGAAATAATGAGGCACGATACAGGAGATACAAGGTTTGTTTTTCTTTTTGGTTTAATCTGGTCTATGTGAAGGCTAACTCATTGTGCATTATATTGTAAGTTAATGAACGTGGGCTCTTTATGGGTGTATATAGAAATTTGAGGTTCAACTTGTTATTGTGGTTTGGATGCTTTGTAGTTTGAAGGTGTTCATGTGTTCTCTTAAGTATTCTTGAAGATGGTGCTGTTTATAACCATTTTTTTTATCCCCTAGTTGTTTTTATTTTTCCTTCTCTACAGATTTGTTTTAAGAGTTTCTCTATTGTGAATTGTATTTAATATTTAATCACATGTAAATACTTTATTCATAACCATTCAAAGTATACTATAAGGAAATCGTTGTAATGGCTAATAATGGAGAATATCCCTAACTATTAGCGGTATATATTTCCCTAATTACTAAGATAAAAACATCTTTTGTACCCACCTCAAGCTCGAACATATATGTCATATGAGCCTAGCTTATTTCAAATGTGGTCAACCAGAGCTCTTATGGGATTTTGCAAGGGTGTATGCAAGTGGGTCATGTAAGATGGTGGTGCTTATGCTGGAGGAGCGATTGGAGCACAAGATGATGCTAGAGGATCATGGAGGTGCCACTTCTGGTGGTGCTTATGTCTGTCGATGGTATATAAGAAGTGAAGGTGGAGTAGGAGCTAGTTCTAGGACAATAAGTGGAACCTATAGGGGGACGCCTTCAATGGTGGAAGTAAAGAAAGTAGTTGCTCAAACGTAGAGACTAGATACTGTTGTGGTTGAGGAGGGAAATATCAATAACCTTTCTGGTGTACGGAGTAGCCCAAAAAAGTATATTTTGGGATCGCAGAGGCCACACGGACAGTGTGTGTGATCAGTGCAATGGAGGAAACGGAAAAGGAAAATCTAGCTCTTTGATACCATTAAGAGTTTCTCTGTTGTGAATTGTGTGTTTAATCACACATGTAATCCTTTATTATAATCATGGAAAGTATAACAGAGGGAAACCTAATAATGGCTCATCATGGAAAATATCCCTAATTATCAGCTGAACATATTTCCCTAATTACTAAGGTCAAAACAATTTTTAACAATATTAATTATTTTTAGCTACTTAGTTCAAAATTTCAAGGTATTCTTCTTTTTTGTTTTGGTTTTCTTTACTAAAATTTTATTTCATATTTAAGCATGGTGGTTGATCTGTCACTCTAGGTTGAGGCTGTAGAGATATTCTGAGTTGAAAGTGCAAGAGTTAATATGTTAATTACATTTTTTTTACATGCTAATCTAAATCACTCTACAGGCAAATTGTGCTGTTTGCAAAGTTGATAATGGTGGAGCGACAGCTTTGAGCTGTTCAGCTTCCTGCAAGGATTTATATGGAACTCAGTGTATTGGTTTGTATGGAAAAATAAGATCGTGGAAGTCTGTAAGTATTTTCCTTTCCTTTTCTTCTCCCCCTAGCTTTCATTTCATAGCATTGAGCCAGTACATTAGTGTGATTCCTTAATCAGTATTGAATTATATAAATATTATTTTACCCCTTTTCAGGTGGCTGTTCTTCAGATGTTGGAAAAGCAAATGGGTCCTGAATCTTTCCGTAGAGTGAGAGTCCTTGATATTTGCACATTTATGCTTCTGATCATTCTAGATATATGCTGAATGTCTTAATCATGGTAGTCAATAGTGTGCTTTCACACCAATATTGTGCTGGTGTGGAGTGGCTCCCCCTGCACCAAAAGGTTTCTTGATGTCGCACCTCAGGATTCTGGCTGTTGTGTGCGTTGTGAGGCCAAAACTGCAACATATTTCTCCTGCTGACACAATCTAGGTTTAACATAAGGGATTCAATTCCTGGCTGGAAACAGGGTCGTTTGGGGGTTTCTGTTTATTTTTGCTGACAATAAAAGGGGAACTTTCTATTTTAACCTATAATACACAATTTGTACCCCAGTCTTCCATAGACCATCCTTCTCTCCCACATTCTGGTTCTCTACTTTCCTCCTGTCTTGCAGCATCTTTCCTCTCCATATCTGGCAGGATTTCCAATGAGGTTTCTGGGGGAGATACCAACCTAATCTGGAACTTCTGATTAAAACTGTACAATTCTTTATTCTTTCTTTTCTGTTTAGCTGCAATGGCTTCATGCGACCAATCACCCTCTGCCACTCAATCTGTTAGATAGTGACGGATGCCAAATAATAGTTGTGGAATCTTGTGTAGCAATGTTCAGGCATGTTTTCTAGAATGTACTTCCCCGGAGATATTTAGTAGTCTCCTTGCATTGAACACCTTTTCCCATTGTTCATCATCTGCCAATAGCCTTTTACTGTATTTTTTGTTTTTCTTACCATTTTTTATGAAATTTTCTTTTTCTTTATTTCCCCTCCAAAGTTATATATGCTTGAAGGTTTGCTGATATTTTTTTTCTTGCTATTAATGTATATAGATTTTACAAACGATAGTTTCTCGGGCTCAAGATAAAACACGTTCCATGAAGACTCTAAGTACTAAGGAGGTAATGTGCTTTTGGTTCTGTACAATATGTGGCATATTAATGGAATGTAGCTTCTGAGACATTGGCAGTTAACTATGCATAGTTGGCCGAGTTCAATAAATGTTATAGTGTGTCATAACCACTTCTTTTAGGTTTATCTATCTATAACATTGCATTATCATGAATATGACTGCTATAGGATAAGTAGATTGTGCCAAATTGACGCAAATGGGAAAAAGGGAGGATAGGAGCATGGGACATAATTATTGTCAGTGGACGATGGAATGAAAAATGTCTAACATTGGACTAGTTTATCGGAAGAGTTTCTACCATTTAGAAAACTTCAAAGAGTTAGAATTCTTACGATTTCAAGTTTTTTTTTTTTTTTTTAAATTGTCAGCCATGAGTGGGAGTGCGGGAATTTTCTTTTGTTTAACACATAAGACACAAAGAAATGCTTTTAGAGAAGCAAGCACTGAAGAATTTAAAGTTGTCCGCTTCAGTCAGTATTTTGGCCTCCTTTTATTTCAACTATTTTATTTTTCTTTACTTGCTCCTTTCATCTTCTTATAGTTCCCTCCAACTGCTCTTGACTCTCCCTAAATAATTTTCTTTTGTTTTCTGTCCTAGCAGTTTGAAATGATAGATTTTTTGTATTTTCACTAATTTGCCACATCTTAAACTCGGATGCTCCTTTCTTTTTTTCCGCCGAGAGGAGTGTTGAATCTTCGGTTGGGGAAAAATTGGCCAACAGTGAGTCAGTACCATAATTAAGCCTGCAACATTTATTCATTTCATTGACCAAGCTTCATTGTTATGTGACTTGCCCATCAATATTCCCTCCTATCAGTTTCCAATCATCTAGATTGTTCGGCTATGGGTATTTTTAAGATTTACAAATTTTTCCAAATTTTCATTTTACTAAATTTTCATTAATATGATTCCAATTTTCTGCTCTTTTCAATTTCAGTTGTGAACCAATACTTTATTTTCTGAAAAAGACATTGTTTGGATATATAGAATAATTAAGTTCAATAATAAGTTAAAGAGTAATGGGCAGTTTGACCACAAACTATTTGCTACAGAAACAACTATCATATCTCAACGGGAGTGGCAGACTAGGCATTACGCATTTTACGTATGCTTTATAACTCAGCTTGTATGCAAACTCCATTTTTGAGTATATCTGCCCATCACGGGCCTTTCCATGTTGCTCTATCTTATGCGTTTAATTGATCAAACAATATGCATAAAAGGTGGACAAGCAAATTGATGAAATTTGCTCTGAATTGCTTTGGTAGACTAAATAATTTTGTCCTTGTAATCTCATGTAGAGCTGAGAAGTATAAATGTAGTTTAATCTTCAATGCTGTGATAGCTGAAGTATTTTTACAGTTTTTGCTTCTGATTACATAAGGTGGATCTGATAAATTTTTTCAATACACAGTTTCGACATTTTGCCAATAAGGTTGGGAATCTTGAACGTCCATTTCTTAAGGATTTCTTTCCACGGTGGGTTGGTTCTTGTGGGTGTCCTGTTTTAAGGTATAAGAAAGGATTTATTTGTTATTCTTGATTTCATTTTTGGAACCCTATCTGTACATGTATTGTGATGGGTTACCTGTTGCTGTTGCTAAGGATGGGGTTTTCCTATAACAAAAGGAAGAATATGGTTGAATTGGCTGTGTTGCGAGGATGTACAGCATTGCAGACTTCAACTACATCCACTCTTGATATTAATCCAGAGACAGAAAATAGAGATGGAGATACTGGATGGCCTGGTATGATGAGCATCAGGGTATATGAACTTGATGGTATGTATGACCATCCTATTCTGCCAATGGCTGGAGAAGCATGGCAACTGTTGGAAATACAATGCCACTCAAAGCTTGCTGCTAGACGCTTTCAGAAGCCCAAGAAAGGGTTAAAACATGATGGATCTGATGATAATGGTGACGTGCCTTCCATGGATGTGCGCTCAAAGTATTTATCAGTTTCATATCTTTTTTGTTTTAATTTGTGGTTATGATTTAGTTTCTGACGATTTTTCTGTTATGGCAGTACTGAGTCCCCTTTATTATGGATCAGAGCAGATCCTGATATGGAGTACCTTGCCGAGGTTCACTTTAACCAACCTGTTCAGATGTGGGTAAGGATGAATTGTTACAGCCAATTGATTTTATTTGGTTTATTGTGATATAGTATTTTGCTATGCTATTAGAAGCACCCCAGGTTTCAATCATTTTGGTCTTCTTTCTGGGTTTTATGCGTGATGTGTATAGAACTAGTTATTTATCCTATGGTAAGAAATCCTAGGAGAACCACTTAAGAAAAGCTAACCGTTGTAATTGACAAGCCTAGGGCCTCAACCCACGCTAGGAGTCTTTTTTAAATGTGGAACTCATTAGTCATACCTTGCAACTGAACACTAACATCCTACCATGCTCCACTGCCTTGACACACATATAAGCTGGCTGTGGAGTAGTCCTTATCCCATTCAGTGTCCTTGTTTTGCATCTCATAGTGAAAAGCATTGACCAATTGAGGGTTTATAAATCCAAACACCAAAAGTCATACTTCTGGTGTGGAACTCAAATTCCATACCTTGCTATTTGATCTTAACATCATACCCTGATTGCAGATTTTTAATCTTTGTTGTCTT
The DNA here is from genome assembly GCF_000741045.1 of Vigna radiata var. radiata. Classification (NCBI taxonomy): domain Eukaryota; kingdom Viridiplantae; phylum Streptophyta; class Magnoliopsida; order Fabales; family Fabaceae; genus Vigna; species Vigna radiata. The sequence continues at coordinate 39,576,695 of NC_028357.1, forward strand.
ATATTAAAGTGAATGTTCAAATACTTTCCTTTTCTGGTCTTTTAGCATTTGTGGTGTTTGAATAGTTGATATGAAGTTCTTTGAAAATTAAAATCGAGTGTCTTCCTGAATCATCTCTCTTTGTTTAAGTTCCTTTCTAAGTTTTACATCATGCCCTTTTTTATTCTATTAGGGAAGCTAGAAGACCCAATTACATAAAACGTGCAATGATGCAATGTTATGTAATCATACTCATTTACCTCTTGAGCCTTCCTCATTCTCTCGGCTATTTTAGAAATAAATTATGCTCATTCATTTGTGTGGGGTTCGTATTTGCATCTTTCATTATCATATTTAGTATTTTGTTGGTTATGTTTATTGATTATAGATATTTAATTTTTTATTTAGATCAATCAATTAGAGAAGGACAAAGATGTTATTGCTCAGGCACAAGCAATTGCAGCTCTTGAGGCATCACCACAACTATCATTTTCTATTGTAAATGCCCTAAACAATTTTCTCGGTGACTCCAAGGTGATTTTCTTTCTGTAATATATTTTCAGTAGTAGCTTTTAAATATGAAATTAATATCTGTAGTCTTTTGGTTCTCTAGGCCTTTTGGAGAGTACGGATTGAAGCGGCATTTGCATTGGCAAATTCAGCATCTGAGGTATTCAAATGCTACGTTACTTGTTGCATACTTTATGATATACCTCCTCCTGTCTTGAATATAAGCAAACAAAACATAAAATCTCTTATCTATTGGTCTCAAATATTAGGAGTATTAACTAAGTTTAACTTATAAGATTGTTTCCAAAATACCTTCATTTAGTGGAAGTTGGATTTCCAATGACTCATTTTTTTGTATTAATTTCCAAGGAAGGCTGGTTTAAGAAAGAAGTTTATGTTTAAAATGAGTTCGGTACAATTAATTAATGCTAACTCTTAATGAATGAGTTAGGTACAATTTAAGCCTATCACAACCCTACAAAATTGGGCTTGTAGGGTGATGTTTACACTTATTTATATATTGTAAAATGTATTTATCTCTCGTCGATATGTGATCTCTAATATACCCTGGTCACACTGTGGCATCTTTATATTTCAAGAGTGAAACTAAATATTTGTGGGTGTTCAGATAGTGACTGAAAATGGGTGACACAGTAGTGCAACATACAACAAACTTTATTAGGATAGACTCTCTTACTATCTTAAGAATTGACTCAATCTTACAAAACTAGCTCTTTAGGTGAAGTTTGCATCCACTTGCATATTGTAAATTCTCCTTATCTTTAGTTGGGATCTCCAACAACTAACAAACTTTCTTAATTAGTATGAGTTAGTTATTTTTCGTTTATATTCAAGACCAGTGGTATGCATATTAAATGAATGGCTGAGTGGGAATGGAGTTGGCTGTCCTTAATTTAACCAAATGATTTCAGATCTGGTTTTGAGATAATAGATGAACTTTAATAACTTGCTAATCACTGCTGTAGTAGATATCTGTACACAGGAAAAAAATGGAAGTTTGCCTTTAAGTTTTAAGCATGCCTTAATCTGGTGGCTGTTACAACTTTGAAATCCATTTAACAGTTGTTCATGTTCAGGAATAACTGGGATGCCATATATATGACTACTATTTGTTGCATATGTATCACTGTAGATAATGGGTGTAATAATTTGAAATGTGAATAATGTTGTCATTTAATTGTCTGACAGGAAACTGATTTTTCTGGTCTACTCCATTTGGTGAAATTTTATAAGAGTAGAAGGTTTGATCCTGACATTGGACTCCCAAAGTAAGAATATGGAAACTATTGTTCACCTTTTCTCATTTAACTTTGGCAATATCCATTGACAAATTTTGTTGTATTATTATTTCCAGGCCGAATGATTTTCATGATTTTGCTGAGTATTTTGTTCTTGAGGTAATGCAAGGAGGTAGGATGTGTAAGTTACGCCTGATGTGATGTGATTTTGTAATGTTTGTTATTTATTGTGTTTTGAATATTTGTAGTGTTCCATAAAGTGTTGTTTCAGTTTTTATAATTTCTAATACAGTTTATTTTTTATTTATTTTATTTTTTTTTGCGAATATGTGGTTATTATATTTGCATGTGTCAGTATCTTCCTTTTTGATCTAGTGTAATATATTTGTCTGATCTCGATGATACATGCCAGGTTATTGAACTTTGGTAGCTGTGCTCTGTAGGCAGTTTTACATTGCTTATTGAAATGTAAGCAGTGGTCAGTGTGGTGTGCTTAGCTGTATTCATTTCCTTAATTATCGTGATGCATGAAATGACACCAGATATGTACTGTATAAAGGTTTAAGTAGGAGTGAATGTGTCTATGTTAGTTGTACCTGTAAACCCAAATGATTAAACCTTTTCAGTCTGATTCCATGGTTAGTGAAAAATGGAATACAAAACAGTAGTCTCTGGGTTTCATTTGGAGACAATGATCATTCTGAAAGAATAAATGATCGCTTTGGGAATTATAACATTTTCTGAACTTGTATAATTATTTGGGGAGTGATATTTTGAGTCTCAATGCAAAGGACACAAACTTCTCACAATGACTTTTGTGGTTCTGATATGTCTTTGTTACCTAGGATGCTTCTAACCTAGTACAAATTACTTTCAGTGTGCTCTATTTTGATTTCTTCTACTGTCTAGTATTATGGTGTTAAACTTGTGTGCATTATGAATTAAATAAGTTCAAACTTACAATTTGTGTTGTCATCATCTGGTGATCCTATGGCCTTTTCTATTGCAATCTTGAAGCTTGATCTTTGTTAACATGCTCGCTCCACCCTCATGAACTTTGCTGCTCTTGTGTTAATTATAATGCCATCCATGAACTAAGATTCCCATATCCCTTTTACAAACTATAATATCATCCATGAAATACCCTCTTTTGAAATTATAATGTTATCCATGAACTCTATCCTTATTTGTGATCATTTACATTCTTTTCTTTTACAATGGTTTATTGTGTTTTACAGTTGAATATTGAATGTCTTGTTTATGGTATGTTTTTGTCAGTTACCTTTTGTGATAGTAATTCTGAACTAGTTTGCATATTCTTCTCGTGGCTAGATAATGAATAATTGTTTATTAATGTGCTTTTAAAACTTGGCAAGTCATTTTTGGGTAACTAAATTGCTGTTGTAGGCTATTCCACATGCTGTTGCCATGGTTAGAGCCGCTGACAAGAAAAGCCCAAGAGAGGCTATCGAGTTTGTTCTACAATTATTGAAGGTTATTGTTTATGTTAGAATCTGTTTTATTAGCTGTATTATTTCTGTCAGGATTTGTGTTTTATTGTTTCCTTATTTAGCAGATTATAATTACAGTATATGATGGGGATATCCTTGATTCATAGTGAATCATAGGGATCTGGTTGTCTAGGAGCTATTATTCTACTTCTTAAAATAGCTTTCTAGCCTTATATATATAGATTGTATTCTCAGCATAATAAGATGAACCGTTCTACCCTAAATTATAACATGGTATCAGAGATCTCAAATTTTGGGTGCTGTCTTTGAATGCGCACACCAAAACCCTAGACAACAGCCTTCATTTCTACCACCATCCCTTTCAGGACAGCCTTCATTGCTTTCGCACACCAAACCCTAGCCGCCAACCTCCATTGCTGTCAATCGTTTTGTTCGGGTCCCCTTCATTCATTGCCTTAAGGTTGTATTGCATGGACATGACAGACCAAATTCTTGAAGTGGTGAATACCGTGTCACAACACATTCAGGAATAACTGTAGAACCTCGACACTGCCTACTGATTGAATGGAAAGAATTATTTGAAATGGGCCTAGCTTGTTTGCAGAATTTTGAAAGGTAAAGGGAAAACTAATCACTTGATTGAAGATGCTCCTACAGAAGAAGATCCAAGATTTACAAAATGGGATGAAGAAGACTCTATTATCATGGTATGGCTATGGAACTCCATGATCCCAGAAATCACTAATATTTGCATGTTTCTTAATTCTGCAAAGGAGATTTGGAATGTCATAGAGCAGAGTTACTCCAATGCTAAAGATGTTGCTCAAATATTTGATGTGAAGGTGAAAGCTGATGCTGCAAAACAGGGAAAAAAGACTATTACTGAATATGCCAATCAACTAAAAAATTCTTGCTCCAATCTGACCTAGCTGGCGAGTGATCCCATTTCGCGGCATAGAATGACAGCAAGCGAGTGTTATTGAATATCTATTGTAGTCAAGTTTGTTTGGACTTATCGTGTCATCTCCTATCAAGTTCTTTCCTAGTCTCACACTTTGATGTCTAGTTCTTGGCATGAAGGGGTGTATTAGGGTATGACCAAATTATAATATATATATATATATATATATATATATATATATATATATATATATATATATATATATATATATAAGGGAGTGTAAATCTTATCTTCCCAAGATGACTTTGTTGGGTTGTTAGGTTTAAATTCTACTTTCTTAGGAACCGTACTTGAATTAGTTAGAGGACATTGTAGTTTTTGGAGACAATAGATGAATGACAGCTAGTTTTTTGTGATTCTGAAAAAAAAAATGGAATTTAGAACTGTGACCTTTGGAACTGAAAAATCACTAATTTTTCAAGTGCCCCCAAACCTCAGCATTTTCTTCTGTGAAACCTTACTCAGGCTGAAACTAGAGGTTTCTCCTTTAGTGATCATCGCTGCCTTCCTTTTCTGATTCTTTCTACCAGTTTTACATTCTCTTCTGCCTTCATTTTTTTTTTCTGTACTGTTTTTTAAATCCATTTATTTATAAATGCTTTTCACATGGCTGTCACGCTTTCACCATTTGCCGCAATGCCATCCTCTATTATTCTATGGCTATTTTTGCTGGCCAGTTTTATCCTTATTTAGTATTTAGGATTCAGCTACCCAAATCAAGTGTAACGACTGGTTATATCTGTTTTTTGCTCCTTTGGGCTCTTGCAATATTGTACTATTTATTACTCATTGCATACACCACTACTCTATGGATACAAGATATGTTGTTTGGGCAGTGTGATTACTTTTATTGGGATGTTTTCTTGCTCTAGTAATGTAGAAGTTCCATCATTAGCTTCAGGGCTCATGTATTTATCCTCATATTTTTCCAGTACAATGACAACAATGGGAATCCCTACTCAGATGTCTTTTGGCTTTCTGCATTAGTCCAATCGGTTGGTGAGCTTGAGTTTGGGCAACAGGTTTATAAACTATTTTTCTCTTGCTGATTATCTTGGTTACCTTTACAGATTAATAATTTAATATACTGATCTGAGCTTCCTGAGCTTGTTTTGTTTTATACTTAACAAAGCTCCTTAAGTACCTCTATTAATTAAAATTTGAGCTGTTGAATACGAAGTACTGATAGTTAATAATTTGTTGGTGGAAAGTGTGATTTTTGAGTTTTTGCAATTTCCATTTCTATTACAACTATGCATATGTTGCTTGTTATGAAAAGTGTTTGTGTGTGTATTTAACAGCTGTTAAATAATATTTGCAACTGATATGGTTCTTGCTTTCTTCAAGATAATCTTAACTGTCAGCATCCTGATTTGAGTATTAGGCTTCTTTCTGACTCAAACTTTTGACAGAGTATTCTGTTGTTGTCGTCACTTCTCAAACGCATTGACCGGCTTCTACAATTTGATAGGTGAAATGATGCATTGATTACTGTGGTGGATTTATCAATTTTACTTGCAACTATAATTTACATTTTTGAAATGTCTTCTGCTAGTCTCATGCCAAGATATAATGGAATCTTGACTATCAGTTGTATCCGAACATTGACCCAGATTGCTTTAAAGCTTTCGGGTTTCATTCCTCTTGTAAGCACCTTGTTATTGAGCATCAAACTTCTTTTCCATGTTTGGTACAAAGATTCTAAAAGCTTCATCTTTACTACAGGATCGAGTTTTTGAACTTGTAAAGCCTTTTCGTGACTTGAAGACACTGTGGCAAGTTCGAATTGAAGCAAGCAGAGCACTCCTTGACCTTGAATTCCACTGCAAGGGCATGGATTCAGCATTGCTTTTATTTATCAAGTACTTAGAGGAGGAGCATTCCTTAAGAGGTTGTTCATCTTTTCCCTCGCGGAGGATCTATAGATGTATGTCAAACTAAGAAATTGGTTCAGAATGCTAAAAGTAAAGTATTTATAAAAATGTTTATTAAGTGGGACAAATTTCATAAGATACACGGTTGGATGAGTTTCTCCTTAAGTTCGTTTTAGGAAGATAAAAATGTCCATAAATTAAAGTTAAAAATTTGCTGAAACACTATAATTTCTCCAATTTTTTAATTTAACTTATGCTTAAACTAATTTTAGCTTTCAAAGAAGTTCAAATTCATTTTTTGTTCTTTGTTTTTCTTCCTTAAAATAGGTTTATTGAGAAATTCGTCCAAACTAGTTTTGATCCTCCAATCCCAAAACAAGTTTAAATATACAATTTTATATATTTTAACTCATCTTGTGGCACATAATTATCTTGTTTTTCAAATATTGACAACCTTCTGAAACAATCAAACCTGTATCTATTTTTTCCTTTCATTTTCATATTTACTTTCCCCTTTCTTCCATCTTAATTTACCCCTTTTTATGTAATAAAATTCATTTCTTGATTGCAGGACAGTTAAAGCTAGCCACCCATGTTATGAGGCTATGTCAGATGAGGGATGGATTGAATTCAGATGAGGAAATTACCAGCCAAACTCTTGTCTCTATGCTTAATTTACTGGAAGGGCGTACTGCTTTTAATAATGTCTTTCTCCGGCATTATTTGTTCTGCATACTACAAATACTTGCAAGAAGGTATATGTTTCTTATTGAAATGAAATGCAAGCTTGCTTATTTTTTAGCTAATGTATTGTGTGAATATTGCATGTATGTGATAAAACAAAAGCTGATTTTTAACTCTCCAATTTTTCATTTAGCTTTTGAAAATAATTTATTCACTGAACTTCTTTTATTGGTCGTAGTCGCTCTGTTCACCTTTTTTTACCTATATTTTGTCTAATTTTGTTGTTTGTTGAACTCAATGAAATTTGAACATAGTAGTAACCATGGTTATTGAATCGAGATTCGAAATTTCATGAATTTTGAATCCCATCGAATCTTATTTTGAATCTTAATTTTGAATCTTAAGATATACATAATTTGTATAGTTTAAAAGATAAAATAAACAAAACCTTTTAAACAATTACTATTTTTTATAGAAAAATAAAGAATATAACAAAAATTGTATATTAATTCAAATTTATTTCCTTTCAAACATATTAAATAAAAAATTCTTAAATATAGCCTAATTTAATACAAAAAAAATATAAGAATAAATATATCCTAATTTAAATTGAAAAAAAATTATAAAAAAAATAAAAAGACAATAGTTAGCAATAATTAAAGTATATAAGAACACTTATATATTAATTTAAACAATAACTAATTTTTTCAAAGAGATAATATTATTGTTTTACAAAAGTCAGAATAAAAAATAATATATAAATTATTACTGTCACTGTAAAATGTAAAAGTATGTTAGTATGAGATAAAAAAATATGAAAAAACATTTTATATTTTAAAGTATTACTCTGAAAAACTTATTTAGAACTCTCTCACATCTTCCTTCCACGGTCATCTTCTCACTGTTCATGGATTAATCTTCTCCCAGATTGATTTCCTCTCCCTTTTCTGTTCATTCCCATCTTCTGATGATTTCATCTTCTCTCATCTTCTCCCTTCTCACTATTCATCTTCTCCTAATTTCTTTTTACTGTGTCTTCTGCGGTTCTATTATTTGATGTTCATCTTCTACACTGTTTATTTTCCCACTGATTATCTTTTCCACTGAACTTTCATCTTTGTTGAGTTTCTTCTCCTGTGTTTCTTTCTTATTTTTTTAGTTTTTGTTCCTTCATCTCTTTCTTTTCCTATCTGTTTTCTATACAAAAGAAGGTGAAAGGTTTTTTTTTTCTTCTTTCATTTGATGTTCACGTCTTTGGAAACGTGAAGTAAAATGATAAAAATGTGATATTTTTGTAATTATTGATGAGAAAAAAACATGTTCTCTATTTAATAAAGTCCTAATGTTTTATAGTCTGTAACCATTTTCACTTTGCTGCTATTTTTGCAAAAAATTAAGATCCTCTCTTAATAGGCTTAGCTGATCCAAACAATGACAATTTGTTCTGGGCGTGTTTATATTTACACTGCAGTTTTGTCTGTATTTGAAAAACGAAAAATTCAGTGACTTTATTCCGTGCTTTTGTCTGCAGACCACCAACTCTTCATGGGATTCCCAGGGAAAATAGAACGTTGCATATGAGTCTTACCGAAGCTTGTAACTATCAGAAGAACATGTTTGTTCTTGATTCGGATAGCAAACCTTTGGATCTGCCAAGCTCTACTCAAAACCCTACACCAAATCTTTGCCTAGATGATTTGAGGGATGCACTTAACGAAGCTTCTAAGGACCCACCTGATGAAGCTCCGGTACAGGTGCACATTGAAGCTCTGAATGAAGCACCCCTAGAGAAAGCCGAAGAAGTATATACTGAATTTCCACAGGAAGCGCCAATGGAAGCTCCAAATGAAGTTTCCAAGGAAGCTGATACTGTATCGAATAGCCATGAAAGAAAGAGGCTCATTAAAATCAAGGTCAAACAATCTTCTGCCACCAGTAGGGCTGATACTGATAATCAAGTGGTTGAACGTTCTTTAGGTGGTCGTAACGAAATGGACCATGGAGCTAGCAGTTCAGTTTCTGTAGATGCACCCCAGAGGAATTTTGCCGAGACTCTTAGCATGAGTAATCACAATATAGACGAAGTTAATTCTTGGCATGATCGTGGTTCGCGCATGACTGCTAGCATTGGTAGTGCTAAATTTTTGAGTGACGGTGATGAATTAGTCAAAGAACTTCAGTGCACTGCTGATTCAAGTATAGTTTATTCACAACCTCAGCCAGAAGATCCGTCATCATCCAGTATTATACAGGATAACAATGTAGATGCTGATGCACGACGATATGCCAGCCTTCAAACTCTTTCAGTTGCAAGATTTGATCCTGAGGGAGAATCATTAGGTAAAGAAATTTCTGCTCGTGGCAAGGAAAAACACAAAAGCAAGGAAAAGAAACGAAAACGGGAAAGTAATAAAGGACATCACGATGATCCAGAATATTTGGAGCGAAAGCGACTAAAGAAGGAGAAAAAACGACGGGAAAAAGAACTGGCAAAACTTCAGAGTGATGAAGCGAAGAGATCCTCTGTAGACTTGTCAAGTAAGAAAGAGGAACCTGTAGTGGACGTTTCCAGACAGATTAAATCTGTTGAGCCAGGCGGCGGACATAGTTCTAAATTAGAAACCAAAAAGATTGATAGCAAACCGGATCCATCCGAAGGCACGTCTGGTGCACCAAAAATTCGAATTAAAATTAAAAACCGAATGCTCAACAAGTCATAGAGAATAAAACGTCCATTATTTTGTATATTCTAGAATGAAAATTACAACGCCTTCATATTTTCTGGGTTGTATTTTTCTTTTCCTTACCCGGCGTACACGAATTAGGTATTTCCAAATATTGATTCCATGAGCTTCATTCGTTGTTAGTTCTAAACTATGATTGGAGAGATGTGTATGATTGAAATTTCAATCATACAATATTTGTTATCGATGTAAATGATGCGTATCACGATTTTTTTAGGATATTGTTGTAAATTTACTTGTAGTTGTAAATTTATAATTTTGTTGTGGTCTAGTATTCATTTATTTTGGGGAATTGTTGGATAATGCTTGCAATGGCGATATCCTTTGCAAATGTCGTATTCCACTTGGTTACGCCTATATGAGTTTTCATTAAGTTTAGTACTATGTACTCGCACTAAAAGGGATGTAGCCTACAAAATATACTAAATATGTTGTTTGTAACTTGTACCTCAGTTGCATATTTTATTATGCCTTTTCATGACTGCCTGTATATAATAATCTTGGTATCAATTTCTTTTGAGGGAGATGTTATGCGTGGAACAATTGTTAATTTCGAAAATTTAGAAAGCGTTATATATTTTTATCATTAGAGCCTGGATCTGAAGAAATGGCGGCGGAAACGGCTTCTAATTTTCTTTTCTCTCTATGAATCACAAAAGCTTGTTAATGAAAAAAATGGAAAGGATATTTTCCCAGGAGAGATAGCGTTTGATTTTTATGCTCTTGCATTTAATATGATGGAAATAAAAACAATCTGTATAATTTTTTTTTTTGTACTTATTGTTTAAAGTCAACTTTTGTTTCTTCCATTTTATCTTCAATTGGAGAAAGTGAACTTATACATTGTTGTTTTTACTATTTTTTGTCTTTTCTTTTTCGTTAGAGTTTTTGTGAAACTATTTTTAGAGAAATTGATTTTATATTATCTAATATAATTGAGATGCGTGTTTAAGTTAATTTGAATTTTTATATTTACATTGAAGTATGTTTTCACTGCAAATCTTGTTAATTAATTGTATGACTCTAGAGGAAATGTGAGCTGAGTCCACACAAATAGAATTAGTTTTGCATAAGATGGTGAATCGAGATTTAAACTTTAGCCGAAAAAGCTTATATTCATTTGTCTCGCATGCGATTTTCTCTCTGAAAATGGATAAAGTGAAAAAGAAAAATAAGCTTACATCACTTGGGTACACATATTGTTGCTCTTTTTCTTTAAGTAGTCTACCTAATAGAGTTAATTGTAGTTGAACTTATCATAATGTAAGATCTTACAGTTTGCGTTCAGCATTTATTTATAATTTTTTTCTTTGTATAATAAGTTTAGGAAAATGTTAGCTAAGACATTTCTCTTTTTATTAGAAAATTTAATACTCCATTACTTTATGATTTTTATATAGTTATATTTAAAAGATAGAAGATAATATATACTTAACTAACCATAAGGATAATTAAATTATTATCATTTTTATTTATAATAAAAAAATAAACACCATACACCAAAAATTTGAATAAAAAACATTCATTATCAATGTCAAATCACCAGACACATTTTCTAATCAAAGATAACTATAATCACGTCCGAAACGTCTAATTTTTCCATATCTAAATATAAACTTAGAGTCTGCCTTGAAATTTAAAAAACAAAAAAAAAATGAATGTATTTAAATTTCACAAAAACCATAAAGTAACTTAAGTTAGGTTCATTCTTATATTTATATATATATATATATATATTTATATATATATATATATATATATATATATATATATATATATATATATATATATATATATATATATAGGTTTGTTAACGTGCATATGTCTGTTTTTCAGTTGATACATGTTAATAATATCTACCGGATTATAGTAGACAAAAATATCCTCATATATTATGGATTCTAAGTTTTAAAATCAAAGATATTTAAATAATTTTCATTCTCAAAACTAAAAAAAAAAAAAGAAATCCCCAAACCCTTACTCACCTCTCTTATTCCTCTCAATCCTTTCTCTTTCATCTTTCTCACTCCAACCTTTTCTCTATCATCTTAGGGTAGATCCTTCTCTATCATCCTAGGGTAGATCCAACAGAAAAAAAATTAGAAATGCTCGTCGTTAAACAATTTATCTTTGTAAAGAGTTGAGTCATTGACATATTCGCCTTCAGGCAAAGGTTCATTCAAGATCTCTTCAATTTTATCATCTTCACTAACCTCTCTAATTTCATCATCTGCAGATGTTGAATCGTCATCTCTTCAAAAACCTTCGGGCCAATTACCAATTCCTTCTGATGTCATTATACTTGTGAAAATTAAATAAAATTAGATAAGACAAAAATTATAAAATGAAAACTCATTATAAAATCACTTTTTTGTGAGAAATTGTTTAATAGCGAGTGTTTCTGATTTTTTTCAGACAAATTACCAATTCCTTCATATGTCATTATGCTTGTGAAAATTAGATAAAATTAGACAAGACAAAAATTATAAAATGAAAACTCATTATAAAATTATTTTTTGTAAGAAATTTTTTAATAGCGAGTGTTTCTGATTTTTTCCAAGCGAATTACCAATTCCTTCATATGTCACTATGCTTGTGAAAATTAGATAAAATTAGACAAGACAAAAATTATAAAATGAAAACTCATTATAAAATCATTTTTTTGTAAGAAATTGCTTAAGAACCAGTGTTTCTGATTTTTTTTAACTGGGACTATATGACAGAGAAAAGGTTGGAGTGAGAGAGATTAAAGAGAAAGGATTGAGAGAAATGAGAGAGGTGAGTAAGGGTTTGGGTTTTTTTTTTTTTTTTTTAATTTTGAGAATGAAAATTATTTAAATATCCTTGACTTTAAAACTTAGAATCCATAATATATGAGGATATTTTTGTCTACTATAATTCGGTACACATTGTTAAAATGTACCAACTAAAAAATAGACGTACGCGCGTTAACAAACCCATATATATATATATATATATATATATATATATATATATATATATATATATATATATATATAAAGTATGCTTATTGTGACATTCTAAAATTATATGAAATAATATAATATAGAATGACAAACATTATAATATAATAAAGCAGTTAAGAGAATGTAAAAATTTAGTATAATTTTACAGTAATCCCAAAAGAGGTTATGAACTTAAGCTTTACTTATTATAAAGTATTTCAAAATACAAGATAGCTAAAATATTTCAAAAAATCTATAAATTTTAAACTTTAATTAAAGACAAGTCTTTCAAAATGAAAAAGATAGATAATAGATATCCTAAGAACTAGGGGCTGCATCCTCACTCTCCAATGCTTGCTCAAGAGGAACATCATCTGCTTCTACTCACATCCAAATGGATGATCATTCAAAAATGAAAACATAGACATACATACACAACAAGCAACAAGGGTAAGTTAGATTCTCAAAAAGCGTACATATTAATTCAAGTTAACCTAACATATCCAATAGTATTCACACAAACAAGTAAATAACACATTATATCAAATCATAAACTAGACAAGACTCATCCGGACTTAGAACGAATATCGAGCTATGGCAGGTTGTTCACTTGTGATGGCCTCTACTGCTTTGCAAAGCCATTGCTATGGGTTAAACCCTACCACACACACAAGGTTAGTCTGTTATCACTCATCTTGGGCCATACTGGAAGCACCCAAGATTAGGACCTCCTACTATTCTCACCACATGACTAATTCTTTTCTAAGTGAGATTGGAAGAGTCATTAGAGTGTTAGGATAACCCCCAAGACTGAGCTTCCTATATTCATTCTAAACACTACCATAATCTCACCGAGAGATACAACTTAAATCCTCATATTACATCACATGGAACACAATCATTCTTTAGTTATGTCATAAAAACAACTCATACATACTCAAACATTACATATTTTCATAGAAACATCACTTATTAACATAAATTTCTTTATAACTTTTAATTACCGATACTTAAGTAATTCAAACAGCTTGGGGATCCTCACCCATGGCTCCGGAAGGGTCAAAAACCCCCCAGAACGACCTAAAGAATGTCCAAAACGGACGTCCAGAACTCCTAAAACGTCAAAAACATCAAAAATACTTAATCTGTCTCACATACCCCCCTGTGTGCTCAGCGAATTTTGTCTGCAAAGAAAGCTAAATTCTGCTGATTTTGACAACCCAACACCCCGAAATTCGTTCTAGACCTTTTTATTAACTTCTAACCTTCCTAAATTGATCTATATGATGAATTACACTTGTTTGAATGACCCTAAGCTCTTCTAACATTAATCTATAGTGTTTGTGCAAGGAGTTCCTATCCAAAACTTACTTTTATCAAGCTATGGATCCAAAACTAGATTTACCACTTTGAGACTGTTTCTGGCCATTTTGATGTTTCTAATAAGTCACAAATGACTTAACTAAGTGACTCCAATAGCCTAATTCAGACCCTAACCCCTAACTCACAAAATCACTACTCCACTTCCCTAAATTTGACTCAACACTATGATTAACTCAACTATTTACCTAGCAACCTGCATAACTGGAACCACAACTTCCAAACATTAAATTTCCACGTCATACACATAATAATACCAGTTCCTAATTCATAACATACTCAATCACATAGTTCACAAACCAAAAAACACACATTCCAGTACCTATTTTCATCCATTCAGCTCAAAAAGTAGTTCAATCTACATCACAAACTAGACATGCATTAACTTAATATTTTTAAGCAGCATCAACACAAACAACTAACTTTCTACAAACAAAAAAAAGAATCAAACCTAACTTCTCTTACCTTCAATTGGTAGCACAGTACAGAAGGAATGTGCCCCCTTTTTCTTAATCCTCAAATAAAAGCAAGAGTCACATATGGATAGACAAATTGTAAATAGAAAAGGGTTCTTAGGATCTAATAGAAACTAGAAATTTTTGGAAAAAGAACAAGATGAATCACATGCAGCAAAATTGTTGCATGCTTCACGACCCCAAATTACATGGAAAAGTGAAAAACAACTTACCCGCAGAGGAACCTAAAAATTGATCGGTGTAACTCGGAGCCTTTGACGTCAAGATTGTCTAGGCGTTTATGGAATGGAGATTCAATGACTCAATTGAAGAGGAATCTAGAGAGAAGGGAAGAAAAATTAGAGAATTAGATGTTAGAGAGAGAGGTTCTGAAGCAAATGAAGTTAGGACTGAAGCTCCAATATGCTTTAAGTTTCTAAAACTTTGTTTTACTAATTTAATATTCTTAGAAATTTTTAAATTTATATTTTTAGGTTATCACACTTATATTTTAATTTCTTACATGAAACAGATAAATGATTTTACAAGTTATGTGTACTGCTTGAACTTTTTTTGATTATTTGGTAGACATATCCGAATGTTGTAACTAAATGATGTTATTCCTTTGTAGCAGAATATAACTACATATCTTTGTCGCCCCCACCCTGTTATGTTTCTCCATGCACGCCAGAACAACATCATTCATCAACTTTGCACATTCATTATATGCAGAAGAGAGTTAAACATATATTTGCAATGGTTTCTGTTTTATGACAGAGATGCTGACACAATAACTAAACACTTCTAGTAGTAGCATACCTTCACTGTTTTTTCTTCTGTTCATACAGAAACTCTCATAATTTCCACTCATCATTCACAACCATAATCACTACTCAAACACATGTTACAAAGTTAATGCATCTACCATAATCTTTATCATCATATCATACGCGTTATATATATATATATATATATATATATATATATATATATATATATATATATATATATATATATATATATATATACACATATTTCCGTTAACCTCGTCACCTTTTATTTACAGTTCTAAATCAAATACATATGATGGTGGTTTCTGTCGTATGTGCCTAAAAGTCATTTATTATTATTGCTTTGAATACCTCCATTCAATCAATAAAAAAGTTGAAACTTTGTTCAATCTTTCTTAACCAGATAAGAATGAATCAATAACACATCAATTAACTGTTGCAACATTAGTCTATTTTAATTAGTAGTTTTGTTTGTCAGTCTGTGTATTTTTATAATCTCATTTAACCATGAATTGTAATGTGATTAAGTTTTCTTAATTTTAATAATATATGTTGAAAATTGCGGTTAATTTTGTTTTTATTGAATTATAGTAGAGAAAAATATATTCAAGGAGATGTATAAAGTATCATATGTGATTAAATGAATTTTTTAATTAACACTTTCATATTAAAACAAAACAAAATATTTAAAATACATAATAGGCTAATTTAAGTCATTAACTGAGAAATTAAAAGAGTTTTTTTTTTTCATTTGCAATACAATAAAATAGTATAACTTATTTTTTAATTTTTAATGCATTAATGTTGAATATTGTTTGAAATTTTTTAAACAGTGGCTAAGAACACTATTTAGAGAAAACTCATAAGAAACGGGGAACATTGAAAGTGACAATACTCCCAGTTTGACCATTTAGCTAATCTACCTCGTTTCATCAGTCAAACCAAAATGTTCCAAAATTAGTGTTGTACATACTCCTCCCTCTTTTTAAGTGTCTATTTCTTTAAAAAATATTTATTTATTTATTTATTTATTTATTATTTGCCACTTCATTATTAATTTATCATTTTTTTAATCTTCTAAATTATTTACTTTCTTATTTATTGTATTAAATGAAAAATAAAATTAAAGACTACATATAAAAGAATTATTATTTTTTATTTAACATTATTTATATTGAACCCTTTCGGGCTTGGATGGAAGATAAATTTCCTTTTTATTTCACCATGAAATTTAAGTGTATGTTCCTATAGATAGAAAAATTTAAATTAAATAAATAAATAATAATATAAAGGTTATCAATTGATATGGTATATTCAATTAAATAAAGATAATAAATTTAGTTTAAGAAGAATTCCATTAAGTTAGTGGTTGATTTGGTGAAATAAATTTTAGGGTTAAATATGTTTTTGGTCCCTTAATTTTTAGTGAAAATTGGAATTAATCCCTCTTCAAAACTGACCTAATTTAGTCCTCCAACTTTAGAAATGTGTGAATTTAGTCCTTTTAACTAAATTTTATTAGGTCTATTTGATGTTTCAAGCACGTTTCATGATAGTATTTGAGTTGTTTACATTGTTTGACTCATTTTTGCTTCAATGTTAGCTGAGAAACGCGTTTGAAATATCAAATAAAGTTAGCAAAATTTGGTTAAAAGGACTAAATTCATACATTTCTAGAGTTGGGAAACTAAATTATGCAAAAAATTTGAAGAGGAACTAATTCCAATTTTCATTGAAAGTTAAGGAATCAAAAACATGTTTAACCCTAAATTTTAACTTGTGCTGTAATTTGTCTGCGTATGAGACCAAACATAAAAGAACAAGTGAAAGACACAATACCCTTTCGTATAGACATGAAATGACAGAACTCTTTTATAAGTACCTATGATTACAATGTATCATCTTTCCACGAAAAAAGAGTTTAAAGTGTCACCCCTCTTAGTCATAAAGACGCAGTAAAAAAAAAAAAGACTCATGTTATTAATATTATTATCAGTTCTAATTAATTAACTAATCATTCTTGATTGAATAATCATCATTGATGATCATACATTCCAATTCATTTGTTCTATATGTAATTAAAAAAAAAGTTATATATGTAATTAGCAAATATCTTTTCTAAATTATAGTTATCTACCAATCCATGTGTTCTGTTAGAAGTCTATGATGTTAAAGGTAAGCATTTACTTTAATAAAACAATAAAGATTATTTGACACACCTATATTTTTATCTTCATTTGATATTATTTTTATTTACTTTTTACTCTCTTCTTTCTTGAAAAATTACAAAATTTTACAGTTTTAGAACCATTTTATCCTTATATTCTATGTCAAATAAATATAAAAGTGTGTCATGATATTATTACTCTTAATAAAATTATGAATTTTCGTTAGTCACTTTGCACTTTATATAAAAATAGAACTGTTAGTTTAATTAAAAAAATTGAATGTAATTTTACTTACTTTTTATTTAACAATAAAAAATAGAAAAACTGTAAATGTCTTTTGTTGTGAAGTGACGTTCAAATATCTTTTAATTTTAAATAGATATTCATTTTTCTTATTTAATTTCAAAATACTATATTAACTAAAACTTAAGTATAGTAAAGTTATAAAAACTAAAATTTAAAGTTTTAAATATAAAACATGAAGATTTTTTTCCTAAGACAATAGTAAACGATTTAATTATTACATGTTTTTTAAAATACTGTTTGAATATAAAAACTAATGAATATTTATAAAAATTTATTGTTAAATTTATTAATTCATTATCATATTTACATAATACTTTAATAAATATAAATATAATAGGGATTTCATCATTGTTTTATTAATAGAATAAGGAAATACAATTTTATTTTACAAATAAAAAGAATAATGTGAAACATATTTAAAAAAATCTAAAGATAATTACTTATGAGCTTACTGGGTAGATTAATTTTGGTTTAATTAAGTCTCCATTTTAGATTTTTGTATTTTTAATTAAGTCTATGATAAATTTTTACTGTTTATTGAAAATTTAAAATTTTTAACCTTTTTAATTAAATTTATTTAACCTTTTTAATTAGGTGACGTACTGATTATTTATTTTCATTATATTTGGTAAGAACTATGAAGTTTTTTTAATATAAAACAATAAAACTCATTGTTATTTTATATGAATAATAAAACTGTTTTATATTAATTTCCATAATCTCGTATTTCTTAATACATCAATATAAGAAAGTAAGATAATAGCATAAAATAAGAACTACATCATTTAATTAATAAAAAAATTAAAAGTAATGATTTAATTAAAAATATAAAAAATTATAATAAAATTCAATTAAAATATATGAACTTATGATAAACTTCAACATTTTCCAAAAAATGACGGAAAGGAGAGCAAGGTTTATGAGCAGAGGGTTTCATAGAGCATGAGAAAGTCATTAAAACTATGAAAGTATTTTATTCATTTATTTAAGTGTTGTAATTAATTTTGTTTGAATATTTAATTGTTTAGATTTAAAAGATTTTTTACGTGATTAAAGAGTAGAGTAGTAGTGTGATGGTCCAAAAGCTGCAGCTGCTACTAAGTTTGGGGAACAAAGATAGAATATGAGATGACGAAACTTAAACTCAGACAATGATAGTCACCACCATCAAACAATTTCAAAAGTCAATATTGGCTGCCACCTAAATCAAATCTACTTTTACAAATTACATTCAATAAATTCTCAAAAACATAAAATGTTATTGCTTATATATAGTGTTACTCCTTTTCAATTAACAGTCTCAGCATTTTTCATGGTTTTACTGTAAGATGTTATCCTTCTGTCATCTCACTTTAATTCTTGCCTTGACTTTCAAATAGCTCTTTCCATCAAATTGCAAACATAATTTTGATTGTATAAATGGCAAGACCTTTGCAGACCTAAGAGACATTCATTATAACGTATTTACTTTTATAAGCATTGTTGTAATGTACAAGAAGATAATGAATGTACTGGTAATTAATTACAGATATTGGAGAAAGTAGCACAGTAGAAATCAAAATCAAAACCTTTTTTTGTCGCTTCTGTTTAATTATACCATTGGAGGTAACCCTAACGACTGCAGTGTAGATTTTAATCATCAGATCATTGGGCCCTACCAATTAACATTGATTTGGGAAAGTTGCCTGGGGTGTGCAAGAAACTTTAGGGCCATCTAATCAAATCATAGCAGAAAAAAGATAATGTAATTAATACAATGCTGTTATAATTTATCATTTCATTCCAGTTAAACTCTAGGTAGCAGACAAGTTCCTCTCATAATGGACCAAGATGGGTATGTTTTCTGCTTTCTGTCAAAAGCTATACTTCAATAATGAATACAGCTTCAACCAAAAACCTCCAAAAGAATAACCAAACAATTCTATCTTGGTATCTAGTAACTTCAGAGAACACAAACAACCTAGTCAAATTCCCATGTTGTGGAGAAGGGCCAAAGGAATACAACAACATGAAAAGTATCTGTGTAGTACCCCCTATTCTTGTAAAGTTTGCAGAACAGCTTGTGTTACTCGATTTAATGCCCTAATCACTAGCGAGGGTCCTTTTACTTCTGGCCCACTTCTACATTAATTATCACACATGCCTGGTTGGAATTCATCAACTTCAGATCTTTTCAGTCCACCACAATTTTACATGAAACTTGGTACAAAACTAATTTCTGCGTCAAAGGAAACAGTTTACTTGTGGTAAGAAATACAAAGTCAGATAAAACAAGTGGGTTGGGTTGGGTTGGAATATTATATATAAACAGTTCATCAACCATAAGCCCACAGATTTAAGCGTGGAAAAAAAAGGAGAGGAAAGAAAGAGGGAAAGCTTTGAAACAAAATGAGTTGAAAATAAAAAGGTTACAATTTGAACCACAAATGTTATCTTGTTCCTTTTTCCTTATATAGTACAGACAGAAAAAAAGGAAAGGCATCCAGATAGAAACGAAATAAACGCATTATGAGAAAATATAAGCAAGACTTTTATAGAGGATAATTGTGGTCTGGCAATGAAGCACTCCTAGATGTTTGTACTAGTACACAAATTGAGCAGTGCTTGGTTGTCATAGTTATCTCCTGGTTGAAAAGAACCCCAGACCAACCCTTTGCTTTGCCATATATCTATCTATCTATCGTGTGGTCCTTGCAATTATGCCATCTAAAGTGGTGTTGATCGAGACTGCTATAGCTATAGATAGATAGATAGATAGATAGATAGATAGAGATAGTGAGAGAGAGGGTTGGAGATATAAGTGGTGGAGAGAACGGCATGTATAAATGGAAAGACAGAAAGAGAAAGGGAGAAAAAACAGCAAATTTTTGGTGTACTATAGAGTGCTTTCAAGTGTGGATGGACTATTACCATTTTGACAACAAGTTGGGAGAGATCATGGGGTGTTTTTAGTTCTATGGCAAGTTCCAATTGGTTATTAGGGCTTGGAGAGTCTCATTCTCTACGCATACATACATGACAGTGGCAAGTACCATTCTATCTTGCTTCCTTTCTTTCTTCACTCAGAGCCAGACATATATAGAGAGAGAGAAACAATCTACTTCACTATATATATATATCAAAGTAAGCATAACACAGAAAGATAAGCACGCAGCACGCAGCACGCATGGGAAGAGAAACCAGCCAACATCAACAACATTCTCTAACACACTCTGATATAGATAGATAGATAGATAGATAGATACTCACAAACATTGACATCCACCACAAACACAGCACAAAGAAGAGAGAGAGTGATGATAGAGTTGGATAGTGAGATTGAGAATGATGGCGCATCTCTTTTTGGAGAAAGTGACCTACTGAGCAACCCCAGTCAAAGGGAGCATTGGCTACCATTGCAAGCCGTTCCATGGAAATAATTGTACTTTGTTTCCCCCATTATCTACTTTTAGGGTTAGACACAGACGGACACCTGGAGGTTTCCAACAGTGAATCAAAATTATAGTTAAAAAAGACAAAGGGAATAATAAGAAGAAATGAAATTATTTGAGTTATGTGAATCTTCCCATAAAAAGTCACGGCATGTGACATCCCACTCCTACGCACCATGCTCTGTGGGACAACGTTAAACGCAAATAGTATAGTATAGTTTAGTACCTTTAATTTCAACAATCGAATTACTTCTTCAACATATCTATCCAATACCAGTTTAATTAATTATAGCAGATATGATGAATTTCATAAGAAAACATGTATCTTTCATGCTCTAATGTTTTGTAGATAGATTTGTGAAAGAAGAGTAGGGGAATTAAAGGTGTGGTTTTAGTTTGCTGTCAAGTCGGGTGTGTTCTGTGCGCACCACGTGAAGTGGCACAAACTATAACTTTTTTCCTATCCACTCACTTTCTTCTTGCAATGTTATCGTTCTAAAGAGATCATAACTTTTTGCTCAAAAGAAACGATTAAGAAAAAGGATGGCCCTTGTCTACAATAAATTGCTCATGTTGGGTCCTTTGTCTCACACATTATCTTTACTACTCAAACCACTCTCCCTCTCCCAACCTCTCTCATAATTCAACCCTCTCATGCTTATAACAAGGTATTATTGTCTATGTGCTGTCATTCTCATACTGTACCACTCTTTTCTTCGGCAACCCAATTCCACTGTGCCACCACTCTCACACAAACTAACACACACATATAAGCTGCTGCTGCTGCTTCTGCTGCATCATATCCGTAGCCTTGTCCCTCTCACTCATCAGACTCACCCCTAGGTGAAAATAAATAACTGTAGTACTAGCTGCTAGTAAGTATCTTGATTAGTAATACTCACATGCTTATGTTATGTTATGTCTTCCTTTACTTTCAGGGTAACAGCCAAAACCAAAAAGAAAATGAGAGTGTTCTTTCTTTTTCATTAGGGATATAGAGGCAGCAAAGATGTCGTTCTCAGGCATTCAAACTCCCAACCAATAACCAGTTCCATCTTGAAGGGTAGGGTTACTTTGGTGCAGTCTCCAGCTAAATATTAATTCCAGATATGTATTCCTCAAATACCTCCTTCAACGGCAATGACCTACTCTCGTACCCTAGCCAACCATTTTGCTTTAGGCCTTTTTCCTTTGAAAGCAACCCAACCAATTCTTCAAAACACCAATCCAATTCCAATTACGCCCTTCCTCCTCCTCTTCCTCCTCCTTTGTCCTTTCTTCAATCCTTTGACGAAAATATCTTTCTCGAACACCACCATGACTTTCTCTTACTTCACCCCTCTCTAGCCGACCCCGGACTCTCAAAAAACCTTCACGTTGCTCCCGAAATCCCCGCAATTCCCTCCTCTGGACAACCTGCCACTGCCCCTATGGACCACACTACAAGGAAGAGGTCCACCAAGAGAGATCGCCACAGCAAAATCAACACCGCACGAGGCCTCAGAGACCGAAGAATGAGGCTGTCCCTCGAAGTTGCAAAGAGGTTCTTCGGCTTGCAAGACATGCTAGGCTTTGACAAGGCCAGCAAAACCGTCGAGTGGCTACTGAACCAAGCAAAAGTCGAAATCAAACAACTTGCTAGGGAAAAAAACAGTGTTGGTGGTGCCAAGAGTGCATCATCAACTTCTGAATGCGAAGGGGTGTCTAGCTTGGACGAGGTTGTGGTCAGTGGAGTTAACGAGGAGCACGAGAAGGAGACACCCAACATGAAGAGAAGAACAAGTAAGGTTTGTAGAAAGAGGGAAAAGGCAAGAGAAAGGGCGAGAGAAAGAACAAGAGAGAAGATGAGGACTCGGAGAGTACTTGCTGCAGATGCTTCAAACCTTAACCGTTTGAGTTCTTGGAACCCCTTTGAAACGGTTGAAGACTCTGCGGCTACTCAGAGCCAAAGCGTGAACCACCCCTCCTTGGATGCGCACCTTCCTGAGACCGAAGAACCAAGTTCTCACGCAAAGGAACATTTGGGAACCGTGGAGGACATAGCGCGCCATGAAGACAATTCTTTGGTGATCATGAACAAGTGGAGCCCAACCATGATATTCAATTCTCTAAACAACTCGGCAATCCTTCACGAAGTAAGTTCAAACTCATCGATCACTCACACAAAAAAATAGCATGATTTAGCTATAAAGAAGGTTATAATTAACAAAGCCCTTGTGGAATACCAGTTAAGAAATTAAACGAATTGAAAGAGTGTTACTGGTATTACCAATTCCACCGTGATTTGAAATAAGAGTTATCTGCATATCAAACAGTGTGTGTTGGCAAAACCATTGGTTATAAACATATATTTCTTATATGTCTGTGCATGCTTGGTTTGACCATTAGCATGTTGTTGTTTCAATGAAAACCATGCATTTTCTATTCATAAAAAGAGTATCTGTAATGTTGCTGAGGTTCCATTGATGAAATTATTTGCAGCATCAATTTGCAGAATTTCAGTCCTTGGGAAAACCTTGGGAAACCTACAACGATCACATCTAGCATTTGCGCTCAACTTGGATTGCACCCATCATGTGTTTGTGTCAGCAGAATAAAATACAATCATGCTATGTATTTCTTTACTTTCCTTTTGGCATGTAATGTGGTAAGGTATCTTCCCATCAACTACCATATGGGAAAAATATTTCGTGATGTTATCTCTATATATAAAATTTTACTTCTTTCTTTTAACCTCCATCTTTGAGAAAGCTTCTGTCAATATCCCATAATTCTCTTACTGGTGTTTTAATTAAGAAAACACTTAATTTAATCATTTCCCTAACTCTGGTTGGATATGATTAAGAAAAGGATTTATGCTGCTATTGCTGTCATGTCATTTTTTTAACATATAATAGCATTGTTGATGCTACCCTGACATATTTGCTGTGGTGGTTTTTCTTTTTGCAAAGTCCAATCATCCCTCGGAAAAGTATTAGGGTTACTTCTCAGATGTATGTAATGTATGTTTATAGTTGTTTGTGGATAACTTCCTAAGTGTATTCCAATTTGTGAATTCATCTTATAGCTTTATAGACGTGACTGAATTGACACTTGGGTGATGATCCACTATGTATCCACTTTCAGAACAAGTTTCCATTAACTTATCCATTTCGATTTTCATTATGATTATTTAGCTTGATCATATCATATAATTTAGGACACAGACAATGACCAAACTAATAACATGTCTTTAAGAATGTTGTTTCACCCAAATGATATAAAACAATCTTGAAAGATCAAGGCTTTGGCATTTGACATATATAGATAGTAAAATTACAAGGGATGGTGGTAGAAAACAATTATAATACACGAAATTTATAAACAAAAATGGATAGAATGTATTGTATATATTCATATTTTTATAGAGTTTTCATGAAGTAATACAAGTTATACACAAAAAATTAAAGTAAATTTTATTCATCTCAATTTTGGCTTTTCATATACAGAATTCAATGTGTTTGTTTAAGGGATTCAACTATATATGCACTTTACTTGTCTTTAGTTAGTAAATTCTAAGGTGGCTCATATTATGAATTAAAAGCAACTAGTTGACTTTAATGGCATTTGCTGTGTAGCCAAAAGCATGGGAATTCAAATGTTGACTATCATATAAAATACTGTGAAAAGTTATCAATATGGTTTATTGCATAAACTATTCGCATATATATATATATATATATATATATATATATATATATATATA
>NC_028357.1:39601439-39809138 GCF_000741045.1 Vigna radiata var. radiata
ATATATATATATATATATATATATATATATATATATATATATATATATATATATATATATATATAAAAATAAAAGTTTCACATCAATTAGAGATAAGACCAAATTATAATATATAAATAAGATGAAAATCTCACCTTACACGTCGGTTTTATAAGATTGAATTAGACTTAAGTCAGTTTTATGAGATTGAATTAGACTTAAATATCAAGCTATATAGTACACAAATTTTACGCAAACGTTTTACAAAGAACAAATTATAAGCATAGTTTTAAAGATAATTATTAATAAAAATCAATTTTAGTACATGTCATTCATAACCATTTCTAATCCAATAAAATCTTTTTACATGGTAAGTTTAGACGTACTTTATCTAAAATAAAACAATATAAAAGCATTAGTTTAAATGATATAACTGGTCACGTTGACAAGATGAAGAAATGCACAGAGAAATTTCATTCCTTTAAACTTAAAAAGGCGAATAGTAAAGTGAGTTATTCATAATAAATATAACTATGAATTGAAAAGTTTGGCTCAGTAAAAGGGTAGGATTTATATTTTTATGTTCATCAATATTAGCTAACTATGTACATAAACAATTTGGACTAAAATTTTTTATTTCTAATAAAAAACTTAATAGATAAATATAACTATAGATTATTTTTTCTATATAGTGATTGTCGAGAAAAGAGAAATATAAATACCATATTGGACACATCATAGTTTGGAATACCTATGATATTTATTGTTTATAGTTTATAACATGAATAATTTAAAAATTATATAAAATAAGTAGATAAAAATAATTTATAAGATAATTTTCAAATATAACTTTAATGTATAAAAAAAAAATACAATTTCTCGCAAAAGCAGTGATATATCACACGATAAATATAAACTACGAGTAGAGTAAAATCGAGAGACGTGTTAATTATGCTCCCCTTTTAGCTTGATTTCAAAGCATTTGGAATATTGGAGAAAACGAATTTGTAAAGTTTGGAGATACAAGGATAAAGATAGACAAGAAAAGAAGAAATAATTAAAAATTAAAAGCGACAGAAAGAAAGAAAGAAACTTATAGAATACAAAATATTTAAAGAATATATTACATAAAGTAGATGATATAACTTTTTGGAATTTTGATGCTTAGTCATTTCATGAATTTCACAATATAAAACACATAACAATAGTATAAGCACCAGAATATGTTGGTCCAAATATCATACTGTTATATTTATGTCCGTAAGTGTTTAATTAAGAGGTTGCAAAATAAAATACAACCATGTCGGAAATTTTATCTTAGAATTTAAATTTTAAAATTTTCAGGTTATACAAATAATATAAAATTTAGAATGTTATATGAGAAGTATAAATCTGATATATTCCATTTCTTGCGGTCAAAAGTTGACAGTCAACAAAGGAAAAAAAAGAAAGAAAAGAAGAAGCCATCCAAGACAGAGAAGAAGCCAAACAGTTACTGTTTTTTGGTTCAGAATATCAGCACAGTGTCACTTCAACTTATCCATCTTGCTTCTTTATTTTTTATTTTTTATTTAGAAATGGAGATCAGGTTTATTTATAGATTATTTATCACTAAAATATTCACACAGTGATAGCAGTTAAATTTACATATAAGTCAGAAAATTGTTTTCTGTAAGCTTTGATTCCTTCTAAAAGGAGGAGAAGGAATCTAAAAAGTTTCAATTATTAGTACTGTTCCTAACGGAAATTTTGCTGTATACAGTCTTCCAATTAATTAGCCTAATTTAATCCCTGATCACCTAAATTTTTCATTTTTTAACTAACAAAATAGCTTTTTTGTAAATATAAAATTAGAGATATAATATAATTTTTAAATAATAGTATACGTGATTTATGACTAAATAATTCTAACAGAATAATAAACTGTTTTATTTTTATTCGGTGGAAAATCTACCTTTATTCAAATTTCATTTCAAAATTATCATTCCATTAACTGAGGTTATAATATTGTATTTTGAGTTACAATTTTTTGAAAAGTTCTAACACACATTTGATTAAAATATAAAGAAAAAATTGTATAAAGTTTTGACTAAATCTTGTCCCTAACCACCCAACATCAAAGCAATCACAACAAAAAGACCAAACAGAAGAAAATACACTTTTTAAACGAGTAGTGTTTTTTCTTCTCCATAAAAGATGTAACCTAGGCATGCGCAAACAAACAAAACAGTATTGTTTCTCAATATTAATTAATTATATATATATATATATATATATATATATATATATATAAAATTTATATTTATATGCTGAGTTTACTGGAGTTTTAGCCTTTGAAATACTCGAAACATTTAAAACGGATAATTTATCTCTTACAAAAAAATCTAAAAAATAATCATTTTTATTTGATAAGATTTTGTTTCAAATCTTCAGATGGGAAAAAAAAACAAGTATTTTTTTTTCACTTGAGTATAATAAATTAGGCCAAACAAAAAAATATTACAAATTCAATTCTCTCTTCTCCCTGTTATCACCTTTGAACATGGTACAGCAGAGGGACAAACTTATCAGAAGACAGAATTCCCAACCTCCTAATCTATTTTCTGTGATAATTTTCTTAGAATTTTCTGTCCATGGCTCCCATGAAAATCAATCCAGAGCTTAATAATCATGAATAACATGAGAGCATTTTTTGCTTTATTATGATTTAAAAGAAGAAAAGCAAGAAAAGATTCAGTGGAGCAAGAGAAAGGAAGCCTGCGGAAAGCCCTAGAGACTATAGAACAGATTAACATACTGCAGCTCTTCCACAAATGGTAAACCAGCAACTTTCTTGCCAGATCCATACACCCATTTGTTTCAGCTACATCAGTGAAAGTGATCCATCATTTTTTAGCAGAAAAAATAGTACAAAAATCTCACAGAAATCACTGAAACTTTTAAAATTTTGTCCTCTTTTCTACTATGGTTTCCAAGTCCATATGCCTCCTAGAAACCCTTTTCTGGGATTTCATTTCTCACCCCTTTAAAAAGGTTTCTTTTATCTGCAAGGCACAAAGGGGGAGGAACTCAGAAGAGAGAAAGAAGATAAGTTAAGGAAGAGGAATATACCCAGATAGATCCAAACATGAGGTATAACAGCAATAGCAAATAGCAAATCCCTAAAGTTTGCAGATATGGTTGTTAGGCAGAAGAGAGTGATGGGAATGGTGATGAGAAACCCTAGGTAGGTAGGGAAATTGAACAGTGAGTGCAAGACATTGAGGCCTGAGAAACCCTAATGGGTATGGAAAATGGAAGATAATGGAGTGGTTTGGAATGATTGCCCAAAGGGAAAACACCAAAGAAGGACTCAAATAGCAACAGGAAGTGCGTCCTTGTATGACAGAAAATGACATTTTCTTTTAGGCTTAAAGGTTATTATTAGGGCAACAAAATAATTGCAACAAGTCCCAGACAAGTGTGTCTTTATTTTCTGCAACTTATCTAACTCTCACTCTCTTTCTGTCATCTTTTGATTTGTGCACTTCTTAAGATACCCATACCTTCAAATCAAGGGAAACACCGTAAAGGGTAGTGAAAGTCACATGCTTCGAATATATACTCTAGATACTTCCTCTACTCTCTACTCTCATTTTTAACTCTCAAATTTTCATTGAAAATTCTACGTCTATTAGATGATCAATTCAGTGTATACAAGTGAATACAAATCTTATATTATAAATCAATTTTGTGGAATTGAGTTAAGCTTAAAATTCATATGAGAATTTGTATTCTGCATCATCATCTCTCATGCCTATATTACTAGTCATAATTAAAGTGAAACAAATGCAAAGTAATGCACTGTGATTCCATTGCTGCACACACTGAATAGACATTCCATTGAGAGAGATCCCTTCATTTTCTCACTAAAGTAATTCAAACCCTACTCATTTCTTTCTTCCATTTAGCTTATGTTAAAAACAAATAACTTTAACTCTATAGTACATATCCATTCATTTCTTATTTTCACTCATCCAACAATTTCTTTTACCAGCCATGTGAAACCTGTCGTCTCACTAAATTTTAAGCACACACATTCTGCAACTTCTTTTTTCAACTGCATTCCTTTCAATTATTGATATACTTTTCTACCTCCACAATATTAATATATATGTATCGAATAATTCAAAAACTTCACTTTTCAAATTACAAGTTCGACTTTATACTATAAGAGAAAGTCTTCATTGAAATGATAATATATTCAAATCCCATCAGAACACGTAGAGTTCAAGTATTTTAGAGAAATATGAGATTAAAAGAAAATATTCAATTAAAAATAATCAGCTAGAAATTTATGGAAGAAAAAAATCCGTGAATAAAAATAATATTTATATACAAGTTTAAATTAGGGATTTGTTTATCTCTGTATCTATTGCTATAAAAGAAAAAATAATATTTATCCATAAACAAATTTATTAAAATTATTTTAATTGATATGTCTACTTGTTTTAACTTATAAAAAATTTGAATCTAACAAATAACGGGAAAACACACACAAAAAATTAAATAAATGTTCATTTAGAAGACATAAAATAATTTTCCAAATATCTGTATTGATATTGAAATGTATATGTATTTTTCTTTTAACAAAAGTGATAAATAAGATGTGGCTTAATTTTTACAATTGATGGGTTTGTACGATCTTTTCTTTTTTTACTCTGCAACAACATCAAATGGTGATGATTTGTACGAAAGTGGATTATATAATCGTGCTCCTCTAAATTACATAATTTAAAAATAAATGCTCAAATTGTTATTTGTTTCTTATGGCTGTTGGTCAAAACCGTACAACTTCTGCTTTCCGTCAATTTTCTTCTTACGTTTTTTTTCTCTAATATCATTACATGATTTCTGAATAAGCAATATACATTTATAAATGTTGTTTTTAGAAAATAGCTACCATCACACCAGTTTTTGTGGAATTCATGCATCTTATTATCATTCGTAAAAATCAACCATATACTGATAATTATTATATGCATCAAATAAATTTATATTACAAAAGGGATTAAATTACATTACATAAAGTAAAACCTGCTTAGTATGAGGGAATAGGAAATACGAAAGACATTCTTTCAATATTTTTACAAAATATAATTAAGTCAAAATCATATACTGTGTAAACCTCTGAAATATTATAATTTTTTTTAAAAAAATGAAAAATTCATTAAGTAACTGAGAACTAATGGCAGAAATTGCACCAGACAGGTAAAGGGTTATCTTATCGCCACCTTTGACTACCTTTTTTTCCGACTAGCCCCTATAAATTCATAAACCACACTAACATACCTTTGTTTTCCCTTTGGTAAAGATGAAAAAAGTGGATTTAGTTTCATAATAAAGTATTTACATAGATTTATTTATCTTTTACCCTTCATAAATTATAAACTATACATTGATTTTACGTATCAGATATACTGTTTTTTTATGTTAAACTTATTTCTGTCCAAACAACCAGATAAAACTAGAAGTTCTAAAAATAGGATTCCATTCTTTA
The DNA here is from genome assembly GCF_000741045.1 of Vigna radiata var. radiata. Lineage (NCBI taxonomy): Eukaryota > Viridiplantae > Streptophyta > Magnoliopsida > Fabales > Fabaceae > Vigna > Vigna radiata. Next base: position 39,606,958 of record NC_028357.1, read on the forward strand.
TGTCTATGTCAGTCAGTAGTCATCAAAATATATATATATATATATATATATATATATATATATATATATATATATATATGTGTGTGTGTGTATGTATATAGATATTGACGAGCAGATGAGATTATCGAAATAAAACTGATATTTCTCATTGTAAAATAGGATTTATCATGACACGAATCAAAGAATCAAAACATATACTGGTGTTATTTGACCTCTTTTTTATAATAAAAGATGACAAGTTCTAACACCCCAAAACCAAAAAAGGAGAAAAAGTAAAGTTTCTACAAAGTAAAGAAAATGAATACAAAACATTCAAGTTCAAACTTATAATAAAACCTCAAGAGCAGAAAAAGAAAAAGGAAATGGAAACACGAAAACAAATAAAACTGCTGAGAGTGCAGGTGCAACTCACCTTGAAAAATTGAAGATCTGATATGTGGCTTTTTGTTTTCAACAGCAGAATGTAAACAGTTTTGCAGTCTGGAAAAAGCAATTCAGATTGTGATGAAGATCATCATTCAACATACATAAATCTCTTCCCTTATTGATGAAAAAATAGATTTTGAAAGGTAACAAACCCGAGAGTCCAGGGAGCCATATGGAAAATTTTATCTCTGACCAGCAGAAAGATAAAATGGTGGATCGTATCAGTTGTAGATATATACATATACAAACAAGGAATTTGAAAGCATTTAGCATTGAATGTCTACAGATTCAGATAGTGAAGGAAGGGACGAAATTCAAAAAAGAATGAAACAAATCTGTCAGAAGAAAGATTTCATTTATAGGCATGATGATGAAAGGTGATACTTGTTCGATTTTGTTACGTTGGTAACTAATTACTATCTCTATAATAAATAATAAGCAATAGGGTTTATAAGTAGGAGGTTGGCTATTAGTGTATCAGAGGCTAAGCCATTGTTGGCACGTAAAGGAACAGTGAGCTCTCTGGTCTCTAGTGTGTACACAACTGCAACTTACACAGTTTGCAACAGTGTGTTATGTGCAGTGTTGAGAATCACATTTACTAGAATGGAGAGTCCTACTCCATCTTATAGTGGTATGAAATTACCTTGGTTTGTGTGGTGTATCATGTATGTGTGATATATAAGGGTTGTATTTCTGTAAGTATTTGTGTAAATAGGTCTGTAACAATAGACTAGCTGGCTAATCAATCACCTTCATATATATATATATCTTTTGTTTTTTTACCCTTTTTCGTTTAAGCGTAAGTTAAGCTGCACAGCTACAGAAATTTGCTAATTGAGGGAAAGTGTGCTAGCTATACATAGTCACAGGTCTACTTATAGCATCTAAACTTTAACATTACCAATCTTCCAGATCTGTTTTCACTGTGTCATGTTTCAAAGGATAATTCATACATACTTGTTTCGGCTACACTTTTTTTTGTTGTTTCTGCTGCACCATCAGATAATACGTTACAATGAAATAAAACATAACAATCTCTGTTTCTGTTATGGAACTTTCATAATCTTTTATGTTTATGTTTTTACTATGTAACATGTTGAAGTAAACTTTAATATGTACTATCAGCTAAAAAAATGTAACTGAACTTCATAAAATACCGAAGGGTTATTGATGTTATGCAGAAGTGGCTGAGAAATGAAGAAATTCAAGTATACCAAAACCTAATGATGAAAGAAAGAATCTGTGTTGTGGTATCCAATAGTTTTTTTAATTATTGTATTTTTGTTTATTCCTCTCATGAACACCTATTTGTACCTCTGCTGCTGAAACTGAAAGATTTTCATGGGCTGTTATGGCTTTATCTCATAGAGAAGTCCCTTTCAACACTCACTTCAATTGAGATCATCAATGACAGTGCTTCCTAGCTATTGATATCAAAGACAAAAAAAAGTATAAACATATTCTACAACTAATTAACTATAAGCATACATGTACTTTTTTTCCGTAGTATCTTTTATTAACTTTTATCGTTATTAGTCATTTTTATCATTCTATTATTTTAGTTTTTTCTTATTATATCTTATGTATAAATAACGTAAAAGTTACAATTTAGAAAAAGGACAAAAAAAAATTGTATGCATATATGCTTATCGTAAAAGAAAACAGAAAACATTATATGGTGGAAGTAATAGCACAATCGAAAAAGTATAGATAACTTTAAAAATGTAAATGTTGAGAATATTAAGCTGTTCATTGAAAAAGAGAAGTTAGAGAGCTAATAATGATAGAATGCCTATGAAAATAGTAGGGTTCTTTTGCACAATCCTTTTTAACCTATCTTTTTTCTTTTTTTACACATATTTTCATACTTTTAACGACAATGGTGGATATGGATTTGTTTAATTTTTCGTTGAAACAACTCGGCTGAAGGCGTATAAAAGATTCGTTTTCCATAATAGCAAAATTGGGCATATAAATTTCGATATTCTATTTTATTATTTACATATATAGAAAATATTTTCTTGCTATCACGCACACACTGTAATGGTTGAGGGTATGGAGTTTTGTGTCCTCAAGTAGTAGGGGTCTTACTGGAAGTACTGTTGTTCTTTTTGACCTTTGACATTGCTTTAATTAATTATATATATATGTATGATGTGAATGAATATGATGAGCTATATCTATATATGGGTGTAGATAGTAGCTGTGTGTGCTGAGATAACTGAGACAAGGTTAGTACAAGCCTATATATCTGGTCGAATATATATATATATATATATGTGTATGTATGTATGCTTAAGTAATGATAGATTCTTTAGCCTCCAAAGCTGCTAAAAAGAACACAGCTGAATTCCTTTTTCAGACATGCATGGATTGAAATTAATGTAAGCAGATCTTAAACACTGTCGCCTTATGATTCCTGAGTCCTGTCTAGTTATACTCATCATTCTCATCATCCCAAATTATCTAAACTTTGTCCTCCATAGCATCCTCGACTTTCCTGTCATATATATATATATATATATATATATATATATATATACATCATCCTTCAGCTTCAAATGCCATATCCAAACTATATGTTGTTAAATTATGCATCCAGATCCCTTATTATTAAGAAATTAAACTTTTCAATTAATGAGTAATATTTAATATCTTTAAAAAGTAATATAAGAAACCATATAGTTGGAATTAACATGTATATAAATTAAAGATATTTAATATTCTAGTTATAAAGTACCTTAATTATGTTTTCTTTTTTATTTTTCTACTTGTATGAGAATGAAAAAAAAAACTCTTTTATATAATTTATTGGTTATTTCTTTTTAATATTTTTAATTTGATCTCTTGTTAAAATAATATATTATTTAAGATTTCTACACAAACTTTCCATGATATATATTATTAACCATAAAAAAAACATGAATGTTAGCTATTGAAAAACTGTTTAAGATATAATTAATTATTATTGATTCCACTACATTTAAGTTAAAATTTTTATTTAAGGTATAATTAATTATAATTGATTCCACTAAATTTATGTTCAAATCTATAATAATTAACCATTAATTAAAATGAGTTTTTTTTTCGTAGTAAAAAATAATTTTTTTTTAACTTTGAACCAATTTAATCTTTATGTGTAGATTTAATCATTTTAATTAAATTTGATTAAATTTATTTAATATTTTAACGTATCTTTCAATTAATATTGAAACATTAAATAAATTTAAAAATATTTAATTAAAAAGATTATAAATCTTCAGATTTCTAAAGTTAGAAACTAAAAAAACCAAAATTTAAAAGAAAAACTAATTCTAATTTTCAATGTAAATTAATAGATAAAAACATATTTAATTAAAACAATGTGAATTCACATAGCATATTTTCTAAAGACAAAAATACTTGTTTAAATTCATATATAATTCAGTGAAGTCTCGTATTCATATTTTAATTATTTTTTCTTTTGTAAAATTGTTATATATTTACTTTATTGCTTGATAGTTGATATAGTGGATTGTTTATTTTTTTTTATTTTCGTTTGTTCATTTTTTTTTTTGTTTAATTATATTTTAGTTTTGAGCAACATTAAAATGAAAGACAAACCATTAAAAAGAAAGAGAAACGCTACAACAACATTAAAATTATTTTATTATTTAATTACTCATTAAACTTATTTTATAACTTTTTTATCAAATAAATTATCAATTAAAATTGTATAATATTTATAAACATTGTTGTCCTCTAAATAAAATAAACCTACATTAATAATTATTGATATTGAAATTCATTTAATACCACAATTAATTATAAACTTTTGTAAAATTCAATTTTTATTAATTATTCTTAATAAGTAGAGACACTGGTTAGGAGTACCTAAAAAATATCACAGCTTTATTTAACTCTTATTACCACTTCATTTAATTAGTTACGACTTTATTTAAAAAATAAATAAAAATAAAGATTCACTACCAATATATATAACAATTTACAAAAGGAATTATGTAATATGCGTTCATAACTTAAAAGAACAAATTCATCATTGAAAGGATAAGTCAAACCGTATATCTTTTTATGTGTTTCACCATGCAAACACGTGCTTAGACTTATAAACCATTCAAATTTAACAAAATTAAATCATCATTATAATGTTGTCTTCACATTCCAAATCATTTTTTTTATATATATAAAAACAAAAATATAATGAGATAAGTTGTCTCAACTTGTATAGAAAAAAATTGTCAAAAAGAAAAAGAAAAGCTAAAGAAAAACTATTAACACAGAACATGTTAAAAAGGAATATATATATATATATATAATCGGAAAAAAAAATAATCTCACAAAAATATTAGTTAAGGACAAAAATCTACAAAAAAATCTCTAAGTTGTGAACTTGTCTTAAAAGGATGCTTATCTCAAAAGCTATAATGAGCTAACTTTGGTATCAACGAAACCTTTTCCTCCTTGAAAATGAATACTTAAAAGTTTTGCTTGATTACCCCACTTTTATTTACTCTATCTATGCTTTTATTTTATATCTTTTTATAATTAATAAAAAAAGTAACGTATGGACCCATATTGTTATTTCATTTTAAAAATTAATTAAAAGATTTGAAAGCATTACTTCTCAGAATAAGTATGGTGAGAACAAAAATTTAGTTTAAGAGCCGTATGAAAGTTGAAAAGTAAAAAATAAATTATGTTTAAAAGTTTAAAAGGATTAAAAAAATTAGGTTATTATTTCTTAAAATAGCAATTATCTCTCTTTTTCTATTTTTTTTTTGGCTTTTTTCTTCAATTGTTGATCATTTTTCATCTTGTAAAGATTATAGTGGTAAAAGTGTTATTCTTGATAAGTATTACGAAAGTTCGTATTTTTATGTCTAAATTATATGATCTTATAAATTAAATGGTATGATTCAACAGTTAAATTAATGTTTTTTTTATAATGTTCTTGTTGGGGGAGGTTTGACATACACATAAATCTCCACACATGGTAAGATATTGTCCGCTCTGGGCCAAGTCCTCACGGGTTTGCTTTTGGTACCACTCCAAAAGACCTCTTACTATTGGAGATATTTATGTGTATATAAACCCTTGACCAGTCCTTCTTTCACTCAATGTGAGACGTTTTTGCACTCCAACATGTCTTACCGAGATCTATGTGTATGTCGAACCTCTCTCCAATAGAGTTATCATAGGAGGTCATTGACAAGGTGAAGGAGGTTAATAATTCAAACTATTTTAAATTGAGAGTTTATAATCTACAACTTAAATTGTCTAGAAGTCTAATTAAGTGGAATTTTGTAGTTTTGGGTTATATGCTTTATGTTGTTCTTGGTACAAACATGTTTTAGTTTTTTATGTATTGTATAAAAACGAAACATTTGAACTGTTAGGTTGTAAAAATTACTGAATAAAGTTTATATGATGGGTTTTGAGAACATGTTAATGCGTAACTGTAATGGTATTGAGGTTTGAGAGTTCGAATTATAAGTGAATATAAAAAGAGATGTATAGACCATTCCTTCGTGGAAGTTAATTTCCTTATAAATTTAATGTGTTATTGTAAAAAGATAAAGACGGTGGTATATATATATATATATATATATGAATATAGCGAGAAAATGTTGTTGAAGCATAAGAATTCATTGTCATAAGTGTAAGTTTAATAGTAGTTGTGATATTTTTCTTTTGAAATATAAAGTTAAAAAATTTGAGATTAAGAAAAGTTGGTATGTGAGATTGTTTGATTGGACTGGTTGAATTGCGGTTGACATTGTTAATATGAAATTGGTATGAGAGTGGTGATTGATAACTATTAAATTTTACATGTTTTGTATAATTTCGTGAATAAATAATATACTTTATAACTTTTACCTTGTTCTGTCTATAAATTTAGTGTATTTGCATGTTTTTGTGTATGTTTTAATTAGTATATGTTTATTTTACTTTTAATATTTTTTCGAGTATGTGAAATACAAAAATAAAAAACCCTTATGGGGTAGGAAAACAAGTTGTAACTCAAGAACAATAAATAATTATTTTTAGACAGATGTCTACTACAAGACTCTATAATTGCACAGAGGCTCAACGTGAAGAAAAGACTTGCCAAAAAATACCATTGGGCACAAACTAATTTGTTAGGCCAATTGAGCAAGTTTGACAGCATAAAATTGTAGTATTTGAGTTGCTGGATTAAAATATGGCTCGCCTAATAAATTATAAGTCAGAGAACGTGAATTTATAGGTCTAGTTAGACGAAAATGAACATACTAGGTGCGAATATGTTCATATACTAATTAAATGAATTTTACAATACATATTAAATGAGTTTATCAATACATTAATTATATAGGTGTGTCAATTCCGGTTAAATCACTTTATTCATTAAATCTTTGTATTTTTAGTAAGTGAAGTATATTTTGTTACATGCTTTATCCTTTTTATTTTTGTATAAAGTTTACTATTTATACTTTTATAGACATATATTTCTAATCCTATAAATTACTTCTAATGTTAATTTTATTCAAAAATTAATTATAAACTTTAAAAAATAATAATTATTTTTATCTCTATTTTTTTTATTAAATTAACAAACCAACATAAACCATATACACGAGTTTAAAATCAGTTTATATAAAACACATCACTTTGATATGAATTATCAAGAAAAAAGTTACAATTACATAAAATGTAAAATCAAGATCTGATACCTAATTGCATAAATTTACATTTGTACAGATTTAAACAATAATAATTATTTGTAATCCTAATTTTAAATCAATAAACTCGTCCAACATCAAATTTACAAAAAAAAAAATCAAAAAGAAAATAAGAGGAACATAAAAACATTTATCTAGTGCTGTCAAAACGGGCCATCCGGTCCAGCTCATTATACGGATTGATTACTTAGTGAGTCAATCCAATCCGACTAATTTATTAGTGAGTCAGAAAAATTTGAACCTGGTCTGACCCATCACGAGTTGACGGGTAAACGGGTTGACTCATTAGCTCACTTGTTTACAATTTTTTTCAAATAAAAAAATTATTAACTTTTTATAATTTAAATCTAAGCAAATTTCACTCCAAGGTGTTTAATTAGTTTTGAAAATAGAGAACTTAAATAATTTTTTAAGGAAAAAAATAATAAATATTTTTTTTATAAAATTAAAAATAAAATTTAATAAAATAAAATTAGATAGGTGGGTTGGTGAGCCAACCTGACCCACCACGAATTCAACCCAGATGAGCCGGATTTAAATGAACCAGGTTGAAATCTGACCTGCATAAAAAATACAATTATTTCAAACCCAATTCAGCCAAAACTCATGGTAAACCATATTGATTCACGAATTATAACCCATTTTAACAACTCTATGGTGTTCAAACTCTTTGTACGACTTTTTATTACGATGATATTTCTTTCTAAAACCATTTAAAAAATATATATAAGCACTGCAAATTATTATTATCTTAATTCAATCGGAATCCTTAATATTATAACTTATTATTAGACCGGTTAGACTTTTAAAAGAAAATAAACTAAAGTCTGTCTGTGCAAATAAAATTTAATTTTTTTAAAGAAAATAGAAAAATCGCCAAATCCTCCTTTCTTTATAATAAAAATGATGTGATTGATTAAACTCCATATCAATATGAATTCATATTTTTAATTCGCTAATATGGTGGGTTATAATGGTTGATAAATTAATATTTTAAAAACTTATTATAATTATAATAAAAAATCATAATCTTTATATTGTATTATTTAAAAAATATAAGAATATATTATTATTATTATTTAAATTATGAACATCTATAAATTAATTTCAAATATAAGCTAGTAATTTATTGAAAATATTAATTAATTATTTAAAAATTTGACAAAATATTTACATAATGTATTTTTCTAGTATATATATATATATATATATATATATATATATATGTATGTATGTATATATAAATTAAAAGAAAAATTAGTTGACCATTTTGTCATCTTTGCCCTATATACCTCACTTTTTAATTTCAAAAACAAAAGTGAGGTGAAATCATTGGATTTTCTTTCAAATAGAGAATTAAGAAATAGTCTGATCCAAAACCAAAAATTATTTTAAATAAAAATACTAAATTTTATAAAAAATGACAAACAGAAAAATGTGAAAAACTTCAAACATAACATTTTGGACCTGGTTTGGTTACAGTTATCAGGTTTGAAGTCACGGGCTTCAGCTTCCGCGACGGGCCTCTAAAAAGCCCGCGAGTATTTCCCGCCACCAACACCACAGAAAGTGGAAACGCTCCCACTACATCACTCATACGCAAAACAAATGCGCGCCTTATCACTGTTCGTACCAACATTTCACAAATCTCAGACACAGTTTCGCTCTGAAACTAAACCCTACTTTAAGCAATGGCTGAAAATTTCGACGACCTAACCAATAAGCTTCCCGAGCTCAAATTAGGTAATTCGCCATTTTAAAGAAGAGAAGTTTGCTTATATCTTCACATTGTTTTATATGACAGTACTTTTTTTGTTATTGTTGGTTATTTGAAGTTTTGCTAACCGCTTTCCTCGTTTTCTTTTATCGCTGTTATTAGATTCTAAGCAAGCGCAAGGGTTTCTATCATTTTTCAAAACCCTACCTGAGGTAAGTATTATAATGTCTTTCCTTTCTTGTTTCGTCTTGGAATCGGACTTGGTTCTGTTGCGAGATTGTTGTAAGCACTACATGATTTCGTCCTTACCTGTTGTTTTTTCTTGTCATTAAAGATACTACATATTTAGCGCATGATTTATACACTTCAGAAAGAGGCTAAGTATCAAGTACTTAGTCATGTACTTATTATTGTTTACATTTTCTAAATTTAGTGAAGCAACTATGGTGTTTTCGTAACATGTTTAGACCCATCAAAATAATTCTCTACACCAAGTTATTTATCAAGTTTATGATATTTATACCGGTGTCAATCATTTCCTTAGCAGTGAAAATTTAACATTTGTTGTTTTAAACAACTGTTGTTTGACACGTTGTTTAGCTACTTTTTTTGTTTACTCATTATTAAAACCGCTTATATGCAATCCATTTTTTGCCCCTTTAATTGGTGCTGGTTTAATGGTTTTGTCACGTTGTAAATTGGTGTAGTTACTTTTCCATTTTTACTTTTACTCACTATTTTCTTTTCTGTAACAGGATCCAAGGGCTATACGGCTTTTTGATCGTAGGGTAAGTTTATAGATGAAATTGCTCTTTTTTGATGTTAAGTTTTGAATTACTCTGTTCAATAGATGCCAAGTGATTCAAATTCCGTACAAGCATGTCCTGCAGATATCTTGAGAAGCAGCTCATGATCTCTGAAATGTCCCAATCTCTTTTCTTTTCACATTTCTCTTATATTATATGGGTTTCTTAAAGAAGAATAATTTTATATAAAATGACTTTCTTCATCTCAGCAATATTTATTAAAAGACTTTTAAAATTTGTAATCCTGAAGTACTTGATATAGAAACAAGTCCTAAATTTTAAGATTGACGTAGTCCAGTTAATTACTATTTAATATGTGCTAGAATATAAAAATATCTTGGTTAGGTATTATTTGTGGATTGTTTAAAATAAGATGCTTAAAGCTCGGTAACCTGAAAGTACTTCTAGAAAAAATTATTGTCCATGGTTTACAAACCATCTTGCTGCAACTTATTTTCATCTTTTGAAGAGTTTCTTCAATTTTTGTTATAAATTTTCGGAATGTTTTCTTGTTACATAGAATTTTCTTATATTATATCAACAAGATTCTTTAGCTTTATTTCCTCCTTTTAATGCATTATGATTATCAGAACTGGATTAAATGCCCTTTTAAAATTATTCAGGACTATTATACTGCCCATGGCGACAATGCAACTTTCATTGCAAAGACCTACTACCACACTACGACTGCCATGCGACAACTGGGCAATGGATCAAATGCTCTTTCCAGTATTAGTGTCAGCAGAAACATGTTTGAAACAATTGCTCGTGATCTCCTTTTGGATAGAACAGACCATTCTCTTGAGCTCTACGAAGGTAGTGGTTCTAATTGGAGACTGGTCAAAAGTGGAACGCCTGGTAATATTGGTAGTTTTGAAGATGTTCTGTTTGCTAACAGTGAAATGCAAGATTCTCCTGTTATTGTTGCTTTGTCACTTAACTTCCGTGAAAATGGTTGCACCATTGGGTTAGGATTTGTTGATCTAACTAAGAGAGTGCTTGGGATGGCTGAATTCCTTGACTGTCACTTTACAAATGTGGAAGCAGCATTGGTTGCACTTGGCTGCAAAGAATGTCTTATACCCATAGAGTCTGTCAAATCTACTGAATACAGAATGTTGCGGGATGTGTTGACTAAATGTGGTGTGATGTTAACCGAGAAAAAGAAATATGAATTTAGAGCCAGGGATCTGGTGCAGGATCTTTGCAGGCTTGTTAAAGGTCCTATCGAACCAGTTCGAGATTTTGTGTCTGGATTTGAATATGCACCTGGTGCTCTGGGGGCATTACTATCTTATGCAGAGTTACTGGCAGATGAAAGCAATTATGAAAACTATACCCTTCGTAGGTACAATCTTGACAGCTATATGAGGTTAGACTCTGCAGCCATGAGAGCACTTAATGTCCTGGAAAGCAAAACTGATGCAAACAAAAATTTCAGTTTGTTTGGTCTCATGAATAGGACTTGTACTGCTGGAATGGGAAAACGGCTATTGCACATCTGGCTTAAACAGCCATTGGTAGACGTGGCAGAAATTAATTCTAGATTGGACATAGTACAAGCATTTGTAGAGGACACTGTGCTTCGGCAAGATCTGAGGCAGCATCTGAAAAGAATATCAGACATTGAGCGACTGATGCACAATCTGCAGAAGCGACGAGCTGGTCTGCAACATATTGTTAAACTTTACCAGGTAAAGTCTTGTCTGTATTTACATTTAGGTTTTGATAAGCTATGGAATTTTACCTACGGTATGGCTATCTTACAATTTTGATAAGGTCAACATAAGAAATCTGATTATATATAACTGTTTACATGGCTAATGATACAGCATGCTGTTAACTCCACTATTACTTTTGGTTGCAGTCAAGTATTCGACTACCTTACATTAAAACAGCTTTGGAAATATATGATGGGCAATTTTCCTCAGTGATGAGGAGTAGGTATTTGGAACCTCTTCAGTTATGGACTGATGATGAGCACCTGAACAAATTCATTGGGCTTGTAGAAGCTTCTGTTGACCTTGATCAGCTGGAGAACAGGGAATACATGATTTCTCCAAGCTATGACTCTACACTAGCTAACCTAAAGGAACAACGAGAATTACTAGAGAGCCAAATACATAACTTGCATAGACAAACTGCTGATGATCTTGATCTGCCTATAGATAAGGCATTAAAGCTAGACAAAGGCACACAATTTGGACATGTTTTCAGAATCACAAAGAAGGAAGAACCAAAGATAAGGAAGAAGCTCAATACCCAGTTTATTGTACTGGAAACCCGGAAAGATGGAGTGAAATTTACCAACACGAAGCTCAAAAAGCTAGGTGATAAGTATCAACAAATTCTTGAGGAGTATAAAAATTGTCAAAAGAAGTTAGTTGATAAGGTAGTTGAAACAGCGACAACCTTTTCTCAGGTGCGTATATATGTAAAGCAAGTTTAAATTCAATTAATGCATCGGAAAAAAATTGTTTTCTTTTGTTTCTGATACTACTTCAATATGCTTTCAATCAAGCTGTATTAAATACAATTTAAGCTAATTCAAAAACACTTGTTATGTCTCAAGATCACTTATTCTTCTGCTCTAAATTGAAGAAATTTTTGTTTTGCAGGTGTTTGAATCTTTGGCCGAAATAATATCTGAATTGGATGTATTACTGAGCTTTGCTGATCTAGCTTCTAGTTGCCCTACTCCCTACACAAGGCCTGATATCACTCCAGCGGTACTTAATTTGCTGTTTTCAAAATAACAGGATGCTTTTCGTCTTGCATTTGTCCCCCTTCTCTATTTATCCCCTGTTTTGGTTGGAGATATCTTTTTTGGAACGATGTTTAATGTTTTCATTTTTTATTTTTTATAGGATGAAGGAGATATTATCTTAGAAGGCTGCAGACACCCTTGTGTGGAAGCCCAAGACTGGGTGAATTTTATACCAAATGATTGTAAGCTTGTAAGTGTTAACGAGATCCATGGAAAGTCATTCACATTTCTTCATTTAAATTAGGAACTTATAAGTTGATTTTTTTTTTTTTAATTTTTTCTTTTTGTAACAAACCAGGTCAGAGAAAAAACTTGGTTTCAAATAATAACGGGGCCTAACATGGGTGGTAAATCAACATTCATCCGGCAGGTGCTTATCTTCTGTACCATTTTAGTGGAAAAATTATCACCATTTAATTGTCTTGTGAATTTTATTGTCGGACCTCTTCCATCTATTTTTGCACTGTTTGTGTAGACATTTTATACCTCGGAATTCAGATATGAGCATTCTTGCTACCCACGGTTAACAGAGTTTGTTCTCTACGTAGGTGGGTGTGAATATTTTGATGGCACAAGTTGGTTCATTTGTTCCTTGTGACAAAGCCAGCATATCTGTTCGTGATTGTATTTTTGCCCGTGTGGGTGCTGGTGACTGCCAAGTGAGTCCTATAGTGCATTATTTGCCCTTGTTAGTTGCATATCCCCACCCCTATCTCTGAAACTGTTTGTGGCTTATAATAAAAATAAACCAACTTGTATGATTTTCTTTGTTGCTTTTAGACTATTTGAATGCATGAAATTAAACTTCTTTAGCTCTTATGTTACTTTAATTTTATTTCTGTTGCTAGAATACGTAACATCATTAACGGGATTTTGAGTTGCTTAAACATGGTAGAAGTTGTATGTGTCTGTAAGGGTATTACCAACTGCAAAAGGTCATCACTTTTTTCAGTGCCCATCTAGAATGGCATTCTGTTATTTTTTAGGTTTATATTTAAAACAGCAATTTTTAAGTTACTGTTTGATGCTCAGTAAATCTATTGTGATGTTGTCCCTAATTTAAATTCTGATTTTTTTTTAATTCTCCCCAGCTACGTGGTGTTTCTACCTTCATGCAAGAAATGCTTGAAACTGCATCGATATTAAAAGGAGCAACTGAAAAGTCTTTGATAATCATTGATGAGTTGGGGCGTGGGACATCAACTTATGATGGATTTGGTTTGTCTTACTCTTCTTTATTTGTGTTCATGTTGCAATATCTTAAATCTGAATCGTTATTTTCAAATATACGTTTCCAACTAAGTTACTCATGTTGTACTCTCTTACTGACCTGTACAATGGCTTCTTCTACCTGAGATAAAAAATAAAATTAAAAAAGTAGTAAATCTCATCTTCTATCTTAATTCTTAATGTGAAAACTTATGTCTTAAAGTTTTGCTCTATTGCTTTTTCCTGTCTTCAGTCACTCGTTAATTTATATAGGCGAACCATTTTTGGAAATTTTATGGCCTTGGAATTCTCTGCTGCCTGAGTCCTTGTATTTCATGTGCTTGTCTAATGTTTACTACTAAGTTAGTATCTATAGCTGACGGCAAGGATACTCTGATACAACTTGTTAGCTCAACCTTCACTAGGCCAAAAAGTATAATTGATAAGCTTGATTTGAACTTTGTTTTCTTGAGGATTGTCAGAGTTGCGTCTATATTAAGGGACTACACCCTTTATAAATGCCATGATCTGAGATATTAATTAGGGACAACATTTTAATTCCTTAATTTTTAAAAATATGATTTTAGTCCTAAATTCTAAATTTAAAGGACCTAAAAAAATTTCTAATAAGTCATTTTTGTCTATCAAATTTAGTGTTTGGGGACTATAACCATGTTTTTAAAATTTGAGACTAAAAATAGAATTTTTTAAATTTGGGGTTTCGAAATCAGGTTTTTAAATTAGGTCATTCTTTTGTTTTACTGGAAAACACCGTACAAATGCCAATTTGTATTTTTTTTATAAAATAGTGTTGCAGTAAAAGTTTGTATCAAATGAAGTATCCTCTCAACATTTCATGTGGATTTGAAACCAATTCGTACATTTTGATAATATAGTTTGTTAAATATAATGAACAAAAATAGTTGTCAGTAAAAGTTTATTGATATCCTATTTTCTTAAATTTAGCATGCAAGGTAAATTTGTGATTACTTGTAACGTAATGGTTGGATTGATAAAATTTTCATTCTGCAAAAAGATTATTCAATGGTGGCATTGGTGTAATAAACAGTGGTTTGAAACTGTTGGTTTAACCCAGGTTGGTAATCGAAAGCCCTTACACGTTTCAGTACATATAAACTTAAAACAAGTTTTTATTATATACAGGTCTAGCTTGGGCCATTTGTGAGCATATTGTTGAAGTTATCAAAGCACCTACTTTGTTTGCCACCCACTTTCACGAGCTGACTGCTTTAGCCCTTGAAAATGTAAACAACGATCCGCAGAAGCAAATTGTTGGCGTGGCAAACTATCATGTTAGTGCGCATATTGACTCATCAACTCGAAAGCTAACTATGCTATATAAGGTAAATACATTCCAAACATTCTTTTCATTTAGCAATTCACGCTTTTCCTATCAGTTTTATGACTAAGGTTCCTCATTAGCGGAAAGCACTTTTATGAAGCCTATTTGGAACATTTTTCTCCCCAGAAGTGAAGAACTTAAACAGTTTTTACTCTACTAAAAGTTAATTCAAGAATTCTACAACTTTTAGTTTTTACCTCCGCATTACATGCCAGCAAAATCTTTGGCAGATTGTCACCCGTATTCCACTTCAATTAGTTTTCATTTTCTAGATGTCGTCAATCCTTTCATGAGGTTTCATTTATACCTTGGTTTACCAGAAGGTGATATTGCTAAGAAATTTAAGGATATGAGAAGCTTTAAAGGGGGACAGACAATGAAATAAGGTAGTTATATTTGGCTTGAACATTAAACTATAGTATTAGACTTAGGTTTATATTGAAAAAAAAAAAATCCTCTTGACCCTTTCAAGTGATACATTTCTGCGCACAAACAATTGACCATTATTCTGAAATCAGAACAATCAATCAACAACCAGAGTCATGTTTTCATTAGCCTAGCACTTACGGAAAGGGAAAAAAAGACCTACCCAGTTTTCTCAAAAGTATTGTGAAGAGATTGAATGACTCGCGATTTACTTATGTGTCCTGTTACCAGTAAACGCCTTGTTACTGTTGATTACGGAAGTCTGTCCCAAATGCATCATCCACAAATAAATCTTCCAGGATTCTTGTTACTGTTGATTCTTAACCAATTTTTTAATTACATTTTTTTGGCAATGAGCTTAAGACATTCCTTCTCAACAAGTCTGGCCATCAAGTTCGAAAACTATAGTAATGTAGTCAAATAGGAATCTGCATTTACATCAACTCTTTTTTCACACGTTTCTACATTTTAGGTTGAACCTGGAGCTTGTGATCAGAGTTTTGGTATTCATGTTGCTGAGTTTGCTAACTTCCCTGAAAGTGTTGTTACCCTAGCTAGAGAAAAGGCGGCAGAATTAGAAGACTTTTCTCCCCCTGCAGCATCCTTAGCTGATACTACACAGGAGGTATAGCTAATTGCAATTTTTCTGTTTCTCTCATTGATATGTGATATTAAAAAACATCATTTCTCAGAATAAACAGATTAGAAAATAAGGATTTCTCTTAAAAAAAATGGGCTTATTGTATGAGGAAGCAATGTGTTTCCTTTAATTCTGGCGATTGAAGTAGCCAGGTCTAATTTGAAAACTTCAGTAAGTAAAATGATGTTTGGTTAATATATGATTATTCTTGTAATACTCTAGTTTATTCATCAACGAGAGAATCTTCTATGTAAAACTGGTTCCGTGTGAATGTTCCATGGAGTGAACATATCACATGCACGTGCACTTAACTTTAACCCTCTTCTTCGAGCTTAAGAGGATAGCACTATCTCGTGCGTGCCTGTTTGCTGAGAGCCACTTTTAATTTCTTACCGTATTATTTATTCTTGACATGTTGAAACGTTTTCTTCACTTGTCTGAATTTGAAAAAAAAAATCAGAAATAATAGCCTCGGTATTGGCAACAGTGAACCTACGGCATTGGAATGAATTATTAAAAATTTGCGATTATAATTTGCAGGTGGGTTCTAAACGTAAGAGAGTGTTTGAATCCGATGACATGTCTCAAGGGAGTGCAAGGGCACGGCAATTTCTTGAAAAATTTGTTGCTTTGCCACTGGTTTCCATGGACAAAATGCAAGCGTTGCAAGAAGTAAGGAAGTTAACAGAAAGTTTGGAGAAGGATGCCGAACACTGTAATTGGCTGAAGCAATTCTTGTAGTTCGAAAAAATTAGTTAGTACCCGTGCATGTTGTGAATTTTGAAGAGCTTCTTGCTGTGTACATGATGTGTTCAATGGGTTAGGTAAACACAGAGTAGTGCCAGGGTGTTTTGTAAATTTATATACGGACTGTAGGGAGGTTAAGGAGAAATGTGTATTCTAATCTTAGTTTGATTTTAATGTTATTTTTCAAAATTTAGAAGACCGTATGGACTTTCTTCCTTGGAACTTATGTATAATATAGATTTAAAAGCTATTGATCATATTCAAAACATGTTTATTGATGTCTCAAATTTCACCGTTTACGGTTTAGAACAAGAACAGGTGATTGCAAGGCAGGATAATTAACAAAAAAACTCAGATCTTGCAGGAAAAAAAGAATATCTCTTCGGCCCAAAAAAATCTGCCACTTGTTCTAAAGATATTATATCAGGGGAAAAAGATATTAATATAAATAATTTGCTTTTTTGTTGTGAAGATATTAATTTTGGAAGAAAAAATAGCGAAAGAAAATGTGGCTGACGATAAAAGCTTATAAGCATGTATGTCTTTTCAATGTGGCATTATAATACATATTCGTAGTCAATATGCCATTTGGGTAAGACGTGGTCGATAGTTATTTGTCATATTCCATTGAAGTGCTTCTTATCCAGATCGAGACTCAAATCATTAGTCGCTTGTCACTCTTCTTGGTTGTTCAAAGAGACAGGCGAGTGATTGCGATGTGTTAATTTTAAACAATAATAAGTAAAATAAATATCATTTTATTAAAAGCATGCATGTTATTTATTAAAATACGATGAGGGTGAATTTTTTATTAAATGATAGGGAGTCTGCCTATTATTTATAAACAGTATAAAAGTAGGAAGCGTCTAGGTATGAGTATCATTTAATACAATCCAATAAATGTTTTCCCTTTCTATAATTAATGTTTGGTTGAAGTACTTTAATAAACTAATTTATATTTTTAGAAAATTATAATACTTTGTGGTATTGGTTGCATAGAAAACTTTAAAATATGAAAATATCAAATTTATATATTTTAATTATTATTTCAAAGTCTTTCTTAAAAATAGTAAGACTTTAATTTTTTATAAGCTGTCTTCTCTTTTGTTTTTTTTTTTTTTACTTTTGTTTTTCCTTTTTCTGTCTGACAATTTTCTGTTCCCTCTTTTTTTTCCTCTAAATGTCTCTTTCATTTTTTTTTCACTTTTTTTTCTCTCTCTCTCCTCTCTTTATTCTTGTTCTTTCTCCTTTTTCTTTTTTTCTTTTATTTATATGGACTCTATTAACTTTAACAAAAATATCAAAATATTTAATACTTTAATAATTATTTTTAATATTTTAATCAATGAATATTTAAAATTAATGATTGTTTATTTTTGTAGAAAGTAGTATTAAATTTTGTTTTTTAAATATATATATATATATATATATATATAAAAGATAATAGAAATTTAATTACTCTATCTAAATTAAGTTTTGTTAATTAGTTTACCAAAATAAAGTATTTAAGAAATGAAGAAATTTAACTAATACTTTTTTGTGGTTAATATTATACCTTAAACAAAGCTGAGGTGTCTGACTCTAATAATAATCCTGTTTCTTTTATCCTAAATTTGAATTTGAGAGATTTGTAATAAACAGATTCAAAAGATCGTATAAGAAGACTGAAAAGATGAAGAAATTTGAGGTGTGAATGGAAAAGAAAGTTCTTTCCCAATTTGACACGTACTAATGCTTATATTTGTTTTGTGTTGCGCTTCCTTACTTCTTTTTTCCTTTACCATTTTAAAATTTTTTTTGTGTTGTCTATTTCATAATTTTTTAACAGAAAAACATCTTATATGATTGAAAAAAAAAGTGTACTATAATAATTGTCATTTATAATAATTGTCATTTATGAAGAATTATGAGGTATTAATATTAATAGGTTAGATTGCGTTACGCTTTACAAATATACTGTATTGATTATTAATTATTGGGTTTGATTACTTAACAATATATTGCACTAATGTTGAATCAATGAACTTGACTGCCACAAACCTTATAAATATACAATTGATGTCCAGGTAAAGATATCCTCTTCTATCCTAATAAAATATACACATCTTTATGAAACATATTTGAATAGAGAGTCGGAGTGTTTTGTCCAGGTCCACAACTCATCAGAGTAGAAGATGATTGAAAATAAAAAAAGAGCAGAACAATAAAGGACGACAGATCATCGAACCAATTCAACCAAACCAAAAAGTAATGCGATGCAACTTTATGACTAGTTTTTGTGTGAGAGGAAGAATCTTGATTAATTCTTTAAAACTGTACAAAACTAGTTCCTCATGTAGGAAAACATGCACCCTCGCACAGGTAGAATTGGTTCCCATGCATGGATCCGATTCTCTCTCACTAGTGACCCAAATCCATGATACACAATGAAAAGCAAATAAAAAAGGTGTGGTGAAGGGGGAATAAGTTTTAGTGGTGAAACCGATTCTATAACTTAATTCTCCTGAAGTGAGTGAGTTGATGTTATTATGGGAATGGTTCTTCTTTTCATGGAACCGATTCCCATACTCTGTAATCACTATCATTATTTTTTTATTATTATTTTTTTTAAGACTTTTATTGTATGTTGAAATTTTATTTTGATTTAAGTTCAACTAATACCATTTAATTTTATATTTATTTAATTTCAACTAATATCATAAAATTGTATGTTCTTTGTTTAAGGAAATTGAAAAGACAAGTGAGTAATATTTTATTGTTATTTATTAAATTCTTTTTATCTATCAAAATTTTCATAAAATTTATCTTCAAATCGCTATACTTTTATCTTATTTTTCTTAAATAAACAACACAAACTTTTATCTTCAAATCTCCTTAATCCATTAATTAATTATCTATCAAATTTATCTTTAGAAGTAAACAAAACCTTTCTAAAATAAGAAGATGGGTATAAATTAATAAAACCATTTATTATTACTTGTATATAATAATAATAATTATTCTTTTTAATTTTTTTATTTAAAAAAATTATCCATATTTTATTTTACATTAATTTTAGCTAACTATATTTTATTTTATATTAATTTTAGCATAAAAATAAAATTATAATATTATATTTTAATTTTTTAAAACATTTAATTATCTAACACATTCATGGCATGATTCCCCAATTTTCATAATTTTCCTTCAAATTTTTCTTTTCTACCTCTTCATACTTGCAAACAAACAATATCATAATTTTCTAAAATATATCTATTCACTTTTCCTTAGATGCATGCAAATCCCAATAAATAAATTCTCTCGTTTATTCTCACCAACATTAGTTTCCTATTTCCGTTCTGGTTAGTGAAAGGGCATTTTATACTCTATTCCCACGATAGAAATAATAGTATGTTAGGTGTAAAGTAACTGCAACAAAACTTTGAAGCCAAAAGAATAATAAAATAAAATACCCTTCTACAAAATTAAAAACTAAAACCATTTGAAAAATTAGTTATTTCTATTGTTTTTTTATGATAGTGATATTAAAAGTATCTCAGCAATGGATTAATTAAGAAAAAAAGGACAAAAAAGATGAACATTAGAAGGGAAGGTCGTGGGTCATGAAATTGTGACATTATTGATACCATGGAATTTTGTCTCATTTGGCCTCTTCTATTGCATTCCCAACCACTCTGTCAGATATCATCTGTTATCATGTTTTGGATGGATACAGTAGAACCTGCTTATGTCTTTTATGTCCTAATTATGCCTTTATTATAATAATATACTTTGCTTAGCGTGTGCTTGCGGATTCAGATACTCATTACCATCATATTTTAACTTCCAGAACATCTCCTTTATAATTTATTTAACATAATTGAAAAAACCTAATAATGGTAAATAGTCTAAAAATATCACTAACGTGAACAGAATGAAGAAAGAGAAAATAAGTAGATTTGGCTTTATATATATTCTTCATAATATTGATAACGTTTTTATTTTGGAATTTATTTAAATTAGGTAAATGTTATCATAACATTACTATTAAATGATTTAAAATTAAAAACAGTATTTTTCATACGTAGTTGACTGCACCTAATGCGAAATTAAAGTTAGCATAAAAAATATATATATTATATATAAAATATAATATAATATGTACTGATATTAAAGAAAAATGTTATAATGAACTTAAAGTGTGTTGAAACGAAGATGAATGTTTGCTTTTTTTTTTTCCTCTTTGAAATGGTGCCCCTTGTAATCGTGACCCAAAAGAAGGATTGGGTTTTGTTTTTCATCTTTCAACTTAGAAATTCATCCCACTACTAGACTGTGTCTCACTCAATCACAAAATTCCTTTCATCGCAAACAAAGCTAGGGCTTTTTCGTTTATTGTTGGGTTGTTGTGTTGACCAAGTGTTTGCATAAATTCTGTGAGGGTTGTTTGTTTTTTTGTGGTGTTGGGATTGAGATTTGGTTTCTGTGGGGTGTTTGTTTTAAGATATCAATCGGTCAGAAAGGAAAGGGAAGGAGGTTGGGAAGATGAGCTGGCGCAGGGTGTTGAACTCAGCACAGGCCCTGGCCGCGCACTCCTTCCTGTTGTGCTTCACTCTCTTCCTCGTTCTCAAACTTGATCACGATCTCTCTTGTTCTTGGTGGTTAGTTTTTCTCCCCTCACTCCTCTATTCTCTTCTACCCTTTCAATTCTCGCTTCAATTTCCATTTGCCTACTTTTTTTTATTATTATATTATTCTTCTTATTGTTAATAATAATAATAATATTATTATTATTATTATGATTACTGATATTATTAGTATTATTATTATGATTACTGATATTATTAGTATTATTATTATGATTACTGATATTATTAGTATTATTATTATGATTACTGATGATTATTATTATTCCTTTGGAGATTTGGGTTTGGGACCTCATGAAATGCCTTGTCTGTTTTGTTCTGTGATAATTATTACTGGATTTTGGTTTTGCCTTCTGATGATTGACCTAAATTTTGCATGGTTGAATTTTTTTGGTAAGAATATAGGGTTGTAGTATTACTATTAACTGATTTTTAAAAAAGACGTGTTTCTATTCCTGGAAACACCTGGAGAGTACAAAGTGATAATGTTGGTGATTTTTCACATATGAGGAAGTTTTCTGTAAAGTTTTTTCTAGTTTTTTTTTTTTTCAGTTTTTTAAACTATTGAAATTATTTGCAAGAGTTATGCTCAGGATAAGACGCTGTAGAACCCATTTTTGTAATGGTATAATTGCTACCTGAGAGGTTGTGCTTGGGGGTTATTGCCAGTGTTAGTTTGTTTCCTTTCTCCATCTCTATTTTGGTGTAGGATGTGTTTGAGCCGGTAGAATGGAAATTGGAGATTGGGGAGAAGATGATTGTGAACTAAAGTAATGGCCTAGAATGAAAATAAGCACTCTTCAGTATTGTGAAATAACAATTGGTAGACCAAGATAATCAGGGAGTGCGCAAGCTTCTGGTTCAATTGGAGTTGGGATGATGCCTACGTGTTAGTTAGTAAGCTGCGAAAATGAGTACCTGACTGATGAAAGTGGTGCCCACCTTTAGGTTGAGAGGTTAGAAAGACTCCATAGGTGGTGAACTGTAAAGTGGCTTCATATAATCAGGTTATGTTGTGCTTCAAAAAATTAATAATATCTGGAAGTTATTATGGGATTCAATTGGAATGATTGCTTTGTAATGCCAAAATTATTAAATTCAGTATAAGGACATATTATGTTGTTGGTTTGGTGGAAACCCATTAAAACTCATCATATTTTAGCAAAATCATAATAAATGTAAAAAAAGGGTTAAGGTGTCCTAAAATGTATGCCATGGTGTGCTGGCAAGTTTATTAATATGGAAATTTTATGATCGTAATGATGTGTGGAAAGATGTGGTGTATATAAGGTTCTGAGAAGATGGTGACTGTTGATTACTGATTCCCCTTTAATATACAGGGTAGTATTTTTACCTCTTTGGATGTTCCATGGTGTTGTGGCTCGAGGAAGGTTTTCATTACCTGCACCATCTGCTCCACGTAATCGAAATGTATGCCATCATCATTCTTAACTGAAATTTAAGCCAGTTTCTATTTTCAGCTTTAGTTTACTCATAGTAGTTGAGTATTGAGCCATTTGACTTTGAAACCATGAATATGTGTATTGTTCTTTTGCTATCAAGGATATAAACTCAAACTAGGGTGCTCCTTGTTTTCCTTTTCTTGTCTAACTAACTAGTTTTTTTTTTTTTTTTATGACAATGTTGACACGACTAAATACAATACTGAATTTTTATATTGTGACAGTGGGCACCATGCCATGCCGTCGTTGCAACGCCGTTGCTTATTGCATTCGAATTGCTCCTTTGTATATATCTTGAGAGCATATATGGTATGCTTTCATTGTTGCGTAGCTAGAATTTTCAATTATTTTCATGTATTCAATAAATATTTATTTAAGTTACAGGTTGTTCATATGGTTAGCTTGGAGTTCACAAGTTCCAACCATAGGAACGTGGGCATTTTGGCATCTGTAAATGAAAGAATTTTGTTGCAATAAAGGACTTAAATTTCTGTGGTGACATTGATGCAAAATCTCCAATTATACTAACGTATTTTGTTCTTACAGATCTTGGCTATGCAGCAGTTGATCTAAAGATAGTGTTTCTTCCCTTATTAACATTTGAAATCATTATTCTCATTGACAATTTCAGGTAACTTATTTTGAATAGCTCCTCCAATAGACCATAGTTTCTTTTTGGGTTGTTCTCTAATGTTAGAGTAATCCATGTTCACATGAGTAATTTTGTGAATTCTTTACATCTGGTAGACCAGTTACTTAAGTGAATTTCTTCATCATATTTTACTTCTTTGGAATTTTTAAGTCTTAATCATTGACGTGCACATTTGGGTTTGTTATGATGTGGTGTGCTTTGTTCTAGAGAGATTAATGTGAACCCCTTCAGCATGATTCGTTCATTTTGGGATCTCATATTCATCTTTCATCTGTAACCAACTATGTTGTATTTTATGAGCAGGATGTGTAAGGCTCTAATGCCAGGGGATGAAGAAAACTTGAGTGATGAGGCAATATGGGAAACTCTTCCGGTAAGGATTTATATCAATTTTTTGTAGAAAAAATAGGCATAAGCTGCAGTGTTTTCTTCTTATCAGTATATTTTTCATGTGTTTTGTTGGGTTCTCTAATATAACTAACTAATTAAAAAATACAAATCAAAGGAATCTTATGTTGTGTTTGAGAAGGGTAAGAGGAGGTGATAGTGTTTAGAATCCAAGCGTGAGTCCAAGTCTGATATTG
This sequence comes from Vigna radiata var. radiata, assembly GCF_000741045.1. Classification (NCBI taxonomy): domain Eukaryota; kingdom Viridiplantae; phylum Streptophyta; class Magnoliopsida; order Fabales; family Fabaceae; genus Vigna; species Vigna radiata. The sequence goes on from NC_028357.1 coordinate 39,631,108, forward strand.
GATAAAAATGAGAGAGTAGATCAACATAAGGTTGAGGATCATTAACCCATTGTCTTAAGGTTTTGGATAGAGAGTGGTGTCAATCCTTTATGTGGTTGGGCTCAGGTCTCATTAATGTTATATCTTTCTAGTGAACCCTCTCTTCGATAGACCCAACAAGTGGTATCAGAGCCAGGTTAGGCTGAGACGAGTATGATGATCCCTATATCGAAAGTCTTTTTGGCAAAGGGTTTTAAGTAAGCGTGTCCCATTAAGATGAATGACAGTACGAAAAGGGGTACTCGAATGCTTCCACTGGATAGGGAGTCTACCAATGTGGAAGGGACTCATCCTTGAAGGAGAGAATTGTTGAGAATCCAAGTGTGAGTCGAAGTTCCACATTGGGTAAATTTGAGAAAGTAGATCAACATATAAGGTTGAAGATCCATTAACCCATTGCCTTAAAGGTTTCGGGCAGAGAGTGACGTCAATCCCTTATGTGGTTGAACTCAGGTCTCATTGATGTTGTATCTCTTTAGTGAACCTTCTCCCAGATAGACCCATCAGATAGTTCAAGAAAGAATATGAGAAATAGATAACTAAAAGTAGAGTACTAAAACAACTTAACAATATTTTGGTTTCTGATTTAAAAAACTGAAAGGAGTTATATTTTTTTTAAAAAGAATTTTAAACAACTACTCTTGCTAAGCAGTTTTTTAATAATTTTTTTTTTCAAAAAATAGGAAACAAAAGGTTTCCTACTTAATAATGGTGCTCAAGTCTTCAACAACAGTTTTGTCACTGTCTATGTCAGAAATTATATGGGGAAAAGTGTCAAAGTATTTCTGATTTATTTAAGTATAACGCCATAGTAAAAATGCATCAGGAAAGGATTCGGGAAACAATGTGTGAAAGTTGTGGGTTTTCAAAGTATTGTTTGAAGAGTGAAATTGTGGTGAATTTAGCATCAATTCCATCACCAATTAACCCCGTAGCCACGCTTTTCCCTATTAATATTTGATTTTATTGTGCTGTGGAGAAACTGCTATTGCCTTTTTTGAAAAACTTCTTAATTGTAGTTGAGTGTTATAAATTGTTGCAGGTATCCTACTTTTTAGCACTCTAAAATTGTTTAACAGAAAGGGTTTTGTTTTGCATTAGTTTACATGAGTGGATATCTTTGTCATGCCACAGAAATTCAGTGGATTACTCTAATTGTGACATGCACCAAATAGTTAAAGAATACTAACATTAGGAAATCTTTTGATTGCAATTTATGCTTGAGTCAAGTTGAAATCTTGTAATGTTTGTTATGTCTCTTCAAGTATGCTATTTAATTGTCTCTTTTTATCATTAAAGTATTTTAAAACTTGAAATTGCTAAAGCCTTGTTACACTTTTGTTATTCTTTTGGCAGCACTTTTGGGTTGCTATTTCTATGGTGTTCTTCATTGCTGCAACAGTCTTCACACTCCTAAAACTGAGCGGTAACTTTTCCCTCTACGTTCCCTTTCACTTATTCTTATAAATTCTGTCATTATTTTTTCATCTCACGGTAGCAATGTTTAATCTCATGATTCCTTTTGGAATTTTTCTTATTCTGCTGTGTAGTGTACAGTATGTTTTGTTATGTTCTTCTTCAATACTTTCCCTGGCGACCCTAGTTATACAAATAAATAATTTGGCTTCATTTTTCTTGTCTAATACAGGTGATGTAGGTGCTCTCGGTTGGTGGGACCTGTTTATTAACTTTGCGTAAGTTTCTTTCGTCTTTAGTGCTAACATGCATTTTCATAATTAAGCTTGTGTTTGTTGGAATGCTGCTGTGAAGGTTTTATAAGGTTTTATGATCTATTATTTTGCAGTATCGCCGAGTGCTTTTCTTTCCTTGTATGTACAAAGTGGTCCAATCCTGTAATTCATAGAAATTCAAGAGAAGCCAGTAGTTCATCTTCAACTACTATTAGATATCTTGACTGGAACAGTGGTTTAGTGGTTTCTACAGATGAAAATCGTACCAGGGAGAGAATCTGTAGCATACAAGACATAGGGGGGCATTTCATGAAAGTACCAATTATTGTATTCCAGGTTCTTCTCTGTATGCATCTAGAGGTATATGATACGGAATTGTGTGCTTGGTCAGCCTTGGGAATATTGTTTTTGGAGATCTGAGATGTTTTTCATTCCAGGGAACACCTGCTTCTGCTGTATATATACCACTTCCAGTTATTTTCTCTCCGCTTTTCCTACTTCAAGGAGCTGGAGTACTGTTATCTGCATCTAAATTAGTGGAGAAACTTGTGCTTCTCCTAAGAAGTGGAGCTTCTGCAGGAATTTATTTTAGATTTTCTTCAAGAGTTCATGATTGCATGGGGTTCTTGCATCATGGTTCCAGGTAATTGATTTTCTTTTATGGCTTGTTAGGGAAACTTTAGATTAAAACTCTGTTGTTTGGTCTGACTTCACTTTTGTCATTCTGTTTCCCTGAGCTTTATTCTGACTCTTTCCGATTTATAACTAATTTTAACAATCAAGGTATGAGTTGGACATGTGATATAAAATTCTTTTCCCCTGCTTTTTCTCAAATCAAATAAATCCTTGATTACCACGTTCTATTTATGAGATGTTTTCAGTTAAATTTGGATAAAAAAAAAAGCTTAGTTATATGTTAAGAATACGAATTCAAAGATAGAGTGATTCTTTAAGCACCTTGAGTCCAGGGATGTGCAAAGTGATAACATAAAATTAGTTGTTAAGTACAACTGTCACCCCCATAAGAACCACATTCAACCATCTACTATAACAAAACAATAAAAGGATAAAGCTATACTGTCGCTGGACATGGTAGAAACAGTAAAAATTACATCAGATAGAGTAAAAATACTCTAATTGGTAGATAAAATATGGCACGCACTGAACCAATAGAAGCAACAGACTGTTCTACACTTCTTAATTTGGAACATTTTATGTGGAATTTGCTAAACTAGATGTTCTTATTGATTTGGTTCACAGATTGAATGTATGCCTTTCATCTATTATTAGTTTTGCCACTATTAGATGCAAATCCAATATAAATTGGGGCAAATATTTCATAAAGATGCTTTGGTTAGTTCAGTGCACAAATGAGCATAATATCTCAAACCTCAAGGGAGTAATCTGAATACTTATCATTATTTTTACCTCTATTTTTATCGGAGGTAATACATCTAATTTGGGGTTAGTTTTTTTAAAAGGGAAGCTGTGATCTTGTTGAATTACCATTTACGTGTACTGTACTGGTACTGCATCTAAATTCTGACAATTGATGCAATCAGATTGTTGGGTTGGTGGTCAATTGACGAAGGGAGTCGGGAAGAACAAGCACGGATATACCATGAGGGAGCATCTGGGTAAGCATCATTCGTTTTATTACAAACCTTGGTGTGTATCATACCATTAAAGAATGTTATATGCTGTCTCATACATACTCACTGCAATGTCTCTTGATAATTCATGTGCCTTGCTTGTGAATGTTTAATTTTCAGAAAGTTGCCATTTTGGTCCTTCAAAGATACGCACTTACCCATTTTCTCAATTTCCATTGAAGTATTCTTTTATTGGTCAGAGTTATAATTTTAATTAACTTTTTTTGAGTTCCACCCTTCATTTTCAGGGTGAATGGAATTCTAATGTAAAAACCAAATTTTAAGAAATGAATCAATTACGTGCTCAAGTGATTCTCTTAACATAAGATAATCAAATTAAGCTGATGTTTTATCTTTAAGTACCAAAATAGGTTCCTGTTTTTTCTTATTCTTTTTCTGTTTGACATTTGAGCTTGTTTACAACACAAGTACTATATGAAGACATCCTTTTTACCTCTTCTCTCGTGAAATAATATATGTTAAGCTATTTTCAATTTTTTTGCTATATGTTCATCTTGTACTTGTTTCTAATGATCTTTGTACATTTGGCTTCGTACTGAAACAGGTATAATACGTTCTGTGGTTATCCTCCTGAGATTGTTAAGAAAATGCCAAAAAAGGAACTTGCTGAGGAGGTATAATATAGATATAAGTTTATGATGAAGTATGTTCAGGTCTACGTGTATAGATGAATATGACCTTGTGTGGTATGATTGAGATAATTTTCTTAGGTCTTACGTCCTTATGTTATGTTCATTGTTCAATATGAGGCATAAAAATTCTCAATAATTTCCTTCATTAGGATGCTTATAGTTTTTGAATGACAGGTTTGGAGACTCCAGGCAGCTCTTGGTGAACAGACTGAAATCACAAAATTCAGCCAACAGGAGTATGAAAGACTTCAAAATGTAAAACGGCTAACCTTAAATGAGTAATATAGTTAGTCACGTGCTTATGCTGTGTATTTCCAAAGTTCCTTATACGATGCATATAGAGTCCATCCAGTTCATGCACGAACCCTGTTCTGATATCTGATGTTGTAAATCAATGTTTGTCAGTCTTTTGAATACGGTGGAACTATGAATATAGCCTGTGAACGTAATAATCAAATATACTGGCATTGCTATGTGGTTGTTTGTGTTAGTCGCACCAATATAGTACCTAAGTTCGTACATTGTTTTGATTTGGTGACAACAATTATCAATGAGTGCTATAGCCCATTCAACTGGTTAAAAGGAAGTTTCCGATTGCTGTCATCACTGGCATGGTTAGACCAATTGAAATTTCACTTGACCAATTTTATGTTGTGTGCAACAGGAGAAAGTGTTGTGCAGAATTTGTTTTGAGGGAGAGATTAACGTTGTATTGCTCCCTTGCAGGCATCGCGTTCTTTGCAGGTGAGATCAAATATGTGATGGTCAATAAGGCCACTTAATGCATCATTACATAATATTTTATTTTCCTACCATTTCCTTGGTCAAAATAGTTTTGGCCTTATGCTTGATTTGCATGTTATTGCAGCACTTGCGCAGAAAAGTGTAAGAAGTGCCCGATTTGCCGTGACTCTATTGCTGAGCGTCTGCCTGTATATGATGTTTAGATGTTAACATGTTTTTTTTTTTTTAAGAGACCATAGAGAAAGGGGCTAGAGAACATGTTTTAACAGAGTTTTGGTGATGATAATATTGGACGCCAACTTGCTCACTGTCTAATAGAAAATCAAAATGATAGGAAGAAGAATAGAGCATCCCACTTTTGAATTTAATTTGTTTTGCATTCACTCCCTTCTGTAATTTGTATATATATATACTCTAGCTTTTTACAGGCTTTACAAATGAGTGTGATGATGAGTGTTGAATTATAGTAGCTGAGCACCTATTCTTCCCTTTTGAATCATTTTCTAAGGTTAAATGCGTCAAAATAGAGGTAATTTAATAACTATTATGAAACAATATGTTGATATCTCGAAGTGATTGTGAAACATGATGTTGAATTTTAATTATGTAGAGAGTTTGATATTTTCATTACTAATCTTCTTTTCTAGTTGCTTCAATCAGAATTTCCTTTTCCGGTTCTGTTTATCAGAACCAAATTAAAAGTGTGGTTTGGTTTTGTTCTGTATAAAAACATCGAGAATCTTATATTTGACTATTAGCATAATAGTAATTAAAGAATAAATATATTAACAATGAGAGAAAATAAAAAATTAAAGCTAATGCAATATTTGAAAAGGAATGATGTTAAATATAATTTTCAAGCATAAGCTTAAAAGAAAAGTAATGTTTCTAATTAAGTTAATGTCTCTAACCTCATTAATTAGGTTTTGTATAAATTCTAAAAGAGTATTGTTTTGTTCAGCAATACTTTTTTTTTTATGACCAGCAACCATGTTTCTTTATCATAATTGTTTTTGCTAATAATTATTTAAAATCATTGCAAAATTTACTTTGGAGAAATTTCTCCACAAACGCTTTTAAAAGAAAAAAAAAATAATTACTTCATAAATTAAAATTAATTTAGAACTACACTAATTTACAATAGTTATTCTTCATTAGTTTATTCAAAATTTGATTTTTAATTCTATACAAGTTTATTTTGTTTTAATTTTAGGAAAAGACTCAAACATTCTTCACTATTAGACCATATCACACCAGCGGTGTTACTACTTCGACCGCCGCCGTACCGTTAAGGAAGAAGAGAGGGAGACCGCTGCAGAGAAAAAAAAAAATCTTATTTCAAAAATTTTTATTTTGAGAAGTTTTTTTAGAACATTTAATATTTTAGAAAACTCATTCCTGAAAGCATTTTATGAGTTTCAGAAAGCTCTTTTTGAAAATTTCATTCCAAAAAAATTATTTCAAAATACATTTCATAGGTTCCAAAAATTTTACTTCAGAAATCACGTTTTGAAAATTTTGTTCTAAAAATATTGTTCTAAAATTCTAGAAAGCTTGTTGCACAAAGCTTACAAATATATAATCTGCAAGTTACTTTTTCAAAAGGTAAAATACTCATTTCAAAAATTTGAGGGTTGCACAAAAAAATTGGGGAGTGCAGGAAGTAAAACACTTCAAACATATGTTAAGATGAATGGGATATTTATTTTTTTCCATGAATGCTCTTATTATTAGGTTTTCTTAAATCTTAGACGAGACTTATTAACCGGAACAAATTTAAATTAGTGAATTGTTTTTTTAAGTAAGTTATTAAATCAGTTTTCAAATTAGATTTTTAAACATAAATGTGAGTGATTAATTTGTAGCAGTTTGAAATCATTAAAAATGTAATGTGACAATTTTAAGCATTTCAGAATCTCATAACAAAATTAACATAAATTATAAAGACACATTAAAAAGTTCTCAAATGATTCTGTTGGTTCTGCATAAACAGAGAAATCCTCCTTCACAGCCTAACATAATTTAATATTAAAATCATTTATTTGGATGAAGGGGCAGTATTTTCAATTTCAAATATGTACACAACTTGCAATACTATTTCCACTTATTTGACAACAAATGAAAAATTTGTTGCAGATATGTCTTTCTCTTTAGGAACTCATTATTGATTTGGATACCCATAGTTACTGGGACCAAGTACGAGGCCAAAAGCTCTCAACTTTGTTTGATTTTCTGGGAGATTTTCGATCAATTTGGTTTTCTTTTGTTGCTGACCCAGATGGTTTCCTGCTAGGAACTGTGTCTTGGTTCCTGACTCCTATCTTCAGGTACCCATTTGATGGATCTTGTTGAAATTGAAGTTCTGACATTCATATGATGATTTTGGTTACTAGCTTTGATTGCCGAGGAAATGAAGGGAATTATGTATAATTATAGATCTTGCTTAAGCTTTTGTTCTGAAAACTTGTTTGGTTCTTAGTCAAAGTAACACAAGTAGTTGAGCATAATTGTTTTAACTAGACTTTTTGATTTTGCTATCTTTCTTTCTTGGTTTCTTCTATGCGAAGAGGTACACTTCATTCTTCTTTGCGGTTAGTGATCCTCCTAACAGAATCGTATATATGAGCAAATTTAATACGTGTCTTTGTATTTGTTTCTCAGGCTTATGAGTTATCTGTAAAGTTCAGTTGAACTTCTTTGATCAATGAAGATGCTGCTGGTTTTCTAGCAGGAACTAGTTGCCAGAGGTGGTGTCAGTGGCATATTGATCAATGAAAGTATGCATTATTAGTGTTTTTATCGGATATGAGTAGATCTCCTTCCTTTAAAGTCAGAGAAGAACTTCTTCCCAGTCTTGATCCTGAGTCTTTACAGAGATGGATAGTTGGCTTTTGTGTTATAAGGTTTGATCTTGAACAAGGCCAGCTTGTAGAAGTATGTTATCCGCCTGGCTGTCTTACGAATGATGAAGAGCTGGAGATTGCATATAGTTCGTTTCCGGATTCCATTTCCCAGCAACAAAACCGCTCAAGCATTCATGATTGTATCTTCTTTTTCCGATTTCGTAGGCACCTCAAATCTCAATCCATAGATAAAAATAATGTTGGTGAAGAGTTATCCAGTACAAGCAGTGCTAATGTTTCTAAATACATGTATGGTTTTGTCTTTAATAGACAGATACATGATGAGAGGCTAAAGCGAGGAGGGGAGCAGAAGTCTGTGGTCGTTTTGTCCCACAGTCCTTATTCAAGTGTGTTTAGACCTTTATTACAGATTATAGGTCCCTTATATTTTGACTTTGGTAAGGTAGCACTGGAGCATATTGCAGCTTATGTTTCAGCATGGCCTGCTCCTGTTCCTGGAAAGCTAATGGATCTTCCGATTGGGAATGAAACCATTAAAGTGAACTTGCCACCTGTTCACTGCTTGCCTTTGGAAAATGGATTATCTTTTGATGAGTCTGCTTCTCCTGTGGCACCTTTACTTCCTAGTAATCAGTCTATTCCGCAGGGCCTTTTTCATGATGCAGATATTTTTGGTGCTTTCCGTGGCATCTTATTGCAGCTTTGGTTGTTATGGGAGTTGTTAGTCATTGGTGAACCAATTCTGATCATTGCACCAACCCCTTCCCAGTGTTGTGAGGCCGTTGCCAGTCTTGTGAGTTTGATTGCACCATTACTTTGTAGTGTTGACTTCCGGCCTTATTTTACCATTCATGATCCTGAGTTTTCACACTTGAACTCAATTCGGGAAGGGGAAACCTTCCCTTCAATGGTTTTAGGGGTGACAAATCTTTTCTTCCTTAAGGCTCTCAAGAAAATCCCCCACATTGTTTCAGTTGGAAGTCTCCATCCTAGTTCAAATAGGGTTGCCCTTTCAACTAGGTCTTCTGCTGGCAAAGTTTCTGGTAGACCTGATGGTGGGCTTCAACAACTTTACCTACAGAGCCTACAGAAGTTTTCTCCTTCAAGTTTACTGAATGCAATTAAGCTGCGGAGAGATGGTCCTCTTTGTCTCATGACAGAACATAAGGAAGCCATTTGGACTACATATTCTGCCATAACTAAGCCCGACACCTCTATTTTAAATAGGCTTGTAGATGCAGGCATGTCACCAAGAGTTGAGGAATCAATGTCAGTTGTTAACAATGAGATATTACGGCGGCATTTCTTGGAGCTCACAATTAATTTCTTGGCCCCTTTTGGTCCATATTTTAGGATCACAGCTCCATTGGAAGGATCTTCTCCTTATGTTGATCCTCCATCTTTGCCTCCATTTAGTGCTGATGAATTTCTTTCAAGTTTATCAACCAGAGGTCCAGGGAAGTTCATTTTGAAGAGAATGAAGTCTAACTGGCTCAACTTCTACAGGTAATGAATTTTATTTGCAACAGTTTTTTATATTAACTTTTGCTACCTACCTCTCAGTATCATATAGTATTTTACAGAGTGATCTTCCTCTAAAATTTTAGTTCCTCAGACTTCACTTATTAGATTTTTGATCCATGGTTCGTATGAATGTTCTTATCAGGCGGTTCCTGAATGGACCCAACTTCATGCCTTGGTTTCAGAGGAGGCGTGCTGTAGCTGAACGGGAACAAGATAGATTGTGGAGGCATTCAAGAATGAAAACTGATATGCAACAGCTTGTATCTAAAATGTCTGAGTTGGAAATTGTGGATTCCTTCAATGTTATAGAGAAACTTCTGCATAGAGAATTGCAGGTAGTGTATATAACCAATTGTTCATGTCTTTTGGTACTTTTTCCACACGAATATATGTCTACATTTATTTTAATTAATGATTATTTTCATTTGCTAATCAATATCTAATCTAATGTATTATGTAACAAATTTTGGTAGTGTATTATTAGAACTTGAACCATTTTTCTATTGGCAACTTATTTGTTGTTGGGATCCAACGAGGTAAATGATCAAATCGAATATACCAAGACCGAAGTTATGAAAACTGGATGTCTTATTTTATCTCGGAGATTGTTGGGAAACAATCATAAATACTGTTAGAGTTCAGGCATGAATTTGGAGTTCCACGTTATGTAAAAAGACTATTTGAGGGAGAGAGTGTTAGAGTGAGTTTGGAGTCTAACATTATATAGAAACAGGCAAGTTGAACAAAATATAAGTGAGAAAATTCTACAAACTTATTGTCTTTAAAGTTTTGGATTAAGCATATTGCCAAATTCAGTCATGTAGTTGACTTGTGGTCCATTGACAAAGATCTCTCCTGAGTTTTCCTTCGAAGAACCCAATAAAACTTATCATTTGTTTCTTCATAGGGTAGACACGCCATTGCTAAGCTCAAGCCTCTAGTACATTATCATTTATTGCATATTGTGGTGCAGGATATTATGTGTAAAACATAGGATTGTTTAAGCTTACACAGTGCTTTTATTTCTCAATCAAATGCAATTATCAGCTGCAGCAACCTGGAAATGGAGATATTGATTCAACTGCAACTTGTGAGAAACTAATGAGAGATCTTCAAGCAGTTTTCAGTGCGCTTACAAAAGATATGCAACAAATCATGCTTTCAAATCCAGAAAGGGCATCCCTTCTTCAACGTATTGTGAATTGACAGTGCATCCCAGTGAACAAGCTGGGGACATGTCTTCTGCATCGCCCAAGTTAATGGAAAAAGCATGAAACAGGTGGTCTTCTTATGGTCCTTAAATACACCCTTGAAGTCATTGCCTCTGTCTGAGGGAACTTCTGTAACCTGACACATCAAGGGGTAAGATTTTTTTTTTTTTTGGAGACATCCCATTTAATTTTGTGAGCATGCAATTCCTTTCAATAGAACATGTTTCCTGATTATCATTTTTCTTCGATAAACAGCTATGGGGTAACCGCAATTTGGTTGATCAAATCCCCTTCAAGAAGCAGACACATGAACTTGGCTCTTGACAAACAAATGGAAATTGATTTATTTGAAACTTGCCAGGTTGTATGTATTGCCTTTGTAGGTGATAATTGTGGCATCATATTGTTTTAATTATGAACGACCATACTGTAAATTATTCACTTCGTTTTAGCCTTTGGTTATGATCTCTATTCCACGCTCTCTTCAAATCTAAAACTCTCAAATCTATGCAATGGATTTTCTTTCAAGAAAAGATTCATTTACAGGGATTGTATCTTACACTGGCAGTGTCAAATTGCTATTTGCAAGTCATTTTGCAACATCCATTTTCTTAGCAACACAAATATTGATAGAAGGATCTTCATAATACGGCGGCAGGTGTAATGTGCAAAATTTATGTCTGATTAATCACTTCTGAGAGGCTTTGGAACTTTTAAAAGCTTATCAAGGTGGAATCTGTCTAACTTTCCCCCTTTGAAAATTTTAGTCATTGGACATACTTAGACAGATTATCAAGTATGAACGATTCATATTATCAAGCAATATTAGATAGAAATAGGACAAGGACTGTGTAGCATAAGAAAACTGAGTTGAAGCTAGACTGGAAGTTGATGACCTGTTTAATCTGAGAGCACTTTTTCTGTTTTAATGATTACAAATATTTGACTTCGTTTTTATTTTATATTTCAAAAGATTGTCTAAAAAATAATATGAACAAATAAGAGTTTTTAGTCCAGTATAGAGTGATTATGATGAGAATGGTTTATTATGCTCATTATTATCATCATAATTATCACTATGATTATTATGACTTGTGTCAACCATTGCATCTACTTTTCACTTCAATGCTGGATTTGCTACATCCTATTGTAATTTTATGGCGTGACTAAGGATTAGGAGTCTGATTCATATGTTGATGAAAAGAGAGCTGAAGCTCAGTGGTACATGAAAGTTTTGAGATGTTGAAACTTTGTCCATCAGTCAAGGTTGGTTGCACACCGCATTTAGTTTATGCTTACCATTTCAGGGTCACTGCATCCAACCAAAATCAAAACCCTCCTACCAACGCAACTCAGTGGAACCTACCATTTTGAAAGAGGGAATCGTGCTTCAAATACAAGTAAAAAAAGAATTTGTTTACCTCACTTGAAAAAGAGTGAGTAAAAATATGTTGTAATTAGAAAAAATATTAATAAAATCTTCTTAATTATAGAATCTTCTTAATTAGAAAAAATATATATAAAATTTTTTTAGTTAAAAAAAATATATATATAAAATTCTAATTAGAGAAAATAAGTGAATAATTTTCTAAATTATTTTTTAATATATTTTTTTAGAATATTAGATTACTACAAATAGAGATAAATTTAAATTCAAACATATGTAATACTATTTTACTCCACTGATTTTGTTTGTCCTATAGTTCATACACAACCCAGATCCAGTATGAATTTTCTCTAAGGATAATATCTTACATATATCTTATTTGAAGAAAAAAAAGTGGAAGTTTGAACATGGGACCTATTACATATATACACAAGACCAATCTTTTGGGACACTATCATAGATAACCGAGTTCTGCCTCAGGAAACAATGTGTGGTAGCAGTTTTATTTTACAAGAGAAGTGAGATACTTATATCATCAGTAAATGAGAAGTGAAGTAGTTATATGGTAACATCAGCAGGTCTTAATCATAAGCAAATGTTTTGTTGTTGCTTGCCATAAAATTATACTCCTTTTAGACGTATCTGAAGGATGTCACTTCTAACTTACATAAGCTACAGGGAAATTACAAACTAAAATCTCTGATTTTTTTTTTCCTATGCGCATAAATGCCTCAAATTGCAAGACAATCAATTGATAGAATGGAACTTTAATCAAACACATAGAAGATGAAGGTGGATGTTTTAAAAATTAAAAGTCCCCATTATGGAAAAGTGGGAGTAAGGGGAGAATAGTGTTGTAGAAGTTTGGGTTGATATGGTGCAACTTGACCTTGTGAAATACTATTCCCAGCTGCAACTTGAAACTCTACATAATATATTTTGATGTGAAAAGTGTTCACTTTATAAAATGAGTGCGTGAATGTGGATAGTATTGTTCTAGTTTTCATAATTTGAATGAATGAATGAATAGGTTCCTATTTGAGAAAAAAGGAAACAAAAGAAATGTGGTTCATATTATCCCAGAGCAGACGTCGAAAATTCGCCACGTCTCTACTTTTCTCTCTTTCAATAGGACAAATACTATAATTCTGCTGGGTGTACTGGCATGTGTCATGTATTTGTGAACCTTCCATTAGGGCAGCATGATATCTATCACATTTGATTTCAATTTCAAAATTTTTGCAGAAAAACCCAATTTTAGGTTGAAAAGTATGCTTCTGTCTCCTATAATTGTTTTACTATGTTCAGTGGTATCAGATAAACCAAACAAAATAACTGTTAATTCAATTCAAAACCGTAATTAAATAGGAACAAGTGACAAGAAAAATTTAGACGTGTTGAAAAAATCACAAGCTATGCTCAAATGATTGAATAACAAGGGAAAAAGAAGCCATACCTTAATGAACTTGTCTTTATGCCCAGATGTCTATTCATTGGCATGGTCGAGATTCCATTTTATTATGGTTGTATTGCGGGAAAATTCTATTGGGCCTACTATATACTCATTCAAAAAAAGTATAAGTAAACATTAAAAATTTACACCATTTTTGTGGTATTTTCTTAGATAATTGAAAATCATTCAACATTCTTTTTTTATTTCTGTCTAAACAAAAAACCTATAAAAAATTATTGTAATATTTGTAAGTATGTTACAGTGAGAGAGAGTTGTTTGTGCAGTAATATGCAAACAAGGAAAAAAATATATGTGAATGAAGATGACAAATAACACATCCCTTCAATTACAGAGTGTGGTCCTCTTGAAATGGATTGTTTGATACCACTTTACTTGTTATCATACACACATTATGATTCTTCTCCTTATCCTGCGCACCCCTTCTGCTACTTTGTTCAATAGAGACAAAATCCACACACCAAAAGAATGACTTACACAGCCATCTACTACCAATTCCACCATTCTCATCCTCCAAGGCTGAACCATAATTGCAAATCCAACCATGTCATCAAGTGGAAGCCTTTGGAACTATGAGGAAGAAAAGGCATTTGAGAATGCCATAGCTATGCATTGGATTGAAGAAGCCTCAAATGAGCAATGGGAGAAAATTGCTTCAGCAGTTCCCAGCAAAAGCATGGAAGAAGTGAAGCAGCATTACCAGATTCTAGTGGAGGATGTAAGTGCAATAGAGGCAGGTCACATACCATTCCCCAACTATACTTCTGAGGAAACCACCTCTTCAAATAAGGACTTCCATGGCTCTTCCAAGGCCACAAGTTCAGATAAAAGATCAAATTGTAACTATTCTACTGGTTTTTCTGGATTAGGACATGACTCCACCACTCACAGCACTGGTAAAGGAGCCTTGTCAAGGTCATCAGAACAAGAAAGGAGAAAAGGAATTCCATGGACTGAGGAGGAGCACAGGTACTTTCCAAACACATTTACCATAACTCTTTAACTCTCATAGTAATATACTCCATACATCACTCACTCATATCAATTCTATCTGATTCAATTCAAGCAAAATTAACTCCAGTGAGCTAGATGTACACAAATCAAGAGATTTTTTGGATGTCTTGCTTTTCAGGTTATTTTTACTTGGTCTAGATAAGTTTGGAAAAGGAGATTGGAGAAGCATTTCAAGGAACTTTGTGATATCCAGGACTCCTACTCAAGTGGCAAGCCATGCACAGAAGTACTTCATAAGGTTGAATTCTATGAATAGGGACAGAAGAAGGTCTAGTATCCATGACATAACTAGTGTGAACAATGGAGATGTGGCTAGTAATCAAGCACCAATTACAGGACAACATAGCAGCACAGTTTCTTCAAGTACAATGGGTGTAGGACAATCACTGAAGCACAGAGTGCAGGGTCATATAGCACCTGGTTTAGGCATGTATGGAACACCAGTTGGACATCCTGTTGCTGCTCCTCCAGGGCACATGGCATCTGCAGTTGGAACTCCTGTCATGCTTCCTCCTGGACCCCATCCACCTTATGTTCTTCCTCTTGCTTACCCAATGGCACCTCCAACAATGCATCAATGACAACCCTTTTTCTTTTCTTACTTGTAGTTAGTTTCTTTTTCTCTTTTTAGTATGGAATTAAGCTCCTTTATGTGGAAAGTCATAAATATGCTGTGTCAAATTCTACTCCATTGGTACTACTTACTACTACTCAGTTTATATCTCAGTATAGAGTTAGTTCATCTTGCCACTGTTCCTGTGAGGTGCTGGATGTAATGCTAAGAATTTTGCCTTGGAGTGTATATGCTGATGGAAGTGAATTCATATACCAAGGCAAAGACTTGAAGTAAATGAACTTGTCTTTGTTCAGTGAGCTACAAATGCTTTAAACAGATTTCTGTAACCTTGAAATACTTGTTTTTGAGCACTTTTCTTATCATTCAACTTTTTGGGTGACTTTTCCTTGTAACAATGGGAAAGGAGAAAGCAGAGAGACGCAGGAAAATCAATGATAATGGAACAGTCCTTACAAAAATTCTATGACTTAACTATATATCATCTCAGTTTCACTTTAAACTAATTACTACCAAAATTCATAAATTTACCATTCACAACATTGATATGAGATGCATTTTAACTAAATTCGGTATTTACTTAAGTATTAATAAAATAGATTTATTTTAGTTTGGGGCTTTTATTTTTAGTGTTACAAATCATTCATTTTGTATCTTTGCAATATATTAAAAATATTTTTTCACCATTTATTTTACAAACTCACCACCATTTTATTAAAATTCATTCTATTATGGACCCCTTATACCATCTTTCGCTCTCATCAAACATTCTTTGCAATAATTCTTTGTAAATAATTCATACTATCTATTTTCATTTGCAAAATTACATTATTTCATATAATCATCTTCTTATCAATTAGTTTAAAGAAATCTTTATTTATCATATCTGTTTTTTTTTTCTTATTTTACTGCAAACAATTATAAGAGCTGTGCTAGTTGTTCTTTATTATTGATTTTGGTATAAAAGACAATCTTATTAAAGCTAGAGACGTTACTAGTATGGTTAGAGTAACTCATTTAGTGAAAGTTTTCTTCGTAGATAAGCTCATGTTTGTTATGATTTTTTCTAGGGTGAGGATTATGATAGTTCTGACTTTTTCAGAAAAGGTGCAAAAAAAAAGGTAGTTTGAACGTCTGAAAACATCTTCTCTCCCATATTATTTTTCTCTCCATCTAAACGTAGATGAGTGTGCTGGAGAGAAATCACAATTTTGTTTGCTTTGATTTATTTATTTTCAGTTTATAATTGTAGATTACTAGTCTAATAAATAGGCAATGTGGAGACATTTGTTTTATTAAATATGCACAGATATGAGATTGTCATGTGTATACAAATTGATCTGATTTGCCTTTTTATCGTCATTAAACAACTCTTCAACTTTTAATAAAACCATGCAATTTATCACTTATTCTAAGTGAATTCCTTGTGTATAATTAACTAAATATACGAAAAATATTTTGCCAACAGTTCTAATATCACAAAGAAAAAGAATTAGTAAATTTTTTAAAAAAAAAAATCCTTGACAGGTCAAAAGTGAATAAAAGTAAATAAGTGAGTTGATCTTCTCTAAAAATGTATCATATACTTAGGAGGATTTTTCGGTTACCCGTGTTTAAATGTATTTGATCCTTATGATATGAACATATATTATGATGGTTAGGCTCACTATATATTGGCCAACCAATACCAGCACACAGAAAACTTTGACTAATTTAAAATCATGATTAATGTATGATTAACATATTTACTAACCAAAGACTAATCATAGTAATTAGTTATATGGATTAGGCTCACTTAGATGAAAAAATTCATAAACATGGTATAAATAGCATAGTACATACGGTACATTTATTATGTTCATTAATTACTACACTTATTGTCATCTGACACACTTAGTTAACTTGAGCGTTATAGTGTCTTTTGTAGGCACAACCCTCACTCGGCTTCAAGAGGACGAGTATCTAAACATCCCAACCCAAAGTGTGAAGTTAGAGCTATGAGTGCTTAAAGATCAAGAACCTAAATCATGAAGTGCTTTTACACTATGATCAAAACGATGAGGTTGAACCCTTTTGCAGAAGATATGTGCATGACATCGACCATAAGTATAAACGAGTTAAGATAATGACGCTAAAGGGTGGGTTCTGCTAGAGAGAGAATGATGGACCTTATATGTGGATGGTTCTTGTAATCCTAAGGGAGCATAAACTGACATAGTTCTAGAAGGACTGAATGACGTGCTGACAGAGAAATTGTTACACTTTAACTTCAAGACGTCCAATAATCAAGCCTAGTATGAAGCTATAATTGTTAGTCTTATATTGGCTAAGGAAGTGGGAGCCATCAGGTGTTGTCATCGAGGTGAAACTAGAACATATTTATAGATGGGACAATATAAGAATCGATGTGCTCTCCAAGCTTGCAAGCATAAAAAGAAGAAGGGACAATACAAGTCGTTACTACAATAGGTGTTGTTGTCACTATCCACCGAGATAATTGATGAGTGCATGCAAGTAAACAAGGATGAAACGGTCTAGACGGTGCACTTTATCAGTTACGTAGACTGAGGTCCCCCTAAGGGAAAAGGCAAAGGATATGTAAGGAAAGTTGTCCACTACACATTGGTCGGTGATGAGTTAATTAGGAGAGACTATAGCCGACCCTTGCTAAAATATGTTACTTGGGAGCAAGCCAAATACATGATACGAGAATAACACGAAGGTATTTACAGATACCACTCTAAGAAAAAAAACTATGATAGCACGCATGTTGAGAGCCAGATACTTTTGGTAACTATAAAGGCAGATTGTGCTAAATACATTGAAAAAATGTATACCTTGCCAAAAGCACGACAACACCATTCACATTAAGCATGAGGAACTACATCATATCTTCTCCTTGTGACCTTTTACAAAGTAGAGGATGAATATAATTGAGCCTTTTACTTTATGTAAAGGCCAAGTAAAGTTCCTACTAGTTGGCGTTGATTACTTCACTAAAGCCCACCATCAGGTCTACTAGAAACTTTGCCAGCAGAAGACCTAGTTCAAAAGGCAACCCTATTTGAATTAGGATGGAGACTTCCAATTGAAACAATGTGGGGGATTTTCCTAAGAGCCTTAAGGAAGAAAAGATTTGCCACCCCTATCTAGCAACACCATTCACATTAAGCAGGAGGAACTACACCACATATTATCCTTGTGACCATTTGCAAAGTGGAGGATGGATATCATTGGGCCTTTTATGTAAAAGGCCAAGTAAAATTCCTACTATTTGGCATTGATTACTTCACTTAATGGACCAAAGTGGAGTCTTTGGCTACGACCACTACTCAATAGGTGCAAAAGTTTGTGTGAAAAAGCATCGCATGTTATCATCACGGATAATGGAAGGCATTTTATAGATAAAGGTCTAACAAAGTTCTACGTCAATCTCGACATCAAACAAATCACAAGCATAATTGAACATCCCTAATCAAATGGACAATCTGAGACTGGTAATATTGTAGAGCTGAAGAAGATACAGACTTGACCAAAAACAAGTGGCCGAAAGATTTATTAGAAGTTTTACGGGTATATAAATACACTCTCTAATCTTCAACTAAAAGGGACACCTTTCAACCTAGTGTACGATGTTGATACCATGATTCCAATGGAAATTGGAAAATCGTCTCTTCAACTGGAACAACATGACAAGGATCATAATGAAGATTGTCTCAACACCAACCTCGACTTGTTAGTTGAAAAGCGAGAGAGGGCTCAGTTAGACAACTACCAAGTACAGAACAACCATAAGGTACCATTCCAAGTTATAACAAAGAACTTTTAGAAAGAGTGACCTAGTATGGCGTATGCTAGCAATACCAAGAAAAGTGATGACAAATTTTCCACCAACTGGAAATTACGTTTTCAAGTAATTGAAGATGCTGACAAAGGCACTTACAAGTTGGAACCCTTTTCAAGACAACTTATACCTAATACTTGGGATGTAACCCATTTAAAATTGTATTTCAGCTAGAACTCGGCATTTTTTTTCCTAAGGAGAGTTTTTAGTCAATAAGGTTTTAACGCGATATTTCATCAATAAAATAAGAGGTTTCACCTATGTAAAACTTTATTTCATACCTTATTAACTTGGAGAATTTTGCAGACATATATTAGTCCTTGTAGGCTACCATGTTAGTCCTAGTCGAAAGCTCACACAATCAAATAGGATAACATTAATGAATGCTCTTCTTTCAACACCAATCCAAAGAGAATGTGTAATGTTGTAAATCCTTAGCTATGGTGCTCACAATGCAAATATTAGAATAATAAATGTGCATGCTTTATGAGATATTAACAATCCAAAGATGTTTCCATTGATCAACCAAAGAAACCAATCATCACTTGAAAAGGTGTTTCACTCAAGCAAACTAGTTTATAAAGGTGTGTCATTCTCTCATCTACCTCTAATATCACACAATTTGACTTTGCTTTTCATTTTAAGAACCAAGAATTATCAAAGCATGCAAACACAACAAGGACTTTATTTGATGTTGGGACTAGGCAAGGAAAGAAATTGGTGTATCTAGGTAGTATGAACAAGCAAAGAGAGCAATCACATCAATTTCATAGCTTTATCATTCTACTCTCTTTTATCTGAAATCTAGAACAACAAAACACCAACTTGCAGTCACCTTATTCATATATTTTCTTTCTCTTTTTCTTTTTCTATTTTTCTCTTTCTTGTTCTTTTATAGATGACATATATACAAACCAATTCACAATTGTTTCACATGCTCTCCTTCTAATAATAACTTCCCCCACATTTGAATTACACTATTGACCATGGAAACTTTACTCTCCCATCACGGTCAAATGGTCAATCATATTCAACAAGGCTTGAGGTTTTAAAAATGAAGGTAAGTTTGCACGAGGGTTTTAATCTTTGAAACCACATGCATAATTTTTCATTAATTCACAACACATTCTTTATTTATTCTAAAATCAATTTATAAGCAAACACAAATGGTTCTCCTTCAAAGTCATGCAAAACTCACTCAAAGTTACATAACCAAATACATCATATTTGTCATATCAGTCAAGTCAAACTTATTATCACCAAGCACAAAAAGAAAATAGAAAGAGAAAAAAAAACAAACTTTTTTTGGATGGACCAACTTGCTGCTCAAATTCCTCATATCCTTGTGTATTCTTCTTCATCAACTTTCACACCTACCACTCACAAGAAGACCAAGAAACTCGAACAAACTAATTAGCCCAATTTTTATGGAAACAAAGATTTGAAAATTAAAATTGAAAAACATAAAGATAAAAATAAAAATAATAAATAGAAAAATGAAAAACACAAACAAAGAAATAAGGAAAAGAAGAAAAAAAATTACAGAAATGAGCACATCAATCAAACAATAGTTCCAATATGTAGAATGATTGAAATAGATTTCCCAAATAACCTCATTCAAATCTCTTTTGTTACAAAATCACTTAGTATTCTCATAAGGTGATTAATACTACTTTCCATCTTCTCTAAGGTAAAAGCACTTAAATCCCTTTTATTGCGCCTATTTAAGCTTGACACACCTCACTCAATCCCTTGGCCTAAGAATGTATCAAAACATGCATTAAGAACTAGAACAGTGGGGGCTAAACAGCAATCTAATCCTTAGTGACTTGTAATATTTGGGTTGATTTAGCTAGTTCGGATGCTAAAACCCCATCCCTAAGACCTTCCACAAAATAGATCATACTCTAAGGCATACTCTGAAACAAGCATTAAGCACAAACCAAACCAATGGAAAGTATAAACATTTGTAGATAAACTACATAAAAGAAACATAAACAAAACAAACATACAATTGTAAAGAATTCTACTTTCCCTTTTTCTAAAGTTAGAACACAAATCTCTCTTGTTGTACCTATCTAAGTATGATGAACCCTCACTCAATCCCTTTATGTAAGAAGTGCATCAAGCTTGCCTTAAGTTCCAAAATAGTGAATCCAAACATACAATCTTATCCCTAGTGATTTGCACATCTGGTTTGATTTGGTTAGTTCCGCTACTGAAATCTCATCCCTAAGAACTTTCAATAATCGCATCAAGCTCTAAGGTGTATCCCGAGACAGACATTAAGTTCAAACTAAATCATGGAAAGTGTTAAAAACTAAAGTCAACTGCATACAAAACAACATTCAAAAGCAAAATTCACAACAAAGTCTAAAAGAGTCATAAATGCCCAAATTGTCATTGTGTTGGAAGTCTAGCAACGGCGCCAAAAACTTGTTGGTCGCAAAAGCAACGACAAATGCACTGATCGCAACATAGTAAGTGATAAATATCGTTCTCTCCCAAGGGCTTATGCAACACATGACATTTCTTCATTTCATAACTCAATTAAACATCAAAGTGCACAAAAGCACAGAAACACAAAAAACTTTTTTTGGTATTTTTTATCAAACGGTTGGTGTACTAGATATTTAACATAAAGTATTTACAATTGTCAAGATTAGAATTCATTTACTTCATTCTCATGTATTCACAAACATCTCAATTCCATTCATTAGGTGTTCAATTTAAGTTCTAGGTTGAAATCATATTTCACAATACATCAAGGCCATTAGCCTTGCTCCTAAAACTATCAGCCTAGGCATCGAACTCAACCATCGGTCTCTTCTTATCCTTCCATATACCCTGTCCCTTAGCATGTTGGACTTTCTTTGCAGCACTTTGAGGTCGATGAGTGTCAATCACTGGGCCTTTCAAGTTGGGTACCATGTTGGCCGACCCTCTTGGCTTCTGACTCCATCTTGTTCCTTAGATTGTGGAACACGTCTTTTTTCCCAACTTAGCTTTGTGTTAGGCCATGTAACCTACAAATACAAAAGAAAAAAAAAACACCTTCAAATTAGCTAAAAAATATCCAAATTACAAGAAATTTAAAACTTATTGAGCAAGTTAGTCACTGACTATGAAGACAAGTAAACACTAACAATATTTTTAACAAGAAGTTTGCGAGGGGGTTTGTCTAGAATAATATCAAACATGATGTCTTTTGGTCATTCCTTAATCTAAAAAGTTTGTTGGTATAGTAAAAAGGAAACTTTGGCCTATTATTCTAACATAAAAGTGAGATCAACCAATATGATTTACTACAATCCTAAAAAATTCATTCTTAGATTTCTTAAACAACTAAGAGTACATCCGAAATGGGCAAGAACTCTATTAGTTAACTAAGGATAACCAACTAATAAGAGACCTCGGATAGGTAAGGTAGAAATGAAGAAAACACTCAAGTGTTGGCAATAAATGAAAAGCTCTACATAAGGCTTAAAGGCAACCCCGAATGAAGTTTAGTTGATGCAACATTAAGAAAACAAAGAACACACATGGTAAACTTATCGAAAGATAATAAGATATAAAGTTCGATAAAAAATGTCATATACACATGAAAAAAGCAATCTTTATACCCTTCTTGACCATGACATACATTGTCTATGACATAGGCCCTCCTAAACAATATCATATCTTCTAACTTCTCATTATGAAACATATATACATTATTGAACCACAAGTTCAAGATGGACAACCATCTAAACTTAGAAAAGTATTTTTAACTAAAGGATCTACCTACTCATAACCTCCTTTAAAAGGTTGTTCTTAGCAACCTTTTTAATAGAATCTTATCTCCTAGACCTTACACCCTTGACGATGACACATTGAAGGACGACAAAGCCCGACTATTATCACTACATGTCCCCTCACCATAACCTATATTAAAACTATTAGGAGACATACTTGTTACTAGTCGACATTAAAGTATTGAATATTTTTTAAAGTTATTGACAACAAAGGAGGTTCTCAATAATCAAGGCACTTAACTAAAACAAATGAGCCTTTTATTTATAAAAAAATGTTGGCAACCTTTTTAATTCCAACTCCTTATCTCAACTTTGAGATCTCTTCAAATCTAATTGCCAAAGTCACGACTCTCTGCCTTCTCAACATCACTTGTTTTTTGTGCAATTTATCAACTCTTTATCTCTCGCATCTAATCATATCCGACACCTCATCATTAAAACATTTTCATCAATGCGTTTTTCAAAGTTAGGTAGCTACTATACCTATAGAAAGAAACACATGACAACACCAAATACTCACACCATACTGAGAGCCTAAAGACAATATAGATATATCAAGTCTTAAGGCAGATGTACTACTTATGTCCAAGAGCATCTCGTTCATTCGTGCCTAAATGTATTCAACCTTTATGGTATGAGCATGCATTATGATGATTATACCAACTATATATCAACCACGACCACGAGAAACATTAACTAAATTGATTAATTTAAAATCATGATTAAAGCATAATTAGTTACATAGAATTGTTAACCAAAGACTAATAAATGTAATCACTTACACAAATCAAGCCTAGATAGATAAAAAGTCCATTAACATAGTGTAAATAACACAATATACAAGATACATTTTTTACATTCATTAATTATTACATTTGTTGTCATTTAACACATTTGACTTTGAATGTTAAAGTATCTTTTCCGGAAACAACTCCAATTCAACTTGAAAATAATGAATATCCTAAAAAGGACAAATACATGAACATCCCATCCTAAAATATGAAGTTGGAGTTAGAAATGTTTGAAATTGAAATCTTTGCAGAATATATTTGACTTTTTAAGAAAATAAACATTTAAATTCATAATAACTCAAGCATAAGGTATCTGAATTTTAGGTGAGTTGGAGGAATTAATGGCTTTATGTTTCCTGCAATGTCTACGTCTATGTTTGCTATCACTTCCAGTCTATCTCCATCTTCTTGCTCAATGCAAATTAGACAAGGAACCCTGAACTGGAACCCCAAATTATTTCGGACAAGATCCACATATACAGCTTAATAAAGTTCACTTCACCTAATGGGTGTCAAACAAGATAGACAGCAATTTGTTTGCTTCCATTGTCAGCTGTTTAGAAACAGTATCAACTCCACAACGACCCAAAGCAATTTACAACCTAAGATTAAGATTAGTCCACAACAACCGGAACCTTTGCCTTTCCATTGCACCTGAGATAGGAGGGTGCAAGAGACGAATTCAACCAGATTTACCATTGTCCCAACCCAAAATTTCAATCATAGCATTTTCAAGCCTAAACCCAGTTCAAACGTTTAATAATGAAACGTCCAAAGGGAAGGTTATGCTTCTCAAGACCATATGAATCACTGAGATGGCTATATTAATAACAAAAAAAATAAGGCCTCCATGATGAAGCATTAAACCAAGTTGAAAGAAATCTGATTTTCAACTCTACTTGTATTACCGCCAAACATAGGACAGAAAAGCATAGCAAATATTGGCTATCATACAAAAGTTCTAAGATTCAAAACAGACCAAGAAAATAAAGGATAAGACCACACGTTTCAGGTTTTATCATGAGTTTTCTTAGTTGGAGCAGAAAGTGTTAATTTCTCATTTTTCCCATTTGCTAAACTATCAAAATTCAATGTTCAAATAAGGAGCTGGGAAATTTAATCCTCTACACTTGTCCTCCTCCTCTTTCTTCTCCGATTCTCACCCTTCGGCACTTTGCACGATCAAAGAAAAATCATGTCATTAAGATAGAATATACAAACATGCTGATAACTACTACGTATTTCCTGTGCTTACAAAATTCATCAGCTCAACATAATGACTTTGATTTCTTATGAAGGTGGCCGTTCATAAAATAGAAGAATGAACTTTTTCGTCCCCACCTCCACCACATTGGAACCACAAGTCGGCGTCGTTTCTTAATCTGTTTCCCTACAAAACATTGATAATAATAATAATAATCACCAATTTAGAATTGATGCTTCTCTAAAATACTAAATTCTAAACTCTCCCAGAGCGCACAGTATGTTAGTAGAGCAGAGAATGAGATACTCCTCCCTCCCCACAAATATCTCCCATCACTGTTCCCAATTAGTCCAAAGATATAAAAAGTAAAACAATATCCAAAAGAAACAAGGTTGTCAAATTCAATAAATAAACCAAAGGCAGTTCCTTACTTTTTTTTTGGAAACAGTACATCCTCCATTGTGACTCCAAATTCACAAAAATCGGACCCAAGGAAAGCCAAAATTTCATCTGAATTTTGAGGACTTCCAGAACGGTTAGCAGGCCAGCTTTGGAAGGGAAACTATTTTCCAGTTCACATCCAGGACTCTCACCCAGTAATACCTGTTTCAGTAGAACCCAAGTAAGAAATAAAAAATATATCAAGGAGCCATAAGCTCTGATATATCAATCTCACATGTCACGACCATGCAACAGATTGACTACACACAATAGAAATAAAAAATGACCAACCAAAGAAATCCTTCATCCTGAAGGGTGCAATAGAATAAATGAAAGAGGAGACACGACTCAAACAGGAATATCACTACATATAATGAGGGGCATGAGAATTCACCTTGATTACTGCAGTTGCGGAAGATGATATAGATCGAAGATTATAGCTGCAGTAAAGAAAATGTAAATCAAATACAAACAAAACAGCGTCCAATAAAATAAGTATGAAAGGCGTGAATTACATACCCCCCCTCAAGAATAACAAGCAATTTTCCACCCGAGAGGGTATTCAACATATGCGTCATGTGTGCATAGCCAGAGGGAGTAATCTGCATCATTGATGAAAGTTCCATTATATACCTCGTAAAATACTGATTTATTATAGTCAAAATTGGTTACTTTAATTCAAGTATATTGAATGTTTTTAACACTTGACCAGATAGTAAAACAGGTTAAAGTTTTTTATACAGGAATTTTATGTAATTTTATCCAATGAATCAATTCATAAAATTTTTAAAAAGATAAAGATTGTGTTGGTAAAACTCTTACGTCACAACAACCTAGGGGATCGCCTCTTGCAGCATCAAATCCAGCAGATACTATGGTGAAATCTGGATTAAACTCAGAAGCTGAAAAAGAATGCAGTTCACTATTAATGTTTCAGAGATTATTGCACACTTTCAGAGATACAACCAGGAGGCTGGGAAGAATAGAATATCATATTCTACAATGTCACTTCTTAAGATACATGCATGCCACAATCAGATATTATTCTCATTCCTTGGTAATTTTAAAATCCTTGCCAGCTAACAGCAAGAATCAATCTTTCACAGCAGCATGCCAGGAAAATTAGATCAATTACCAAAAGCGTATTATTAATCACATATAACCTGACAAAAAGTTCAAACACTGATATCACGCTTACCAAATAGGTTCCAGTACATCAGTTATTATTATGATTATATTAGCATTACTGAGATTATAAAAACGAGGTCAACTAATACTTGATTTCGTCCACCATTTCACAAGATATTCTAGGAGACACTGTTCTGAAATTATTGAGCAATCAATCTTCCAAAAATCAAATTAAATTCCAGTAGTCCACAATATATGCTAACCTATAGGAAGGACAACATGCTGAAATGCAAAATTGTAGTCATTGTCACCAACTCCTCCTCGACTCCATGGAATATTCACACAGTACCCTTCAGCGCCCATACTACCAATCTGAAAAGATGAAAAAGGACTTAAAATCACTTCTCAAAATTCAAATGCATTTAAAATAGGAGGAATTTTAAAGATGTATAGGCATTTTACACCCAAATGGAAATATGGAGCAACCAGCTCACAAAACAACATGGAGGCACACTAAAGATCCACTTGATCAAAAGCACACAGCAATAACATCCATATAATTTCAACATTGAGCTTCTAAAGAAAAAGCACATTCACCAGATGATCTTCCAGAATTTTACAACGGAAATACACTGAACACGATAAAACCAATTCAAATCTATATATATCTGCAGGAGCAGGACAAAGTCAAAATACCCAGTCTAGATTCTAATTGTCATCGAGATTAGCCAAGTTATATCACTCAATGCAATACTTATCTTCATCCCTTTTGGTTTACTATTAAAAAACTTTACCAGATAAATAATAATATTCCCACTGCCAGACCAAAAAGCACCTGGCTAAGTTGGCCAGCAGCATCAGTTTAATTTGAAAATTTGTCTGCAGTCAAGTACCTCTTCAGCAGCTCCAGTACCAGGATAAAACTTTCCATCCTCGTGTCTATGCAATGATATATACAAGACCTGCAGGTAAGAAAAACCTAGTTAGCACCAGTAAAATCATGAAATAATCTATTCGCTTAGTTCCTTTAAAAGATCCAAAAAAAGAGCAAGAGTAGCACATAGCTACGTTTCATCCACACAAGAGGTGGAAAAAGAAAACAGCATTTAATATTAAACAGCTCACTGATTTGTTATGTTCAAAGATTTCTTGGGTCCCGTTTCCATGATGAACATCCTGCAATAAATTAATAATCATGAAGCTCAATCAACTCTTAATTTAATAACAATTAGGTCCCATTCAAAACGCTTTAAGAAAAACAAATAATTTCACAAAGGCACGAGTGGCAACATTACCCAATCTAAAATTAGCACTTTCCTAGCCCCTGCAGCTTGAGCAGCCAATGCTGCCACAGCAGCATTATTGTGAAGGCAGAACCCCATTGCCTGTCTTACACCAGCATGATGACCAGGAGGCCTAACCTGATTTACAGAAGAACAAAAATACACTTAATAATTAATGTGTACCAATCTTCAATTGCAACTAATGACGATAGTTATCAGAGGCAACTCAATGATTCCCACCAAAGCAAATCCATTTTTGGCACGTCCGGAAACAATTGCAGATGCCAGATCAGCACATAACCCAGCAGCTAACCTAGCAGCAAGTGCTGAATGCTGATTGGCATATGTGTCTGGAGTGAAATAACTGCAATCACATAAGAGACATTAATCATAATGAATCCTGTCAACATAGTTCAAAAAGCATTAAGCATTTTTACACTGAAGAATTGAACGGAATCATAAATTATTTATTATCCAATTAGATGATCAGGATCCAAGGATTGCTACACGATAGTGGAGACTTCTTCATAGGGATAAAATCGCCAAAGAAGAAGACCAACTGGAGTACAGGTTGTATTAAAAGAGAGAAATACTAACAAAGTCTTTTAAACATACAATTATCCGCTGAAATTTATTAGAGACCACAACACTGTAGGTCTCACTTTTTATTTAATGAGTCTCACTCACGATTTTATAGTTGATAATAAATTTAACCAAGAGTATAGAGAGCGTTAGCACTCTAAAATGACACCGACATCAAAGCATAAAATAAAGAAACAAAATATGCATTAGAGATAAACAGAGATTAATGCACCTAGAGAGTGATTCAGTTGTAACTTCCACAGACTCAATATGCTCCAAAGAATGAACCTTCAATTCCAATATCGTAAATGATAAGATTGGTTAAGGGTGCAAGAGTTACTTCTTAGACAAACTGATAAAGGAAAGGGCGGGGAAAGGAGCCAGAAATTAAAAACAAGTTATCCTATTAGCATAATCAGAGAATATAAAAAAGGCAACTATTATAACAAGTTATTCTATATTTATTTTTGAACTGGAACTTACTGAAAACTAATACTGATGAACAATAGTGTCAAATAAAAAAATGAGGTGACAGAACGGTAAGCATGTCACGGATGACATATGCCATGTATTATATTTGAATACAATGTTTATCCATTAATACACCCTATCAAACAATGCTAAGCATATACCATTAAATTATGTCTACTAATTAAACAGCATTTGTTTGTAGCCCTAGTGTATCTTACATATTCTTTGTTAAAGAAGGAATGCTATATGTGCCCATGAACATATTCCTTACAGTTACATAGAAATCGATTACCGTAATAAGTTCTTCTGGTGTGATTTCCCTAGCAGGAATTGCATAACATTTTCCAGGAAATATGCCTGCATGATCAACAACGTTATCAAATATAAATAGACATCAGCAGGAGTACTAAACTGTAAATATTGATGGTCAAGAAAAATGGATAATAGCAGCAAATATTTAGAATAGATAAATACCAGCTCTAGAAAGACTAGCAGCAATGGCTTGAAGACGATCTGGCCTCTCAGGATGTGGAGGTGATTTCTTATCTACCTATGATAACCCAAAAACCGCCAAATAAAGTATCATCATGCAAACAGGCATGCATTACTAAGTAAAAAAACCAAGCTGCAATCATTGCATTCACAAGACACACAATAGTGTTGCCAAAATACAATCCTACTCTGCTGAAACTATTGCACGCTGTATTGTACTCTGTAAACCATAGCTTTTAGTATGACAGTTCCATGATAAAGATTTCAGATAATTGTTTAAATATCAGATGTATGAAACCTTCATTCAAGGGTGCATAATCAAAATTAAGCAAGAAAAATTATTGTCTGATAGGATTATATTTATCCACAAATTTTTTTCCTCTTGCTTCCCCTACCCTTGTTCAGATATGGTTTTGTGTTGCCTGTAATAGATAAACCAACCCTTGCAATTCTAAATAGATGATTATGAAGAGGGCAGGAATAGACAGAGAACTAAGGTTAGGAAGAGAGATGTGGCATGCCAAATGTGTTCCCAAATATCTTATATACAAAAGTGATTTTGCAGTTCATCCAATTATCAAAAGAAAAAATAGAAATTAAGTGGAGGAATGCCCTTTCCTGACAAAAGTGTACGTAATAAGAAATTGATAACGCACTCATATATAGAACACATTGATAGCATAAATCCAGACACTGGAATCAATGTTTTTTATGATCTTGTTTGGACGAACTTCTCCATTATTTTCTTTTAGGAGTGAAAAATAAGAGGAAAATTTGAAATTAACTTCTTCATAAGCTATAAGCTAATTTGTAGAAACTCTCTCATTTAGTTTATCTAAACTTTTACTTTTTTTAACTTGTGCACAAACTAGTTTTAGCTAACTGAGAAGTTAATTTCACTTTTTTCTCTGCTAGAAGGACTTATGGAGAACCTCGTCTAAAGGTATCAAGATATGAGTACAATATACCACTTCAACAGAAATGGAAATAAAACCATTTTTCGAAGAAATTCAGAATGATTAAACTGAAATGGAAGTGCAATCTTGAAACATGTAAAAACTTACTAGAAACAAATCATATATAAATTTTAAAAAATTGAAATATGGGAAGCACATTTGAGTATACTTGAAGGTTTTAACTAAATTGGAAAACAGCAGACATCATTAAGAAGGACACAAATAATAAATCATACATAATTAAAAACACATATTAACTGGAACTAAGTAATTTCAAAATATTAAAGTAGATCATTGGAAAGAAAAATGTCTTACTTCAACATTTATCATAAGTTTGCATTGTCACAAATACACCTGTCTATAACACTCCTAGAGTAGGTGAGCACTGAAAATCCTCTATTCCAGTTTGACATTCAGAAAACAGAAGACATACAGCACTGGTGTTTGTTGAAAATAAAAGAATTTGTATGCCTTTTTTATTGGATAGTAAACAAATTCATACGGTCTTATGAGATTGTGGGATACAAATAAAGCATAGCAACCATTTTGATATGAGGTAAAAATGGAAAAGAAAGTATAAGCCAAACCATACTTCTGCATGCAACAACATTCTCTCGTCAAAGCCAATCGCTGTAGAACTATTTGGCACTGGTTTCTGCGAGCCAACATCTACAAAGATATAGATCAAACTTAAATAAATTTGGAGCTTAATATCACATTATACAGGGAAAACACGTACAACCATATAAAAATAATGAAATCATAAGAATCAAAATATGGACTTAAAAAATTAGAATGGCAGACTTCCCCTACCTGCCATTAGGTAAATCTATGGAAACAACTCTTCTAGTTTGAAATATCACCCTTATTTTGAGTTTATAATACTGATACCCAGGCCAGTATAAGTTTCTTTTTGCCATAGACACTCCACTCCTACACCAAGCTCCCTAGGACTTTGGGTTTCCTACACACATCTCTATTTTTAAAACCTACAAAAAAATAAAAAGATAAAGAATTAAACTAGAAAACTGTGGTGCAGATTTTGATTAATTACAATTCTGTTCTTCGATAATACTAAAAAAAGCCTATATGACTTTAAATTCAATTAGTGCCTTATGTTAATTTTATTTTATGCCTTTCAGCGTCCTTTCCTTCACATTACGTAGGGCCGAGTATAGCTAAGGGCGACAATATGTTTTTATTTATAGTTTCATCCCATGTAAGGGTTTTTTTTCAAATATTTAATTAATTCAGCTTTTTCTTAATATCATATATTTTTTGTGAGCCCTGTTGATTTCACCTGAGCTTCCCATCCTACATCGCCCCTTTCCAGTCCACATGCAACAGCTAAATGATTATAAATGATGACAGCAGATGAAGTTTCAAAAGTAATAACAATAAACCCTAGGCTATGACAACCTATAATGACCGGCCATAAAGAAAACCATTAATTGAAATTGATAAAGAATAGCTCGACCAGATTACTTGCCAAACCAACATTATCTATAGTACCAAAACAGCATATAGAACAAACAACATTAGGATTCAATTATAATCACCACAGAATTATTAGCCAAGCACGCATATACACCTTTCAGTCGTTTTACATCTCCCTGGACTTCGATCAGATCGTCATCTTGAGCTAAAGGAGATGCAAAAAACCCATGGCTGAGGATTTTAGACTCCCTGTGCTCCCCACATATCTACATGTAGAAGATAGCACTAAATTATTCACCAAAACAGAGTGATCCGTAGCATTGACAGGTTGACTAGTTTATAGTTTATCACCAAACCAACATATTCCTATACATCATAAAGAAACTCATAACAAAGGGAATGGCATAAAATACAACAGAAAGGTAAATTGTAAACATACATAGCAACAGTCATTGCAATCCAAATTAATCATAGTACAGTTTCTGCAGCACCACTTTTTGATTTCAAATTCCACACACTTGTGTAACTGAAACGGCTCCCAATCACTGTCGTCCTCGTCGTCCTCGTCAAACACGCCCTCATTTTGATACATATCCTGAAAGGTCAATTCCTTCTGCAGCCTGGCCCTCTTGGCAGGCTAAACAAACGACAGTCAGTCACAGATAAAACACAACATGACTGTCCTAAGAAGCAACAACAAAAACTTCACAAAGATAAGGGTACACAATACAAAAGACACATACAACATCATGGTCAGCAACTGCATCATTGGCATCAGAAAGCGAGTTGTCGAGTGCAGCGGGAGCTGGAGAAAACTGTCTGTGAAGACTGCTCTCAGTTTCCCCATTTGTTAAACAATTCGTTTCAAGAGCTCCACCACCCATTGCAATTTATTCGAAAACCTAGCAGCTACCACATTTCCTTACAGTAAGACAGAGTCACCACCAAAAAATACACAACAACAAAGACAATGGTCCTATAACTTGACAGACAAATTAGTTAAAAAAAATACATTTTTTTTATTTCTTACGAAAATGGGGCTATAAATAAGGGAAAAAATTAACGAGAAAATAAAAAGAAAAAAGAAAATAAAAAGAAAAGAGAGAGAAGTACCTTTGCTATGGAAGCGGTTGGAAGTGACTATGAATTGAAAGAGGGAGAACCCAAAAATAGGGGTTTGTGAAAATGGTAGGATTGATAACGAGATCCAAATGGGTAAAAAGATCAAAAAAAAAAAAGAAAATAAAAAAAATAAGATCATTAAGAGAAAAAAAATGAAACCGAGGGAAGAAGAGCACATAGAAATAGAGGGCGGTAAGTCTTACCAGTAACGGGTTTGGACTTTGGAGAAGAACCCACCTCTGTCCAAGATTCACTTTCTTTGAGGATTTGGTCAGGGCAAGAAGGTAACAACACTGTTATAAATATATTTGTTGTCTCTGTTTATTTATACTAGAAAACACGTCACATTAACTTCTGCTAGTTTGAATTTTTATTGTTTTGTTTTATTCCGTTGAAATTTTATTTTTGGATAATTTTATTTTTTATTAATATATTTTATTTTATTTTGTATTTTAAAAAGTTTTGTTAATTTTTTAATCCATATTTCGTATCTATTCTTTTAGTTTATATCTTTCTTTACCAATTTTATCTTTTATCAATATATTTTATTTTATTATTTCATCTTTTAAGTTTTTGTAAATATTTTTTAACTCAATTAACAATTAAAATTATGTAATAATCTTTTAATTTTATCAAAAAAAATACAATACACGTGTGTTTCCATTAATTTATATAATTTGTTTGTTTCTATTTATTTTATTTAAATTTAAAATATCATCTAAGAGATTTGAAATAAAGATTATAATGTAGCTTTCGAACTCATTCTCGAATCAAATCTCGATCTAGCCAAAGATTTCGTCGTCAAAAGAGATTTGAAATAAAGATTATAATGTTTGTAATACTTAATTAATTGATTTATTTTAATGTTAACTAAATGTTTCAAAAAGGTAATTAGATGACAACGGATATGAGGGGAGCACGGATACTACTCATCACTACCTAACTAAAAAAAATTCACTTACTTTTTGTCTAAAAAATATCTAAAAGTATTTTAAAACATGTGTTGCTCGTAAATATTTAAAAATATATATTTTTATAAATTATTAAAATAAAATTACAAAAAATATAATATAAATTTAATTTAATTTCATAAAATATAAATTAATTTTTTATTTTATTGTTTACAAATATTTTATATCTATGAGTATTTATTATCTGTAATGTGAATTTAATAAATATTCGTAGTATCAAATATTCGTCACATATTTTATTTGTCGGACATATGTGAGTCTAGATTTTTTTATCATCTTAATTGATAATTATTACAAAAATATTAAATTAATGACTCACTCCTTCAAATTATAGTCTAATAACATTTTTTTTTATGCATGTTTTTTATATTTGAGTTTATTGTATTTATCTCCATTTCTTAATATCCTTGATATCTTGTAAATTTCAATATTCAAAAAATAATAAAATTGTTTTCATGCAAATGAAAATATTAAAAAATAACAAAAAAATTGTTTTTACTTTTATATAAATTAGCGAGTGAATTAACTTAACCCATTGTTCTAAGATGGATTGAATCAGAATATAAAATTTATAACTTGTCATAAAATGAATGCACTTGAGTACAGTATTTTTTTTTAACCCAGTATGGGATAAACCAACCCTAAATAAAGTTAATGATTTTGTAAATAAGATCAAATGAATAAAAAATTGTCGAACCCATATAAAGTTGTTTAAAACCACCTTCCCATTTGTTTCTAGTTAATATTCATATTTTTTTATTATTAGTTTTAGAGCGAGTAATCACATTTTTTATATTTAAGATTACGATTTTATATAAAAAATGGAAAAAGGTGGTGCCATTTTAAAACCTATAAATGTTTAATTTAAAACATGAATGTCGTGTAATGTAATATTAAGAGAAGTAATTGTAATTCTTTTAATTAATTTAACTATTAAAATAATAGTTTTAAAAATCTTTAAAATTGATAATTTTGAAAGAATTGAATTGTGAAGACAATGTCGTCTGAGTAAATATTATTTTGAATTTTAACACAACATTTAAATGAAATAAGTTTTACTTAGGATAAAATATAAGAAATGTTGAAGGTTACATCTTAAGCGTCTTAAATGATATAAGAGTGTTTTACTAGAATAGTGTTTAAATGATGTTTAACTATTTTAGATAAATGCTAAATGTTATAAGGAATTTTAATAGAGTGTAAAATATAGATGTCTAAATAAAGTTTAAATAAACCTTAAATTTATATATCATAAATAACATAATGTTATTCAAACAGACAATATTAAACAAAAAAACTCTTGAGACCATTTGATATTTTAAAGCATGTACATTTTAATACTTTTTTTGTTTATTGTGTTGTATTCTCTTCATCTGTCTCCACCTTTATTCAAAAGCATGCTCATAATAAGAAAAATGTTAAGAGATACAAATATATTTCAGGAATGTTTCCTTTATGCTTTTTATCTGTCTTTTCCGTACACAAAACATAATTACTTTGATACAACATAGTTTTAGACTCTCTACCATAAAGGATATACACCTAAAAGAAAGTTAAAGCTTTAAGTAATGAATATATTTTTCGAATAAGACCATATAAAGAGAGTTATATGAAGAAAAAAGAACAAGAGTTATCTTATTTCAACATGTTTATGCTCATTCTCTCTTTAAACTTTGTCTCTTAGACTTATATTTGAAAAGAAAAATTCTTTTACAAGTTTTCATAATATCATTGTAATGATTTCAAATCTTCTCCAAAAGAGTTATACATTTTATTATTATAATCTTTCAAAAGTTTTGTGTGTTTATTTCATAAGTGAAGTGGACTAATAAGGTTAACTCAGTAAAATTATATCCTTTAGTTAAATAATAATGATATGTAACACACTTTGGAACAAACCAATATTAAAATAAGTATGTCTTATTGTTTTTCAAATATTTTTCATTAAATGTTGTTTTATAAAAATAAGTGTTTAATAACTATTAGTAGAGCTGTCAAAACGGATAATTCTGCCCGGTCCATTATGGGTTGGTCACTTAGTGAGTCAACCCAATCCGGTTCATTTATTAGCAAGCTAGAAAAATTTGAACCGGCTCGACCCACCACGAATTTAATTAACTACAACTTTTTTAAAATAAAATAAAATTAGAAACTTTTCTATCAATTTTAAACAAATTTCACTCTCAAATTTCTATCTGGTTTAATTAATTTTTAAAATAGGAAACTTAAATAATTTTTTCAAACAAAAAATTAATAAATATCTTTTTATAAAATTAAAATTTAATAAAATAAAATTAGGTAAATGGATTGGCGGACCAACTCGACTCATACGGGTTAAACATGTGGTGAGTCTGATTTAAAAAAGCCGGGTTAAAATCTAACCTGCATAAATAAAATATAATTTTTTCAAATCAAACTCTGTTCGAACCATGTGAACCATATTGACCCGCAAACTTATTTTGACTGCTCTAATTATTAGAATTATTAGAGAGTGTTTAATTCTTGTAAAGAAAAGTTAAACAATGAAAAGATTAAAACTTTATTCAAACCCATTTATACAAATTTCATGGGTGAGAATCTTTGAATCATTGAACAACTGAAGAAATTTTAGAAACATACGAACTTATAAAATTACTAATTTATAGTATTATTAAACGATACAATTATTTTTATTTAATAGATAACTATCACAAAAAATTGAATAGGGTTGAGGAAAAACGGTGAAGTGGATCAGATTATTTAAATGTTTGTTATTTATCTTTTTACCCCTTTGAGATCTTATTATAGAAAAACCCTACCTTTTGGTTCAGTTTTTGGACTTGCAGTTCCTGTTTTCAACCGCTTCGTTTGCCAAGGTACTTCTCCCTTCTTCACTTTGCTTATTCCAACAACAACACAAGTACATGCATTTTTTTATTTCTATAATGTGTCTATTAAGTTAGAACCATTGTATTTGTTATTGTTTAATTTGGTGGTGTCTCTGTCTTACCTAAATAATTGTGTTCGAAAATTTTGTTGGGATTTAAGGCCCATTTCAAGACTGCGTTGCTAATGGCCGTGAGTAAGGTCTGGCTTTTTTTTTTTTTGCTTAGTTGCTGCTTTATGGATGAAAAATTGCATGGTACTATTTATGGGTACTGGACAAAGAATGAATCAGTGACTCTGATTGACAGAAAGGAGATGCAGTAAACGGATCGATTCAATGTTTACCAATATGTTTTATTGAATGAAAATCTCTTACCATCCACCAAAGTATATTTTGAGTTTAATGTTAAATTAAATAATTTTGTTTCTTATCCATTTCGAGACGTGAACGATGCTAGTTTTCACATTGTTCGCGCTAGTGTTGTGTACAATCATTTTTAAACCAATGAATAACTTTTTATAGGATTATTGTTTTACCAAGTCGACTTGCATCGAAACTGAAAAGGATCCTTGGCATAGCATTCGTTTGTTTGGCAATTATTTTCGGGTGACATTCAGTTTGGTTAAACGAGAATAAAGTGGGATGAATCTGTTGGTGTTTAAGTTAGTCACTTGGAGCGTGCTGAAAATCTTTCAATTTCATTGTTATGAGGTAGTCTCGTTGAGTTCAAATGATCAGTATGCAGATAGGTGCAGCTTAGTGTTTAGGTAGGCAGTGTTGTGTACGGGCTCTTAACCCATAGGAGGTTAATCAGGGCTGTCATTTTTCTTTTTTCCATCATTTGACCTGCTGTTGACCTGAGCCTTCTTGAAATCTATTATTTGGAACTTCCTTTACCCACTTTGTCCCTCTATTTTTTCCCTCCATTTTAAGTTGGAAAAAGCTTGATTACTCAATTGATTGTCTACAATACACTGACAGTAGTTTTAACATTAGCATTGTTCTTTTGCTATACTTTGGTCACTTTGGTGACCCTTATACATGTGATAGGTTGATTGCAGTGTGGCTTTTTACTGGGAATTGCATACATTTGTTTATATAATAATATCTTTCTGAGAGGCCAGATTGTCTTTGAGCCATTGCTGCTAGTCTTCTAGAGCTGATATTTATCTATTTGTAAATATTTGCTGCAATCGTTAATTTTTCTTGACTATCAGTATTTACCACATCAATCCTTTACCATTTTGGAATTGAATTCATTATTTGGAGCACATTGAATGTGTGCAAGTTGCAAGTAGATCAATTTTTAGATGTGTTAATCTCTCATCATTTCTCAAATGCATATATTGTTTCTTCATTTTTTTCTTTTGATGTTGATGCATATTTCTATAATGCTAACACTATCTACTATTGGTTAAATTTATTGGAAACTACAAAGTCCTGAATGTGGCTCATTTAAATAGTAAGTGTGCCCACAAAAGAGTGTAATTTTGGCGATGTCTTATTCTGATGAATGTGTTATATCTAGGTTTTGCAAATAGACTAATGGACAGTGGAGCTCTTGAAATGAATTGTGTAAAGAATGGGAAAGCTGAGAACTGTCCTAACAAGCTAGCTTCTCAAGCCCATGCACATGACAACTTGCTTTCTGTTGACAATGATGCAGTTGCTGACCGCGAGAAGGTACCAAAACCATATCTTGATGAGAGCAAGTTTGACGTGCAATTCAAATTATGGGCTCTACGAATCCCTTGCCAACATTGCAAGGTTGCCACTCGAATCCTCAATGGGTCGGTACCTTGCTCTATCTATTCTTTCTATTCACTTGCTTTTGTTTTTAATTTCTGCTTTATTGAATCTGTAGTTACTTGTTTGACAAGCCCCGAGTCAAACCCATCATTGAAGACCCTACCTGTGACAAAAACCGTTACCTTATATTCTCTGACAAAGTTCAGAATCCAGGTGTGTATGAACTTTTGCTTCTATATTCTTGCCACAGAAATTCTTATCTATGACTTGTTTTGAATGTTGTGGGCACAGATTTATCCGATATTCCAAAACAAAAGATTGATGAGCTCAATGGCTTGTGTAAGATTGAAGTTGTGCCCTATTCGTTGACACTAGGGTATTCTTATTGGAGTGCAGGTGAGTGAGTGCAATGTGCTGTTAGACCATATTGTAGAGGCTGCCTTTCATATTGAATTTCTTACATTGACGGAGTAGTTGCTACGGAGTACCTCTTTACTCAGGAGTACCATAATAACTTTGATGAAATATTGACAATTTATTGGTATAAAATTGTAATAAGTGGAAACATACGAGTGTCTTATTATTTAACAAAGTGATGTTGCTATGCTATGTTGGTATTACATCAGTTAGAAACATTTTTTTTAATGATTCTATTGTTTCCTACAGTGTGCTTTTCCCCCATCCATCCTAAATCATTTACAATTGTACAACAAATTTTGTGTTTGTAGATCATGTGCTGAAGCAGATATTGCCTACTGGAGTGGAGGTGCCTTCATCCTTTGAAACAATAGTTAAGTATTTAGTTTTTTGACATTTTTAACTGCTACAATTATAATTTATTTAAATTTGTTATCAGCTCAGCACACATGCTTTGTTAATTATTTAATCACGTTTCTGAAGGGAGCGGTGTTCATTTTCTTTTCCAATTGAATTTGTTTGGGTCAGCCACTGATATCAGGTAAACTAACAGCTGTTCTACCTATACAGGTCAAGTTGCCCATTTAAACCTACACGATGAATTACTTCCCTACAAAGATGTTATTGCAAAGGTTATTTATGATGTATGTGTGACTACACTAAGGTTCAAGACTTCAAGTCTCAATTTCAATACACACACACACACACACACACACACACATATATATATATAGTCATGTTTATTTGTCAGATATGAAGATGCGATGATTGTCTTAAGTGAATTCTGTTCTTTTAATTGATTTTGGGTCAGAATAGTCAGCATTTGACCATTCCCTGTTTTGGTATATAACATTACTATTCTGCAGCATATATGGCTTCATATCACTGCTACTTTAGGACAATGTCAGAAGGAGAGTAGAGGAATTTGGACTGTAAAGTGATATGACAACCTTGCCTACTAGGCAAGGTGTTTTATGGCAAAAGGTGACTGGTTA
This sequence comes from Vigna radiata var. radiata, assembly GCF_000741045.1. Taxonomy (NCBI): domain Eukaryota; kingdom Viridiplantae; phylum Streptophyta; class Magnoliopsida; order Fabales; family Fabaceae; genus Vigna; species Vigna radiata. The sequence goes on from NC_028357.1 coordinate 39,670,475, forward strand.
GCATAAAGAGAACTGGGGAGGGAAGGATCTAGGAGAGGTAGGCTAGATTGAAGTAAATGGAGACGCTTTGGGTGGGTTAGGTTATTCTATGCATTCTCTAGAATTCCCTTGCTATTTTTTTATTCTCCCCCTTTCGGTCTTAACAAAGGGGACTAGCTCTACTTTAAGGAGTTTGGTCTTCCAATTCTGTGCTCTAAGTGTGAGTTCCTGTTGGATCTATTCGATGCTGCTTCCTCATTTTAGTACCATGTTTATGGCATACATATTTCTCTGTTCGTTCATGTATGTTTGAAGCAAAGATGAATGATTGCTTTGATGTCTGTATTTGTTTCAATAGCACGCCCTTTGCAATTGTTACAAATATTTCCATTTAAAGATTCATTCACGAATTCTATCTTTAAACTGTTAAGCATGTTGTGTTATACTTGTTCTTCCTATTATTTTTCATGTTTTCTCTGTTTGTGCAGAAAAATTATCCTAGAATCAAAACTATTGTCAATAAAGTTGGAACCATTACAAATGAGTTTCGCGTGCCAGAGTTTGAAATTTTAGCAGGAGAGCATAATATGATCACAGAAGTGAAGCAATATGGTGCCACTTTTAAGCTTGATTACAGTTTGGTTTATTGGAATTCGAGATTGGAACATGAACACAAAAGGTTAGTGTCAATGTTCCAAGCTGGGGAGACCATTTGTGACATGTTTGCCGGTATAGGTCCTTTTGCCATTCCTGCAGCGCAAAAAGGATGCATAGTCTATGCAAATGATTTAAATCCAGACAGCATTCACTATCTGAGGATTAATGCCAAAATCAATAAGGTTGATGATCGTATTTATGCTTTCAACATGGATGCTAGAAAATTTGTGTCCCAGTTGATGGAAGTGCCAAATACTGAGGCTACATCACAACTCTCGTCCGAAGTTCCCATTTTGGATACTTGTCACACATGCAGGATACAAGACAATGCTGAATCAAATTCTAAAAATGAGTTGCTAACTGGTAATATCTTTATGGTAAATAACTGAAAGTATCTTAAATATGATATGGAAACATGTTGCGTAATAGTTAATACTAATATTCCCATTGTAGTTCATACAAAAGACAATAATAGTGGTTTAGGGGATGTCAAGGGTTCAACCAGGCACAGTGCTACATCTGTAATTGCTGGTAAAAGATCTTCTAGTTATCATGAAGGTATTCCACGAACTGCCCATATCAAATCAGGCTGTCACTAGATGTAGTAGCTGTAACTTGATCGTCTTCTAGCATGTAAAAGATTTAAAAGACGACCTGTTTTGTTAAGGAAACAATTGCAATATTGATAACAATAATCCGTGTAGGTTTTTAAATAAAATTACAGTTGTTTTCATTTGACAGGGGATGTGGAGGCTCATGAAACTGGCATCCTTGAAGGTGTTAGGAGAAAAGGAAGCACAAACAAGAGAATAAGAAGCTCTGAAATGTCTGTCACAAAAACTTGGGAACATGTTGATCACATAATAATGAACCTGCCTGCATCTGCTCTTCAGTTTCTAGGTACAATATCATTTGATATAATATAGCCTTTTCGTACAAATCATTTTGCCTTACTCCCTTAGGTCTTATTTTTTTCCTTGTAATAGGATTGGGAGTATTCAAACATGTTCCTTTGCTTAGTACATTGAAATTGCAGGCAATTTGTCTTCCACCCCCTTGTTTTAGGTGGACGTAGATCGATATATATTTTGAAATGCATATTTTTACAATCAATTTTAGTGAGAGCTTTTTTATCTTCATTTTTTTTCGTGTGGGATGGATCCATTGACTATCTGATTGACGTTTAACTTATTTCTTTTAACGAGCTATCATAATCTAAACCAAGATTCATTAAAGACATTATTTATTAGCCTTTTGTTTGTGCTCTACTATGTGATTGAATGTATGCGGATTCTTTTTTTTATTATTATCATTAACCAAGATTCAATGTACGCAGATTCTTTTGCAAGACTCATATATATATATATATATATAATTTATTACCATTTTAAGAATTATGGACCGATATCTGACTTAAGATAATGGCCTACCAGATTCATTCAGGGGATTAATCCAGAAGAAATATTGGAAAGGATGTTTACCATGGATTCACTGCTATTGCTTCATTAGAGCGACTGAGACTCCAGAGACTATCATAGCGGTGAGTTCATTGTCCTAAAAAGCATTTCATGTTTTCTTCTTTTTTCTATGTGAAAGTTAGAATATAAACGACTTTACTGTTTTGTGGTATTTAAAATCCTCCACTCCATCCATCCTGATGGTTTACGTTAGCTACTTGGATATGGACAATAATGATAGAATGTATGTATTTTATTTGCTCGGATAGTTAATTGAACTATATCTTTCAGGTGGCAGAATCTGCTTTAAACGCTCCTATACAAGATTCAAAATTTCATAGGGTTAGGGATGTGGCTCCAAACAAGGTATGGATAGTTCTATTTCACGTTGTTTATCGTTTGGGTAACTCAAACTTATTCTTCTTGTTACCAGACCTTGCATAGTCACCTACTCATGGCTTTTGCTTTTTATTTACTGTGCAGGCAATGTTTTGTTTAAGCTTCAGGTTGCCAGGAGGATGCGTTAAAGAAGATGGTCAATAACATAGTCCTTAGTGATGCTGAAGAAAGGATAGCTTTGCATAACTACCATAGTTTTCAGGGTTTGACAATGGTGCATTGATGGATTCAGTGCGACGTTCTATATGACTCAAAAGCAAGGATAGTGAAATACGACAAGTTGAACAAGCAGGAATAGGCCATATTTATTGAAACTATAGACGGATAGTCATTCTTCTTGAGATCATCGTAATCATACTTAGAACAGTAATACAATGTGTGGTACTTTCTTTGGAATTATAAACAACGAACAGTACTCTATAAATAACTACTATACAAATCTATGCAAATATAACAGTTTACAAATTGTATTCATCTCATAACGCCACTGTTTCTATCGATATATACAATTGGGGGATGTCTTCATCACATGAGAAATATTTGATAATTTATGTTTAATATTACTTTTTATCAGAAAACCGGAAAAGGGGGGATGAGTACCAGGGTGTGCAATCTTGAATGAAATCATGTCCCCTTCTTTCGGCAGAAAGAAATATATATTATTAAATACGACGATGGTATATATATATATATCTGGGTCCCTCAAGTACAGTCACTTTGATTACTAATTATCTGTATAGAAAATATTTTGGAGAGCCAATTTACTTTGTAATACCATATTTCCTTATCTGTTGCTGATTAGGAAATCATTTAGTAAACTCCAAAAAGGAAACCTCTGCAATCAATCGTTTAATCGTAATCTCTTCAAAGGATTAGATTTTGAACAAGGTCAAGAAGGGTTTCCTGAAAATGGTGATTTTGATTGGTTGGTAAGTAAAGTGGTAAAAAGAAAGGGAAAAAAAGGGTGACAGAACTTAGTGGATTACAATGGACAAGTGGACAAGTTTGTGAGCGGTTTATCTGCTTATTTTGTTTAATATGAAGCACCAATACGAATTTGGTGCTTCCTCTGCAAACAATCGTTTTTTGGAAGTTGGAACTGACAAATACTGCGTCACATTGACAAGAAGTAACATCTTACTTAGCCTAGCATTAACAAATATATTAAGAGTAAAATCCTGAATGTTATGAAAACTTTTTGTCAAACAGTATGTACTGTTATCTTCCCTACATACATTTCCGTCAAATCCATGCTTTTGCTTATCAGCTTTCCAGTTAGCCAACAAGAATAAACTGTCTTTTATTTGTAATCAGTTCCTCCAAAAAACTTTGCACCATACAGTGCTACTCAATAAAAGTGTACTGAAGCACAGTTTCAGCGAAGGAGTTTATATGCTGTTGTTGTTGTTCAATGTTACATCATAAAGAGTTTGAGAACATTAACAATTTTTTTTAATATATTAGTATCATTCATAACTGTACATTATCAATCTCCATAGTTATTTTATTGAAAGTCAAATTAATTTAATAACGAACTAGTCTAACAGTTTAAATGTAATTAATTTCATTTTATTATAAGTGTAGAAAATTTTCAGCTATTACCTTATCAGTTATTGTTGCGTCAGGATAATCTGAAAATAGTAATATCACAACACTATCTAAGTGATGTGAAAACCATTAAAGCGTAATGATTAAGATTCATATTCATATGTCTTTATCTGATGACAGAACAAGAGATGCATCTGCAGTTAAGTTAATGAAGGAGTGATTAATACACTCTCTTTGATCATCACATAACTCATTTTGAAAGAAGGCCTTTATCATAAAAAAAAAAAAAAACCTCTGTCCATCATTTTGAAGGTCTTAATCATAAAACAATAACTGGGAAATTAGAATGAGTCATGGGAAGTTAACTTTTGACTATTTAATTTTCTAGATTTGGGAAGTGGTGTTGCTCTTTGTAATACAAAATGGAGTCCTTAGACGTACTCTCCTTTTGTTAAAGCAAAAGGATATGCATGCTTTACCAAAAAGATACACACAAAGGATAATAGGATTAAGAGTACACGTAAATTGAAGGTGGAAAGTTACAGAATTGACGAACCTGTCTCTCTTCTATTCTAGTCAATTACTAGTCAATGCGTTGTCCACAACCAAAGTGTCTTCTGTGCCCATTTTGCATGAGCAGCAACCAAAAGTCTCTTCCCTACGCTACCAGAAACTTGAATCAAATAATGGCCCCACTAAATTTCTCACTCTATGCTACCACTTCATAAATTCCGCAAGGTTTAGTGTTCCAACTGTGTGAACAGAAAACAAATAAATTAGTCAGAGTTTATAATAAATAAATGAGTACATACCTTACTTTACAAGTTAATTTTGTGAAATTGAGTTAAATTTACAATCGATTTTTTAACATGATATCAGAGTCACGTATTAAAAGTTTATTCTAGCAAAATTTATTATTCGTTGGACTTGTCGTGTCACGCCATTACCAAATCACTCATTAATATTTAATCTTATACTTGAAATATATACAAATCAGTATGAGTTCCACGTCAATGATATAAGACAAGTTTATAATATATAAGTAAGTTTTCACATGTTAGGTTTTTAGAGATGAATTAGACTTAAAGTCCACCTCTTAGTAAACATATTTTTGTTCTTTATTATTTTTATCAAACTTCATTTTATATCAATGAATATTGAACTGTTCCAAACCACATGCTTTATGATTAGTCACTTGGGCATCAACGAGAGAGAATACTGAGAACCTCTTAGAATATTTCCATACTATACAGGAAAGTAGCTCTGTGAATATTCTGCACATAATCTGTTCCTGAATCATAAGAAAATAGCTGTGGTGTGAGTATTCTGTATATAACTTTATGGCAAAAGAGAATACTACACCATTGCCTTTTCTTTAGAGCATCAGAACTTGGCCGTTTAAATGATTCTTTATATTTCTTATAGTTTGGACATTTGAATGTATGCACTTCTCTTAAAGCTAAAATTTCCAACACATGTTGATTAGCTTTATATTTTATATGCATTGGTAATTTGGTGGGGTAGAGACCAGAGAATTGCATATAGTATGATTAGTTCTAGACAATTTCAGGAAATCAAAGGGGAAAAAATTGGAATTCGGATTCTTTGAGGTTTTTCTGTGTTGTTCTTTTTCTATGTTTTCAAAATATAAAGATGGACATTTATTTTAATGTTTTCTAATATAAATGTATTTTTAATGTTCAACATAGGAACACTAAAAATAGTTAGGAGAGGAAATTAATGATTGAATTTTGTAATCAAAGATTGGGTTTTGTTCATAGAATATTGTTGTCCCTCTAAACAGCATTTAATAGACGATTAAATTATCTAATGGCCCAAATGCCCTGTGATGTGTGATTTGGAATGCATGGTGGTAGGAGAGCCACTTGATTGGTCTTAAGAAAACTCTTTTTAGTCTTTTACTATTATATGATTATGATTACGATGATGAGCTAAGAGTTTAACACTAATGCAACACATGCTGGCATTATTACTGAATTAAGGAACGAATCTTTGTTCCATTTTATGATATTGTAAAAAACTCCAGGATCTACTCCTTGTTTTACCTTCTCTGTGAAGGCACTCACAAAGAAACCTCTCTTATTCTATAAATTCCTCAGCCAAGAGTCATACCTTCCCCCTTTCTTTTTCTCCCATTTGTTTGGGTTCTGTTTTGTCACTTTTCTTGAATCTTTGACAGTTTCAAGACCATAAAATGACACAAGAAAAACCACCATGTGTTTGGTCTTTGGTGGAATTTCTTCTTGTCTTCTTAACCACGGTCTCCTGTGGTTCAGGGGTTGGAGTCAACTGGGGAACCATGGCTACTCACAAGCTTCCACCAAGCATGGTGGTCAAGATGCTTCAAGAAAACGGTGTTGATAAACTGAAGCTGTTTGATGCTGAAGAGTGGATTATGGCAGCTCTGATGGGGACTGATATTGAAGTAATGCTGGCAATACCCAACAACATGTTGGAGGATATGAGTAAGAATCCTCAGGTTGCAGATTCTTGGGTTTATGAAAATGTCACTACTTACATGTACCCTGGTGGACTAAACATCAAGTTAAGTAGTCCTATGAGTATATACAGCATTCATCATCACGTTATTTTCTGTTTCTTTTCCTCGCATGCTAGTTTCTTGCTCTCCAATGTTTCTACTATTTGATTCATACATGTCCATTTCTGCATTCTTCCTTGGCATCTTTCTTTCTTTTGTTCGGTTTATCATAAAGAGTTCAAATTGCATCATTCTTTATGTGATTTTCTGATATATGAGTTTCTGTTGTGTTTATGTTTGAGTCAAAGTTTAACACTACTCTGCATATGCTTGTGATGCAGGTATATTGCAGTGGGTAATGAACCTTTCCTTAAGGAATATAATGGCTCCTATCTACAGACAACTCTGCCTGCTCTTAAGAACATACAAACAGCACTCAATAGTTGGGGCTTTGGTTCACAAATCAAAGTCACTGTTCCCTTCAATGCTGATGCTTACTATTCCCCAGACTCAAACCAAGTGCCATCAGCTGGTGACTTCAGGCCAGAAGTACGAGACCAGACCATTGAAATAGTCCAATTCTTATATGCAAACAATGCACCTTTCACTGTCAATATCTACCCTTTCCTAAGTCTATATGGAAATGATCATTTCCCTTTTGATTTTGCATTTTTTGACGGAAATAACAGGCCTCTTATAGATGGTAATTCGGTTTACACCAATGTGTTTGATGCAAATTTGGACACTCTTCTCTGGGCCTTAGAGAAGGCAGGGTTTCCAGACATGGATATTATAGTTGGAGAAGTTGGGTGGCCAACAGATGGTGATAAGAATGCCAATGTTGAGAATGCAAAAAGGTTCAACATGGGTCTGCTTAAGCATGCACTGAGTGGAAATGGTACTCCTAAAAGGAAAGGTATTATTGACATTTATCTATTCAGCCTTATTGATGAGAATGCCAAAAGTATTCTTCCTGGCAACTTTGAGAGGCATTGGGGGATTTTTGAGTTTGATGGCAAACCAAAGTATGAATTGGACTTGGCAGGACTTGAACAGAACAAGGGTTTGGTCCCTGTGGAGGGTGTAAAATATATGGAAAAAAGGTGGTGTGTTTTGGATCCAAAAGTGAAGGATCTGCACTTATTGGCTGCTAGCATTGACTATGCTTGTAGCCAATCAGATTGCACTTCTTTGGGGTATGGTTCTTCTTGTAACACTCTAACTCTCCTTGGGAATGCTTCTTATGCCTTTAATATGTATTATCAGGTAAATAGTCAAAAGGACTGGGACTGTGATTTCACTGGTTTGGCCACAGTAACAGATGATGATCCATCAGAAAAGGGTTGCCAGTTCCCTATAATGATCTCTTATGCCTCTTCTTTACTGCTGCATGGAAGCCTCACTAACATTCTGATCAAAGCTTTCAGCATATATTTATTTGTAACTTTCCTATACTTTTCTCTCTGAAGAAACCATGGAGCACTTCAATAATGTGCTCCTACAGTTTTTTTACTATATATTCTTGAAAAAGTTGCATTTGTTTATCTGGTTGTAAGATCACTTTGGCCACTGTTAACCTCTGATATGGTTATATCAGAAAGAAACACACGATTTTTTATCAGGTTATGCAGTTAGTGTTGGATCAATTTTATTTTATTTTTCTTCTCAAAAAAGAAAAAAGAAAAAAACTTTAAAGGAATTAAAGAACTTCAATTTGATAAAAAATAAGAAAAAATGCTTTTAAAAAGGTTCGTTAAAGTAACTTTCAATAAAAGTTGCACGCACACCCCTGATATCTCTCTCTCTCTCTTTCAGCTTGAATTGTTTTTTTATATCTTTCAAACGTTTTTTGTTGGATTTCCGAACAATCAATAGCGATGAGACTTGTTTGTAAAAATTGTGCCTTTATTTGTCTAATGATCATATCATGTTACTCGGTTACATGCATATGAAATGGTGGTCAACTTGTTTGATCTGTGTTTTTGTTTAATATCTTTTCAGAATTGTTAGAAAAATCTAACTTGAATAAAGAAAAAAATATATACTAGAGTCATTACAACTCAAATGAGTGTCCAATGATAAGACTATTGATGAAATCATATTGTAATATTTAGTATTGTTAATAAAAAAATATTAGTAAATATAATCAAACTTATTTAAATAAATAAATGAGTGACTTTAAGTAAAGATAAATTAACATTAAAAGAAAAAATTCACTGGACCTAATAAATAATTAGACATTATGAATATTAAGTCCCATTTCCACCCTTGTAATATCCAACTTGAAATATAAAATAAGAGAATGAAAGAATGAGAAAAAAAAAAACATAAACTTCTTAATAGGAATATGTCAAGTATTTCTAAATGAGTATAATTTTTACATATTTTTTCTTCTTTATAAAATTCTAACATATTAAAGAAATGAAAAATAGAAATTTGTAATATTAATGTGAATGTTTAATTTATTTATTTTTCAAATATCGTAAGATGAAATTTTAATTTTAAAATATTATATATATTTTTTAATTTTTAACTTGATGAGTAACAACTCAATACATGTATTGAATATCTTATACGAGACACATTATTCTTATAAGAGATTTACGTTAATTTTCAATTAAAAACCTTTATAATAAAATTATGATTTTTTTTCTCATATTATACTTTTCTCATCTCTATTCAATGAGATTTTGATTTTTAGATTCCTAAAAAAGTTTGCTGATTAAGATTATAATGATTAAAGAGAATTTTCACATGTTAAATATACAACATTATAATTGTTTGTATATAAAAATCAAGATATTAATATAATTCTTATCAACTATGTGATCATGATGATTTATATCTTCATTTATTTCAGGTTTATTAGAACCTCATATTTTTAATAATTTGTTTTATGTTTATTTATAGAAATTGCAAGTTAGTTTAGATATTTTTTTTAATGATTATATTAAAGAATATAGATAATTAAAAGCTGTGAAAATCTTTAAACTAGTTGTTGGGCCTGCTTCAATAAGCAACCATATTAGCAGAAAGAGTTTTGGATTCAATTTGCACCAACTATCCTCTAAGTTTAATCTTACATTGCTCATTTATTTTTATTATAATTTAAAAAGAAAAGCAGATAAAAAAATAGAGAAAATAATTTTAAAAAGTGAAAGAAACGTTGAAACGTGAATAGGCGTGTGGGGTAGTGCAGGCTAATTAAAATAAATAAATAAATGGCGTGATAATAGTAAGTAGAGAAGAGAATCACAAGAGTAACGGGAGAAATATTTGAATTCAAAGAGACATCAAAGAGCGCATACAAAACCTCTTTGTAACGGCTTCATCTGAATCAGTCTCAGAGCAAAGAGCAAGACAGCAAGCAACAGCAATAGCAATGGCTTCCCTCACTCCAGGCATTCTCCTCAAAATGCTGCAAGCCATGAACACCAACACCCGCGTCACCGGCGACCACCGTTCCCCGCTCCTCCAGGTCATCGGAATCGTTCCCGCCCTCGCAGGCTCCGACCTCTGGTCCAACCAGGGCTTCTACCTCAACCTCTCCGACTCCCTCAACTCCACCTACGTCCTCCTCTCCCACCCCGACACCGACCTCATCCTCTCCAACCGCCTCCAGCTCGGTCAGTTCGTCCACGTCGACCGTTTCCAATTCGATTCTCCCCTCCCCTCTGTCTCCGCCATCCGCCCCCTCGCCGGCCGCCATCCCTTCCTAGGCACCCCCGAGCCCCTTGTCGCTCGCATCTCCCCCTCCACGCGTCACTTTCTCATCCAACCCCTTCCCGACTCCGACCTCGACCCACTCTCCCTCTACCTCTCCAACACCGACCCCACCCAACCTCGAAATCCTAACCCTAATCCCAGCCCCGAAGAACTTAAACCCAAAGAACATAAACCTAAAGACAAAGAACGCGTCTCCCGAGAGCCTCTGGCGCCTCGAGACAACTTGCCTCCGCAGAGATTCTTCTCCCCAGCCACTGCAAAGAGGTCGCATTCGGCGTCCAGGAACAAGACCGTTGTTGCGGTGGAGCGGGATCCCTCTCCCGCTGGTAAAGGGAAGAGGTCGGCGTCTCCCGTGCCGTCCAAGTGCGTGGTTCCCAGCCTCGTTTCGGCGCGTGAGGATAATCGGAAGGTGTCCAGGGAGCCGGCTATTATTGTGCCGTCGAGGTACCGGCAGGCTTCTCCGAACGGGAGGAAGCAGCCGTCACCTAGTCCGCGGCGGGCGTCGCTTTCTCCTGGGAGGAGGTTGTCCGGCGGGCTCAAGGTATCGCCGGTGGTGGTGGACTCCGCCGCAAAGAAGAAGATGGCCACCATTGTCGCCGGGATCTCGAAGGTCTCCGATGCGCTGGTTGGGTCCAAGAGTGCGAGGAAGAATTGGGATGAGCAACCTCCGGCCACGCCTGTTGAAACTGAACACAAAGAAAAGGGTGGTTCTAAGAACAAGGTTGACGCGCAGGCAATTTTGCGTACTCAGGTAAATGAAATAGAGATGAACCAAAAGTAGAAAAGTGTAGAGCGTAACCGCCGGTGATCGAGCATGAAGTGACGAATTTCAATTGTTTTTCTTGTTTTAGAAACAATGCAATGCACCTTACTTGGTATATGTTTGGTTTGGCCCTAATGCTGATTCAATTTTGCAGGCTGCGATGTCAAGACGTTTGAGTGACGTGAGTGGTCAGAAACCGGGTAGCAATTATTCTTCTAGCAATGAGAAAACTAAAGCTTTATCTCCTCAGAGTTGTGTCCTTGAAGAGAAATCCAATTTTGCAGCTATGGGTATCACCATTCATGAAAAGAAATGGACCGATGGAAGTGTTCCATTTGATGCTGTGTCTGGGAACCTTGCAAGACTCGGAAAGGTATGGGTTTTAACAATTTACTACTCCTTTGTCGTTATCATTTGATATAAGCTAGAGTTAAACATAATAAGGAGAAAACTCTAGTGCTTTTGTCGCAGTTCTGAGCTTCCATTGGTAACCAGCTAACACTCTATTGAACTGATTACTCTTAATTACTAATTATATAACAGTCTTGAAGATATCTAGGTAACTGCAACTAAATTTTGTCACAAGAAGTAACAGATTTTGCACTCATCTAAAGTAAATTGCAGTTTGATGACAGTGAGTGTACGAGAAAAACCAAGGGCTTTTTCACATGCAAATATATATAATTATGTTTTTCGCATACTATGAGTTGTTCCACAAGTGTTAGCACCATGTTTTTTTTTAGAACGATAGGAGATTTTAATCCAACAAAAACAAGCCAAAAGCATAGAACAGAGTCAGTAAATTTTCAATTTTTTTTTTATGAAGGGACTCGATTGATTTGATTTAATAAGTCCTAGTCCCTTTTTATCAACCCAATGCAGGAAGCAATGCAAAGAAAGGTTCTTGCCTCTGCTGCTGCTGCGGAAGCATTAGAGGAGGCCAATGCTACTGAATGTATTATAAGAAGTTTAAGGTAACAATTTGACTTTTACCTTGATTTTGTACTGGATTCTACTCTTTTGAATTGTATCGGAAGTTTCAATAATTAAACTAAAATGAAAATTCCATTTTCTTTTCAATTTTCACATACTTTGGCTTCCTCTGTAATGGCTAACATGAATGATGTATTTGTATTTGTTCCTTCGACATATCAGCATGTTTTCAGACCTGTGCTCAGTGTGCCAGGCTAGAAATCCTTTGCCAACAATAGACAGATTTTTCACTATCTACGATGATGTTCTGAAATCAACTGCGACGGCTGAAGCCGTTGCCAACAGATATTATTCAGAGACACCTGAAGGCAACAACACTCCCTCAGAACAGTCAAAGTCCCTCACTCTCTGGGTCGAAGCTGCCTTGGCCACTGATCTACAGATAGTATCCCTTCTTACTGGCACCGCCGCTGATCCACCATCAACATTGCAGAAAAGCTTATCAAAACGACACTCTCTCGGTGCAGCTAAGAGCCATATGATGGTTCCTTCATCACCACCATCCCGTCAGAGTGCTAGTGTGTGGACAAGAGGTGGTGGAATGAAAGAGACAGTAGAGCTTGGTGCAAATTTGCTATCTGAAATGCAGATGTGGTTTCTACGGTTTGTTGAGGAGTCCCTTGATGCAGGATTTAAAGTGTTTGGAGAGTGTACAGCTGATGGGAAAAAAACATTGCCACTGGACGGTGGCTCCATTGCTGTTGTTTTGTCGCACTTGAAGCGTGTGAATGCATGGCTGGACCGAGTGGTTTCCAAAGGGAATGACTCACTTACAGAGAAAATTGAGAAATTGAAGAGGAAGATCTACGGATTTGTCATTCAGCATGTTGGAACGACATTTGATAATTCTGTTTCATCATGAATTTCTGAGTTTATTTCCCATTTAACTTCAAAAAGTTCATTCAAATCGATGAACGGGAAGTGCTTCTTCCCTCATCATCGGATAAGAATGTTTTCAAATGCTCAGGTATTATTATAATTATTATTATTATTATTTCATTGTATTTCAGTGTGACTGAGATAATGGACTTAATGTATTTACAAAAAGATTGAACAGGTCATATAGCTTGATTATTGTTCCTTATACATTTATATTTTTCAGATGCTAAAATTTAGATATTTTTTAAAGTAATATGATACAAAACCAATTGTTATAGAGATGTTAAATCACATATGACACCGAAAGAGTACAACACCATAATCACTACAATCTCTAAGTTATTTCTACCCTGCATGATTTCTTTTATTTTTCCTCCTTTCCTTCTCTAGTTTTTGGTGTCACTTGTAACTTCCCATACACAATTATGCTTGTCTCTTAATAAAACAATAAAACCTGGTTAAATTGAAAAAAAAAAAAAACTATCAACAACTGTCTTGCTGTCTAACTTTATTTTTGGTTTCTCTTATTTATAAATCCTAAAAAAGGTCTCCTTGTCAAAGGAGAAAATTGATCTATGATGGTTTCACGGATTCTCATGAAACTTCAAATTCTAACATATTAGTCCAGTAAGTGTGTTGGGTACGAGACTATATGCACAAGTATTCACAACTAAAAAAAAAATTGTGAAAAAATTATGATAATAGACAAAATAGAAATTTTTACTAATGGAAGAAATTATAACTTATCTTTCTTAAAGAAAACTTCTCAGAATAAGGGAGCGTGTGGTTTCTTTTATAACCATCAAAATCGTGTCTCTGAGTATGTTTCCACATGTATGGAACTTTTTTATCCACAATCTCAAGATTTTGATTAAATTAATCAGATCTTTACACTTTGTTTTATCATTCATGTTGTTTATTCATGTTGATTAAATTACATTTCTTTTTTTAACCAACAATTCATGCTCATGCTCATGCTCCTCCACTGGTGCTCAATCTTACTATAAATTAAAATATCACAAAAAAAAAAAAAAAAACTAGAACAGTTTTCTTAAAAAATGGCTTTAGAACATCATTCCTGAGATTAACTAAATAAAACATAATGTTATGACATTGTTGTGAGATGTATGACAAATAGATCACTCAACAAAAAGAAGTTATAAGAGATTAACTTTATTACTCAATTATTAGGCATCAAAATATTTGTGTGTTTTATAAGCTCATTAAGCTAACTAATAACTTATTTTATTAGTTTAATAAACAAAAGAAGTATTTGGTATAACTTCTCAAAATAACTTATTTTAAAAGTGTATAAAATGTTATATTTCAAATATAATTCAATTTTATAAAACTAATTCATAAAATAAGATTATATTCCTCTTTTATACAATAATTTAACCTTGTACTAGACATTTAACATACCCTATAATGCTAAATTATATATATATATATATATATATATATATATATATATATATATATATATATATCAAATACAAATTAAATGTAATTAATACTCATTGAATTAATTTGTTCAAATAAAGTGACTTGTAAAAATGGTATACAGTCTTAAAAATTTAATGAAAATTTAATCATTTTAAAAATATCTAAATTATAATTAATAATATAGTACTTTTATTTGTATAATAATTCTATTTAGTAATATTCTTTTAAATTGTGTCGTGCTTTAATGAATTTGATTGAAGTTGAATTTTTTGCAAATAGCTGATCTATATAAGTGATAATTATTGTTTTGAATGACTTTCTGATTATAGGAACAATTCATAAATAGATATCTGTTTTTGTAAAGTAAAATTTTTCATATCATATACAAAAATACTTTGAAATTCTTAAAAAAATAGTCTCTTTTTAAAATCTACTTCAATAATATATTGATATGTGTTAAAATTTGATATTAAAAAACTAAATAAATATAATTAAAAAACATTTTTTTTAGTTGTCAAGTGATTTTTTTTTTTTTTTATATTTGATGATGTTAAAATATCGTCATTCATTTGTGTGACAAAATATATCTATTACAATTTTCAATGGCTACAAATTTATAATTTATATTTAATAAAAAATAATTTTGTCTTTCATTTTTTTCCAATTCTTGGAAAATTTGTTTCTCTCTTTTATATTAATCTTTCGAATAAATGTTATAAATTCAAAAGGAAAAAGAAAATACATGTTATTTGTAACTGTTTGCAGGTAAATAATTTGCTTTATAATATCTCCTTTTTGCATTGTCTCTCATCACACTATAATGATAATCAATGGAGTAATAATTTCATTAATACTGCAGTAACTTTTTTCTTGATTTATTTTCTCTTACCTTTATTCTTTTATTTAGTTCTTTTGTGTGATGTTAAATTAGATAAAATTTTTAGTTATTTTGTAAATAACTAAAAGATAGAGCGGTCTTAAATATCTCTGTAAAATTTCTTATAAATTTATCAATTTTATTTTAACTTATTTTATATTTTTAATGTATTTTTTAAACAACTTTAAGAAAATATTATAAGATCAATGATAATAATATTATGAAATTTTATATTTTTTTCTACTCCTAATTCAATTTATTTACAAACCACTAGGATAATAATAAGTTTTATTCTTAATTATTGCTAAACTAATATCATAAAACCAAAATGATTTGATGTTTAAGTCAAAACTAGTAACCTTGATGTGATGAATTTGACACCACCTCCTCCAAGCCATAAACAGAAAAAATAAAACAATTAATTAGATACATTATAGGTTTTTTTTTTTTATCATAATTGAGAATCATAAACTGTTATATTTTTATTAAATTATCGTTTAACATATGTTTTAAATTTTATGGAAATAATTAGTTGATGAACTTTTTTGTTACATTTGTATATTTTATATTTTTTATATTTTTAACTACTTTTTATCCTCTATCTACAAAATTAAATTATTTTAATCTGTATTTTCTAAATTCAATATAAATTAAAATATTGATGCAATGCATGAAATAATAAAAATACAGCATAGCATAAATATTGGGAAAATGTAATCGAACAATTGAACTTAAGTACATATATACTGATGTAGTATAATCAAAATATTCAAACAATAAGATAAATACACAAATAAATAGCTGATATGTATTAACTAATCAAATTACAAATATTATAACTTGCTTTTGTTCAACCTTTATCACTGTCATTGGTAATTATTGATCTTATTATTTATATTTTGTGAATACACTCACAAAATTTAATACCCTGTAATTGATGGCACTGAAAAATAAAAACAGTAGACATATGATGAAAAAACAGGAGTGCTTACTTTCTGCTTGATCTTTTACACTTACCATTCTATAGGAATTTTCACCAGTGTTATAAAATTATATATTATTTTATAATTATACTAATTTATTATAATAAATATATGGATATAATTCACATGTTTCCTTTCCACCAGTGTTATATAAATTGAGTTTTATCATTTCCACAACTCTCCAATAATGAAATAAAAACTTTTAATTATTGATAAAATAAATTTTGATAAATTAATAACAAAAATTACATCATTTCAATTAACAATTATTACATATAAAACTATCATAAAAATGAATACATTTTTTTTACTAAATATATCATTCACAGAAATAAGAAAATAAAATATCAATTCAACAATCTGATCAAATTCCAGAGTCTAACGTCTTCTTATCCGTTAAACCAGGTTTCTCTAAAATTTCTAAAAACGACCCTTGGGTTAACAAATTAGAAAATAAAAGAAAAGAAATCAATAATTTGACATAAAAATCATTTTTATGTTTTTTTTTTTTTTAAATCAGGTAACCATAATACTTTATTTAAAAATTTTAAAATTATCAGAAAAGATATTTAGGAAACGTGTGTTGATCATGCGATGATTCATTGTCAAAGGTTGACAACACGTGTGTACCATTAGAAGCAGTGTACCACATCCACACGGACCCTACCGCACCCGAAAAAACACGCACACAGAATCAGGGCTATAAAATCCCAAAGATATGTATGTGGATGTATGCATGAAAGTGGTAATGGTAATCCTATGTAAACAGTTCCAGTCCTAGATAAATCATCATCATCCATAGTTTGTTGTTGATCCCCGGCCTCCCACCTCCTCAACTCACTGTTTCACCTTCTGCGTTATCCTCTTTCTTCCCCACTCCAAAACCCTCCCTTTTCTTTTCATTAATCTCAGATCACACCGCCGCAAAACCCTAGAATTTTTGGCTCTTCATTTTTCTGTTTCCGATCTTGCTCCCACATTTACTGTGACTTGGATTGGGAATGGCTGGTGGAGGAAGCAAGAGAGATGAGGCGCCTGTCTTAAACAGCACCAACGTCTTCGCGGCGCTAGGCAGCTTGAAGAAAAAGAAGAAGAAGCCCGACAAGGAGCAGGGCTCGTCCAAGGTCCAGGACCCTCAGAAGAAGGATGTTTTCTGGGCTCCTGCGCCGCTTACTTCTAAATCCTGGGCTGATGTTGACGACGAGGATGATGACGACTATTATGCTACCACAGCCCCTCCTGAATCCGGTTGGGCCGCCCCGCCTGCTTCCGAGACCTTAGCTCAAAACGACGCCGTTGCTGAGGTTTTAATTCCTGCCCCGTTCTTGCCTTATAGTTTAAATTATTTTTTATAATGTTTTTTTATTGATTGTTAATTATTTCAGTGTATAATCTTAGTAACTCCGAATGTTTTTGTTCCCAATGTTTTTGTTTGTATTGATGTTGTTTGTCTTTAATCTGGCTGTGGATTGGTTGAGTTGCAAGGACTACTTCTGGATTGATTGCAATTAGTTATTCATTTTTTAAAATAATGTTGATGATTATTTTTTTAGAGGATTTTATTTTTTATACGTACCTATATCTCCATGCTTTGTGAATTCTTTAGTTTCTGGCACGGATTGTTATTTGTGTTTTACCTGTATTGGTTGAGTTGTTTGGACACAAACTACTACACCAACATTTGTGTTTATCTATCTATCTATATAAATAGAGAGCTATCTAGATATAGATAGTTGAGTGATGCTTATACACACACATTGATACGAAGATTAATCTGAGTTGAAATGTTTTTTTAACCATGATTGTGGCAAAGGGGAGGGCAAGGTGTTTGTATTTTTCTGTTATTTTTATTTGGACTTGGATTTCATATGATTTTTGGTATTGGGTGGCTTTTTATATTGGGGGAGAAAGCTTTTCATGAAAGTTGTTGACTGTTGACTGAATTGCTGGAAAGCTGTGCAGCTTTCACATTTAAGAATGTTTACTGTTCTATTTCTATTGTTTATGTTTATAATGATTATACAAATCTTATTCCAGTTGTCTAGCTTCTCAATAATCATTATCAGTTATTACCAAGTTGTCTTATATTTATTGAGTTCTGTAGATAATTTTATAATTTGGTTTGCCGATTCTTGTTTTAGTTGTCTAGCTTAGTCATAATATTTGGACAGTCTTCTTTGTGATTTATTTTAACAATTTCATGATTTGACATTTTGTTTACCTTCAATTAACGGCCTAGCCTTTGTCAAGTTGCTGATTTGATTATAATGGCACTGCAGTTCTTTCTACTTGCCGACGTGTATGATCTTTTTTTAGCTGCTCTATATGATTTGTGTTAACAACTTCATGATTGGGGTTTTGTTTACTTGCAATTAACAGTTTAGTCTATGTCTTCGCTGATTTCATTTATCAGTGCAGTGCTTCTATATACTTCCCCATTTTCTTTGGTTGTGTTTAAAATTGCTCTTTATATGATATATGTTAATGGTTTCATGATTTGATCTTGTTTACTTGCAATTAAAGGCATAATCTTGGAAGTAAACAAGACTCCACATCCTGAAACCATTAACATAAATCATATATAGAGCAGTTAAGCACAAAATCAAACACATGAGGAAGTATGTAGAACCACTGCATCATTAAATCAGATTAGCAAAGACTAAGCTGTTAATTGCACATATACAAAATGCTGAATTATGAAGCTGTTATCACAAATCATATATACGACAGCTTAAAGCAAGAACAGACAAACGAGGAAGTATAAGGAACCACTTTATCCTATGGGTGTGATCTTGTGTTGCATATATCATATATACAACAGCTAAACACAAAATCAGATACATGGAAAAGTATTAAGAACGGTTGCACAACTATGACTAAATCAGCAGATCAATAAAGATTGGAATGTTATTACACTGTTACAGCAACAAAGTTTTTTGATGTGTTTTTTTTTTCTGCCTAAAAAATATTAGGATCGTGATATTAGTGTTAAATAATCATCCCCAAAAATGTCTAATGATGAAGTAAGCTACTGCAAAAAAGAGGGACAACGTATAAAGATGTACATTTTAAACCAACAATGGTCGAACTTAAATATGGACCTTAGGCAAGGTTGTTGCTTCAAACTCTTTTGCTGTCTTAACAAATAATCATTCATTAGCTATGTCTGGAAATAAGGAACTAAATAAAATTGTCTAACATGTTAATTCTCTCAATTAACATGTACGTGTACTGTCTCTTTTGTTGGTTTCATTGGTTACGTATCCACTAACTGGTATACTTGATGAATACTTGAAATCAGGAAAGTGAGAGTGAGTCAGAAGGTC
This sequence comes from Vigna radiata var. radiata, assembly GCF_000741045.1. Classification (NCBI taxonomy): domain Eukaryota; kingdom Viridiplantae; phylum Streptophyta; class Magnoliopsida; order Fabales; family Fabaceae; genus Vigna; species Vigna radiata. The sequence continues at coordinate 39,690,008 of NC_028357.1, forward strand.
TCGATGATGCTGATGATGATGCTGAGGATGAACATGAAAATGACTTAGATGTGCCAGAAGAAGTCGAGCCTGTTCCTCAGAAGCCTGCTGAACCTCCAGTGGTTACAAAGGAAGCTGAAAGGCAACTTTCAAAGAAGGAATTGAAGAAAAAGGGGCTTGAAGAACTTGAAGCTGTTTTGGCTGAGCTAGGATACTCTTCAAAGGAACCCTCTAGCCAGGATGATTCCCATGGTAAAGTTAATGCGTTTTTAATTGTGTTCACGTATAGAAAGTAAAATATTCTTAAATATATTAGTTATGTCAACTGAAACTATGTAGTTAACTTAATCCTCCATATTTGGAATTTTTTCTGGCCTTAAAAAAATTTAGGTGCTGAGAAGAAAGAAGAGGATATCAATGGTTCTCTGGAAAAGAAGGAGAATGCTACTGGGGAAAGTAAAAATGCTAAAAAGAAAAAGAAGAAGGACAAATCTTCGAAGGAGCAGAAAGAAACACAAGAGCAGCCTGATGGTGTGGAGGCTGGAAATACAACTTCTGAAACTGCTGAAACAGAGAAGACTGAGGATAATTCTGCAATTGATGTTAAAGAGAGGCTTAAGAAAGTTGCCTCAATGAAGAAGAAGAAATCAAGCAAGGAGATGGATGCTGCCGCACGTGCTGCAGCCAATGAGGCTGCTGCAAGGAGTGCAAAGCTGGCTGCAGCCAAGAAAAAAGAGAAAGCTCACTACAATCAGCAGCCAGTGCGGTAAACAGATGGTCAAAGTTATTGTATCTTCTCTTTTGGTGTTTAATTTTCCTTTGGTCCTTTCCATTTTGCTATCTTTCTATATCATAGATATGAGCATATGCTCTTTGTTCATTTGCAAATGCAAAATAAACATTGGAGCGGCTTTAGTTAATTTGACTTTGAGTAAGTTTTGTCTAATTTTATCTTTGGTGGGAAGCAGAAGTATTTTATCAGTGTATTTTTTGTTTTTGATCTTCCTTGTTCTTATTGTTTTATCTAGGGTTAAATATGTTTTTCGTCCCCCAACTATTGGCCGTGTTTAGTCCCTCTTTCAAAGTATAGTACAATTTAGTCCTTTAACTTTAGAAAACTCTGGTATTAGTCCTTTTTATCAAATTTTTTTAACTTTATTTGCTGTTTCAAACGCGTTTCTAAGTTAACATTGAAGCAAAAATGTGTAAACAATCCAAATGCTATAATGTAACGTGCTTGAAACAGCAAATAAAGTTTAAAAAATTTGGTAAAAAAGACTAAAACCATAGTTTTCTAAAGTTGAAGGATTAAATTGTACTATACTTTGAAAGAGGGACTAAACACAAAAACGACCAATAATTAAGGCACGAAAAACATATTTAACCCTTTTATCTATTATCTTTGCTGGCTTAAGATTTCATCCCCTCCGATGAGTGTATGGGTTAAAATGATCTTACCAATACTAAGTTGGTGGGTGGTCAACCGTATGATCAAATATTTGTTAAATTTTGAGATCAGAAGGTGTTCAGACATTCTTGGAACTCAGTCATGTCAAGCTTTGACATCAAGTGGAGTTGGCAAGAACGGGTAGTTTCGGAGTCATTTTTTTTTCTTTTTCTTTTCAATTTCAATGTTTCTACTTGTTCTCGCATCACCTTTTGATCCAACACCTTTACTTTTAAATGCTAGTGAAGTTTAATTTATTCATGTTTTATTCTGAAAACCATGAATATTAGGGACTTCGATTTCCACAGTTATACTATTTATAATAAAATCATCTCCCATTTTATGTTTTATATGAAATTTATTTTGATTTAAAACTACTCAATATATGAATAATACATCATTTTAATTTGTTACCATTTAATAGTTATACAAACAAAATAATATTGTATGGTCAATAGACTTGCTCAGACTAAAGTTATCAATCAAAAATTCATAATTTATTTTTTAATGTATTTTATGAAAGAGATTAATAACTTTTTCTTTTTCCTTTTGCAAGTACTGCTTTCCACCAATTATGTTATTACAGAATTTTCTTCCTTTTTTGAAACTTCTCTCCCTTTATCCTTTTTTCCCCTCTAAATATTATTATATTACTCTTTGCTACTAGTTTAGCATCAAGATATTTTACCCTTATTCCCAAATATGCACGCGAATGGGATAACCTCTATTTATTTATTTATATTTTTTATACTGAAAAGGATTCATTACTATTTTTTGTTTTTTGTTTTCTTCATCTGTTTCATACCTTTCTATCTACCTTGCTATCGTATCTTGCTTAATTGATATTTTGTTGTGTTTAAATTGTCATTTAATGTCATGTCATTTGTGTATTCTCTCTTCTTCAGATCTATTTTATGTTAATTTTATGCTTAAATTGTTTGTTTTATTTAAATTGTGTTTGGTTTTCATTTATTGTTATATTTTGTAGTTTGATATTATAAGATTTATTAATTGAATTGTGCTTATAAGTTATTTTAATGGAAGACGTTGAAAATAACATTATATTATGAAATAAATCTAAAAGTAAGGTTAGTTTGAAATATACATTGAATTAAATAAATCAACTAGTAAGGGTAATAAACGTATCAAATCATAAATTATATTTCTCATTTTTATTTGAAGAAGTAATATGAAAAGACATTTTCTTTAATTTAACAAATAAATCAGTCAAGTATTTTTATAACCATTTATTACATTAAATAAAAAATAACTATTACTTCTAAAATAATTAGTTTTTCTTAGTTTATAAATTAATTTAGAATATTATTATAAACTGTGTCTCGAATCTTATTAAAATACCTTATATGTAATAATTAATTGTAAAGATGTTGTTTTAAAGGACTTAATATCAAAATATTAGTATAATATGTCCCTTGAGTTTTGATTGTGTAACTTGTCATGTCATGTTCCAAAATTTCACATGGTTTAGGAAATAAAATTAAAGATAATTTTGATATTCATATAATTTACCGAGATGTATATTAAGAAAAAAACTTTGCGAGCAACAATATTTCAAATAAATAGACTTGAGGGAGTAAAGTGTTAGGTATAATGAATTTCAAACCAAATAATGTCTCAAATAAGATATAATAATTAACTTTAATAATACCATTTTTAATAATTTAAAATTATAAAATATGATATAATATATCATTGATTTAATTGAAGTTGAGACTTATTATTTCAAGATAAATGTGTGCTAATAGATACATAAAATGTATAATATAAAAAGTGCCGATTTAAATAAATATACACATACTCGTTTGTAAACGTACTCGTTGATGAAAATCACAACATATAGAATCTTATTTTTAATAAACCAAAACGAAGATATATTTATTACTTACATTCTTTATTACTCATTATATTAAATATTTTAAATGACCTTCTTTATCTATTTTTCATAACGAAATATTATTCAAACACCTAGCTCTATACAATGATTATTTAAACACTTATTAATGTTTTATTTAAAAATAAAACTATACAATATTTAAATTTATAAGTCCTATATGCTAATTTAATTGGGCGGAATATCTTAATTATTAGTTTTCTAGCCTTGGTTTATTTTTAAAGTTGTTGAAATACTTAAAATTTATACTTAAGGTGTTTTTTTTTAATATCTGTAAACTATTTTAAAAGTACCAATAATATAGATAAATATTAAAACACGTGCTTAATGAACACGAGTACCAAATATAAGAGAAAAAAACTATCAAAAATACATAAATCAATTATTAATGCATCCTAATTTTAGAATCAACAAAATTAATTCCTTCTCATTCTTTATGCTATAGTTGAGAAAGCAATTTTCATCAAAGAACTCCATGCCAAGACTAGAGAGAAACATATCTAGATGGGTGTTTTGTCAATGATGAAAGAAAGAAAAAAGTTTAAGAAAGTTGAATTAACGAATTAAATTTATCTAACTTGTTCAATATTTTGTTTTCATCATAATAAAACAAAAACAAATTTTTTAAAATATCACAGTTTAATATTTATTCGTTAACTCAAATATGATTTTCCATGATTGTGAAACATGATCAGAAATTTCGCAATCAAATATTTTAAAATTAATATATTTAATGGATCTGGTACAAAATTAGATTTTGTTGTGATGGAGGGGGAAAATTAAGAGAAAAAAATTGTTGTATTTATTATTTACTTACAAAAGCAAAAGGATTTTAATTATTATTGAGTGTAGTAATAAATTAGAAGGAGGTGGAGGAGTGTGGCGAGTAAGAAATAGACACGTCATCTTGATGAGTGTAAGACGGTGCGTTGTGTCCTGGCCTATTCTTCTTCCCACTTCTTCCTACCCATTTTTCTCTCGTCATTTCTGCCACTCTTCATCGATCTTTTGGGTTGCGACGATTCCATTTTCCAGTTTCTGATTTCCGCATATCTAACCCTTCCCTTCTTCATCGAAACTGCAATCAAAATATCACATTGGATGAATAAATCGCCGTAGTTAGGGTTCCATTCGATCGAACCAAAATTGAATGTAATCAACACCTCTCTTAAGTCTCAGAGCTGGGGGCGAATCACTCTCGGCCTCTCGGAAGCCCGGCGGCGGCGGAGGCACCTTCATCGTCGCAGCAGGGACTCTGGTTCTTCCTCCGCTTCCACAATGCGCCGCGTGTCCACACCCTTGCTCATCTTCCCCAGGTCGAATCTGTGAGCCGTTACGCATCCGATCTCAATCGCCCTGTCCAGCTCCGACCGCCGCCAGTCATGGAAAACGCTGCAGCCGCCTCAGCCGCTGTTAGTTCCGCTCCTCCGCCGCTCGAAGAACCTGAGTACTTGGCGCGCTACATGGTTATCAAGCACTCCTGGCGCGGCCGCTACAAGCGGATACTCTGCATTTCCAGTGTTTCTGTTCTAACTCTCGATCCTTCCACGCTCTCTGTTACCAACTCCTACGATGTAGCGACGGATTTCGAGGGCGCCACACCTATTCTTGGCCGCGACGAGAATTCGAATGAGTTCAACCTTAGCGTGAGGACCGATGGACGCGGAAAATTCAAATCCATGAAGTTCTCGTCGCGGTACAGGGCGAGTATTTTGACGGAGTTGCATCGGATACGCTGGAATCGGTTGGCGCCAGTGGCTGAGTTCCCGGTGCTTCATCTTCGGCGACGTGCGTCTCAGTGGGTTCCTTTGGTAAGTCAGGCCGCTCCACCATTGGTTTTTTAGTGTGATTGATTTTATGGTTTTGATGATTGCTTTTCTGTGAACTTCATCTGACATGTAAGTAAAGACGGCGGAGTGGACATGTATGCATTTTGATTGTGGGATTCATGCTTGCATTGCGATGGCTAAGTGTGTGTGGCACTTTTTTTTTAGTTGTTGTGTGTTGTTCATAATTTGTTGTGTGTTATGGATTGTGAGTATGCGCATTTGTGTCTTTCTTTTGTCTCATTCTGATCAGGAAAAAATACGAGTATGAAGTTTGTTTCGATAGGGAGTTTTGGAAGAAGGATTTAACTTATAGTTGATTTTAAAATACCACTCATAAAAATGTATTCGACTCTTCTGAAAGCGTGGAAGGATATAGTAATGTATTCGTATACATTTACGATTTTTTATGTACGTGTATGTAATATAGTTATAGATTGATATTTCACGGACGTTTGAGATTCCTTATTTTACCTCGCTTTAGAAGAGATGGATCCCCATAAAAAAGGTTAAACTATTATTTGGTCCTTGTAATAGTCCCACTTTTAAGTTTTAATCCATATACAAGAAAATTGTAAGTTTTAGTCCCTGCATGTACATAAAAGTTGAGGTTTGGTCCTTATTGCTTGTATGGAGAAAACTTCCTGGTGATCTAAATCCACTAAAGAACTATCTCGCAGTGATAAACCACCACACAAAACCATTGAAGAGATTAAAACTTGTAGTTTTCTTGCACAGGGACTAAAACTTAAAAGTGACGATAACTGTAGGGATCAAGTAAATTTTTTAACACCTAAAAATTGTCTTTATTGGATATCAAAACCCACAAATTTTGGAATGTTGATAGTTTTACATAAGGGATTTTTTTCAAGTGAAATAAATGATGGGATTTCAAATAATACCAAAAACAACAGGATTTAAGAAATTTCTTTTTCTCTTCTATGGTTTTACCTCAGATTCTCACTCGTAAAGCTGTCTCTTCTGTCTCTCTTTCTATTTTTCACCTCTCTTTCTTTCTCTCCCACACCTTCTTTCCCTATCCAATAGCAATATAAAATACAGGTTTACAACTGTTGTGTTAATTGTAAAACTTACCAACATTTCCTCTTTTTCCCTTCTTAAACTGTATTTTATTGTCATTTATTATGTTGAAATTATAATATCAAGTACTTAATATCTAGTTCAAAAGTCACATTAATTGTGGTCACCCCAAGGATGAACGGTGTTACCTACAGAGGTCTAACCACAAAAGCCAAGGTAAGTGCTGTAGAGTGCTGTCACCATGATGCGGCTCTTGGGCAATCGAGATTCTATCTCAACTAGAGATATCAAAGTGGTGCTTATAAAGCTTGGGCACTTCATAAGTTGGTTTCCTGGGGTCCAATTAGACCTTAAACTCAAATGCCAAGATATTTGATTTTGTAGTTATTTGTTACATATGAAAAAAAAAATAGTATAATTAATTATTTAATTTTGCGCAATAGGATTTGCAATTAAATTTCCATGAATGCCAAATTCATCATAACAACGAAATCCTTAATTGAAACACTACCTTAATATATTTTATATGGTGTAGATTATTATTACTATTATTATTATTATTATTATTATTATTTAAATCTTTGTGTAATAAAACAGTTGCCTTATTGTGTGATTAACTTACACAAAAATAGAGGGTGGTGAGTAGCTAAACTAATTATCTTGTATGACTGGTGGCTTTCACAGAAATTGAAAGTAACCTATGTTGGTGTTGAGCTTATTGATACAAATTCGGGCGATCTTCGCTGGTGCTTGGATTTTAGAGACATGGATTCCCCTGCAATTATTCTTCTCTCTTCTTCTTTTGGGACGAAAAACATTGATCATGGTAGTGGATTTGTTCTATGCCCCTTATATGGAAGAAAGTCTAAAGCTTTTCAAGCTGCTTCTGGATGCACAACATCAGCAATTATTTCAAATTTGGTATGGGTGGCTTTGTCTAAGCTTAAGTATTTATTCTGCTTGATATTGGTACTCTAAATTAGCATGCCTTGTGGAACTTAATTAAAGCAGCATTTGTAAAATTGCTTTGGTTAAGCTTTCTGGATAACAAAGGATTATTGTACTTCCTGTTTTAATATCAACTGTAATAACAGTGCATAAATTTTATTTCAGACAAAAGCTGCCAAATCCACAGTTGGGGTATCCTTGTCTGTGGAGAGTTCTCAAAGTCTCTCTATTTCTGAATATATAAAACAAAGGGGTAACTGGTCACAACCTTGTATATGTTACTTTTACTTTCAAGTTTGTTGTTTATCTGCTGTGAATTTCTTTATTAATCTTGAACAAATAAATGTAATGCAGAAAAGGAGGCAGTTGGAGCAGAAGATACCCCATTGGGGGGTTGGTCTGTAACAAGGTTGCGTTCTGCTGCCCATGGAACTCTAAATGTTCCGGGGTTGAGCTTAGGAGTTGGTCCTAAAGGAGGACTAGGTGAGCATGGTGATTCTGTATCTCGTCAGCTCATTCTTACAAAAGTTTCACTTGTTGAAAGGCGCCCTGAGAATTATGAAGTAAGTGACGTAATAAGTCAACTTTTGAATAGGATGTAGCATTTGTAGATGCATATCCATTATTATATCACAGGCATTGACAGATGCTTATTGAATTTCTTTGAGATATTGTTCCAAACAAATCTTGGAGGACATGGTTACAGTGGAAGGTTTTGCTGTGTTTATGTCTTCTGTTTTCTATAAACCTACGTATTCAGTTTACATTTGGATAAACTTTGAAATAAAGTTCTTTTATACTATAACTATTTTATTCGGAGAAAAGTGTTTGAATTTATTTATTTTTTCTGGAAAATTATCCAGTAGTGTTGTGTGTGTGTTTGAAACAATCGTTTTAGTTAGAAAAACATATTGTACAAAGAGAAAGCTTTAGTAAATGCATTCTCAACTTGTTACAGCAACAACAAACAAGCAAGTAGCATCACTGTTGGAGGTAAAACAGACATTAAAAAGGAAATATTAAGCTTGAACGATGCATGCATCTTCAATATAATGTGTATTTGTCCCTTTATCTATAGTTCTGTGTTGGGTTATGTCAAATGTTGAGAATTTTTACTAGATGTGTGCAGGCTGTTACTGTTCGTCCATTATCTTCAGTAAGTGCTCTTGTTCGGTTTGCTGAAGAGCCGCAGATGTTTGCAATTGAATTTAGTGATGGATGCCCCATCCATGTAAGCTTTTGTTGTGCTATTCTAGTTTGTGATTTACTATGCTATTATTTTTCTCATGCATATTTTGTAAATTGTAGGTTTATGCAAGCACGTCTCGTGATAGCTTACTTGCAGCATTTCGTGATGCTTTGCAAACTGAAGTAGGTAGATGTATTTCATCTGGGTTGGCAATTGTTATATAATTGCATGTTTGATATATGATGATTGATGACCTATAATACTTGTGTTATATATCATAATATCAATGTTGACCTGTTCTTGATTTTGAGTTAATCTTATTATAAAAATGAAATGTTGTGAAATGGAGCGTCCTAGTGCATGTTTGATTTCACCTGATATTTATTTTACAGGGTCAATGTGCCATACCTGTATTGCCAAGACTGACAATGCCTGGTCATCGGATTGATCCTCCTTGCGGGAGAGTTTTTTTGCTATATGGTCAACAAAAGCCTGTTACTGATGCAGAAAGTGCATCAATGCATTTGAAGCATTTAGCAGCTGCAGCCAAAGATGCTGTTGCTGAAGGTGGGTCTATTCCTGGATCTAGGGCTAAACTATGGCGTAGAATAAGGGAGTTCAATGCCACTATACCGTATAGTGGTGTACCTCCAAACATTGAAGTACCAGAGGTTACTTTGATGGCCTTGATCACTATGCTTCCTGCTGCCCCAAATCTTCCTCCAGAATCTCCTCCGCTGCCTCCCCCTTCACCAAAAGCTGCAGCAACTGTGATGGGTTTTATTGGATGTTTACGTAGACTACTTGCCTCAAGAAGTGCAGCATCACATGTGATGTCTTTTCCGGCAGCAGTTGGAAGGATAATGGGTTTGCTCCGAAATGGTTCAGAAGGCGTTGCTTCTGAGGCTGCAGGGCTTGTAGCTGTTCTCATTGGTGGTGGGCCTGGTGATGCAAATGTAACAGATTCTAAAGGGGAGTGGCATGCCACAATTATGCATACAAAGTCAGTTTTGTTTGCTAATCAGAATTATATCATCATTCTTGTTAACAGATTAAAGCCAACATCAGTATCACCTTTACTGTCAATGACTGTTGTTGAAGTGCTTGAGGCTATGATTTGTGATCCACATGGTGAGACCACCCAGTACACTGTTTTTGTTGAATTGTTACGCCAAGTTGCAGGGTTGAAGCGTCGATTGTTTGCACTGTTTGGTCACCCCGCTGAAAGTGTTAGAGAAACAGTAGCAATGATAATGCGATCAATTGCAGAAGAAGATGCCATAGCTGCAGAGTCCATGCGAGATGCTTCTCTGCGTGATGGTGCTTTGTTGAGGCATTTACTGCATGCTTTTTTCCATCCAATTGGTGAGCGGCGTGAAGTTAGTCGACAGCTTGTTGCCCTTTGGGCAGATTCCTATCAACCAGCTTTAGAGCTATTGTCCCGAATTCTGCCTCCTGGTCTTGTTGCTTACTTGCACACACGTGCTGATGAAACTCTAGCTGAAGGAACAAATCAAGAAGCGTCATCAATTGGGAAAAGAAAAAGACGGTTACTTCAGCACAGGAAAGGTCGCATCGGGAGAGGACTTATTTCTCAAGAACAACCTTTCCCTTCAGCTAATAACTTTGATGTTTCTGATTCAGCTAGGCAAACAGTGGGTACTGTTGTCAGAGGGTTAGACAACTTTCATAAAACTGGTATGGACCCTAGTTCTGGAAATACTTCAAACATCCAATCTAAAGTAGTTCACACCAGTGAACATTTGAACAATGGATCTTCTACAGTAGATGTGCAAAATGGTCATTCAACTTTTATGGCTTCAGCTAATGCGGTGTCAGCAAGCTCAAATGAAGCACCTGAATCTGAATTTCAAAATTCAGTTGATCCTGACAGCAATTCAGTTGGTTTGCAGAATGAAGGCATTCCTGCTCCTGCTCAAGTTGTTGTAGAGAACACCCCTGTAGGATCTGGTCGGCTTCTATGTAATTGGCCTGAATTTTGGAGAGCTTTTGATCTTGATCACAATCGTGCAGACTTGATTTGGAATGAGCGAACCAGGCAAGAGTTGAGAGAATCTCTGAAAGCTGAAGTTCATAAACTAGATGTTGAGAAAGAGCGTACAGAAGATATTGGTCCCGGGGGCGCTGCCTTGGAAATGGTATCAGGTGTTGAGAGCGTGCCACAAATATCTTGGAACTATCCTGAATTTTCTGTTCGTTACCCTAGCTTGTCAAAAGAAGTTTGTGTGGGTCAATATTATCTGCGATTACTGCTTGAGAGTGGCAGTGCTGGCAGGGCACAAGACTTCCCATTGCGTGATCCTGTTGCTTTCTTCAGGGCACTTTACCATCGTTTCTTGTGTGATGCAGACACCGGACTTACTGTAGATGGAGCTGTCCCTGATGAATTAGGTGCATCTGATGATTGGTGTGACATGGGTAGATTAGATGGTTTTGGTGGAGGTGGTGGATCATCGGTGAGAGAGCTTTGTGCAAGGGCGATGACAATTGTATATGAGCAGCATTACATGACCATAGGCCCTTTTGAAGGCACAGCTCACATTACTGTTCTATTGGACAGGACAGATGACAGAGCTTTGAGGCACCGACTTCTTTTACTTCTGAAGGTTTGTAAATTTAAATTACTTTTTTCTAGCTCTGTCTTCTCCGTGAGTGGGAGGAAGGGTTAATTTGCTTTTCTATTGTGTCATAGTTGCATTGATGTTTATCCTAATATTTTTGCTTCAAGAGTACCCAAATTTTTGCGAGTTGATCTGAAGGAAAATAAATTTTGAATTTTGATCTTCATTGTGGTAGTTGCAATTTGTAACAGGAGCAGTGGCCATTAGCCTAATTATCATTCTAAATGGAAACACTTGCGTGTATTGCAGTTTCTCAATTAATATGGATTGAAAATTTAAATTAACTATGATTAATTGAATTTCAGGCATTGGTGAAGGTTTTATCAAATGTGGAGGCTTGTGTCCTAGTTGGAGGCTGCGTATTAGCTGTTGATCTGCTCACTGTGGTCCATGAAACTTCAGAGAGGACATCTATTCCCTTGCAATCAAATTTAATTGCTGCTAGTGCTTTTATGGAACCCCTTAAGGAATGGATGTATATTGACAAAGATGGTGCTCAAGTTGGACCTATGGAAAAGGATGCTATTAGAAGGTTGTGGTCCAAGAAGGCTATTGATTGGACGACAAGGTTTTGGGCTTCTGGGATGCTAGATTGGAAGAAGCTGCGTGATATCCGTGAACTTCGTTGGGCACTTGCACTTAGAGTTCCTGTCCTTACCCCGCCTCAGGTAGAATCTCTCCTAAGCTGGAAGACAATATCTGTAATAATTGCTGTTTTAATGTTTTCTGTAGGTAGACTTTTTTACTTCCCATTTTTTTTGCCGAGGTCTCTAATTTTTTTCTCAGCCTTATTTTTTTAGTGTAGACATGTGCTTATTTGTTTTATTTGAATTGCTTGAATTTTTTGGGGAACTGTTGAGATTGACCACTAATTTTAAGGTTCTGTTATGTTGAATTGTTAATAACTGTAAGCTTAGACTCATTTGGAAATCAATCTAGTGTCAAAGAAGATAGTTATCTAAATGGTTAATTATCAAAAACAGTTTTTGACATCCTTAATTTTATTTTGCTTGTATCCTTCTAATGGATAGAATATGAATATTATATTCAGGTTGGGGAGACAGCTTTGTGTATATTGCATAGCATGGTGTCTGCACATTCAGATTTAGATGATGCTGGAGAGATTGTTACTCCAACTCCCAGAGTAAAACGAATCTTGTCAAGTCCGCGCTGCCTTCCACATATTGCACAGGTAATTTCAGGAACTGTACCTTTGTTAACCAGCGATGTTGGAGAGTATTGATATTTGTTGGGACGTGCATCATATTAAAGGGTCTGTTTGGTCGAACTTCTCCAGAAAGATTTTTAGGAGAGAAAAATATGAATAAAAAGGTGAAATTGCTTTCTCCACCAGTTGAAATTAATTTAGAGAAACTATACTAGGGAGCTTCTACAAATTAGCTTATGCGTAATCTAAATTTAATTTGTGCAGAAGTCAATATCACCCTTCTCCCATAAATCTTTCTTCTAAAAGTTCAAACAGATCCTAAGTAGTATTTCTTTTTCAAAATTTTGGCAGATTCTTTTGTTCTTGATTGTCTTAAGTCTTACATTTATCTTTTTTAATTCAAGTAGTTAGATATGTAGGTGATATGATAACTGCTTAGCTTGTCAACCTTTTCTAAACAAATAAAAATTATATCAAAATTCAAGTTGAAAGTTCTTACCGTATTTTTCATTAATTTTTTATTGCTTTTAAGAATTCAAAATATACATTTTTTATTATTTTTCGTTTATGTTATAAATTTAATTTTCTATTGCTAAAAATTAATATTCAAGCTATTTAAACTAAATTATAAATATATCTTGCATATTTTAACTAAATTAGTTATTTTCAATTAATTTTATAAAATAAATAATTAAAAGTTATTATTTTTGTCTTTCTTTAGTTTTTCCCTTGTTTTGGCAGTACCTAGGCAGGGCAGTTCAGGGTATCCAGCCCTTTTTCAATTGGTGACTTGACCCTGCTCATTTTCAGCATGCTGGGGCTAAGCTAGCCTGCCTTTTTCTTCCCTTGTTTTTCTACACTTCCCACTTCTAAAAAAATTCAAGTATTATTCTATTATGATTTCATTTTTGTCATTTTTGGTGGGGTGGGGGTTTGGTGGGTATAGGCCATTCTTTCTGGGGAACCAAGTATTGTTGAGGCAGCTGCTGCATTACTTAAGGCCATTGTTACCCGGAATCCCAAAGCTATGATCCGTCTGTACAGTACTGGTGCATTTTACTTTGCACTGGCATATCCTGGTTCTAATCTACTTTCAATTGGGCAACTCTTTTCTGTCACCCATGTTCATCAAGCATTTCATGGTGGGGAAGAGGCTGCCGTTTCAAGTTCATTGCCTTTGGCAAAACGTAGTGTTCTTGGTGGGCTTCTCCCTGAATCTTTGTTGTATGTACTGGAGCGTAGTGGTCCAGCAGCATTTGCTGCTGCAATGGTTTCAGATTCTGACACCCCAGAGATAATATGGACTCACAAAATGAGGGCAGAAAATCTAATTCGTCAGGTAATCTAAACTTTGTAGTAGCCACTTTGGTGATTTTTTATTTCCATAGTGTGATTGATTTGATTCTCCTTTGCTCTTCATCAGGTTTTGCAGCATCTAGGCGATTTTCCGCAGAAATTGTCACAGCATTGCCATGTTTTGTATGACTATGCCCCCATGCCTCCAGTGACATACCCAGAGCTGAGAGATGAAATGTGGTGTCACCGTTATTACCTCAGGAATCTATGCGATGACATTCGTTTTCCAAATTGGCCAATTGTTGAACATGTAGAGTTTCTTCAATCATTACTTGTAATGTGGCGTGAAGAGTTGACTAGAAAGCCTATGGATCTATCTGAAGAAGAAGCTTGCAAGATCCTTGAAATATCCTTTGAGGATATATCTAGTGACGATGTAAATAAAATAAATTCTGTGGATATTGCAGATGAAGCATCTAGTTTATCGAAGCAGATTGAGAACATTGATGAAGAAAAATTAAAGCGACAATATCGGAAACTTGCTATGAAGTATCATCCTGACAAAAATCCAGAAGGGAGGGACAAGTTTCTTGCCATACAGAAGGCCTATGAACGTCTCCAGGTAGGTACATGTTTCCATGCCATAGTCAGGCTTCTTTGGAATCTTGTTTCAACAAGTGTCACTAAAGCAGCATGGTTCTTTCTAGTTTTCTATGTAAAGGTTTTCATACTTCTGTAAGTATCGCAGCATACACATTATGGAGACATGTGCTGTCTTAAGCAATAAATTTTGAAATCAAGTATCTCGTTCAATAAAGTATGAAATCTGTATATTGCCTTTTATCTAGAGGTGGCAATGCAACTGTGATTTATCTTGGGTATATGTCATTGACTTAAAATCCCGATGGGGAAAAAATGTACCTGTGCATATTTATTTAGCTTATATATTTTAATGTTTTAATGAGCCACTACTACAAAATGCACTCATTCAAGGTTACTGTAAATAGAGCAGAACAATGGTCCATCAAATTCATAATGCTCATTCATTTTCAGTCTGATTTCTTGGTGCATGATAATACCCTCCATTACACAATGAATTGGTCTATATTTATGCCTTCTATAATTTGTTAAATTATACATTTTGTGAACATAGGCTACCATGCAAGGGTTGCAAGGTCCGCAGCCGTGGAGATTGCTACTTTTATTGAAGGGGCAATGTATTTTATACAGAAGACATGGAGACGTTTTGGAGCCATTCAAATATGCTGGCTATCCCATGTTGCTGAGTGCTGTTACTGTGGACAAGGATGATAACAATTTTCTTTCTTCAGATAGAGCACCTCTCCTTGTGGCTGCATCAGAGCTGGTCTGGCTGACGTAAGAGTTCCATGTTCTTTTTTCTTAGGGTTCATCATTCTTACGAAGTGGGGTTTGAGTTAGGCCTATACCACTTTGTAAGAACCATAATGCTATTAGATCTAAACAAACTCTGGTAACCTTTGCTCTTTCGTTGAATTTTCATATGGTTAGATGTGCATCTTCTAAATTGAATGGTGAAGAGCTGGTAAGAGATGGAGGGGTACATCTTCTTGCAACTCTTCTTTCCCGTTGCATGGGTGTCGTTCAGCCAACTACTCCTGGAAACGAACCATCTGCAATCATTGTTACAAACATCATGCGAACATTTTCTGTTCTTAGTCAATTTGAGGCTGCTAGAGCTGAGATACTCGAATTTTCTGGATTAGTTGAGGACATTGTGCACTGCACCGAATTTGAACTTGTACCTGCTGCAGTTGATGCTGCCATACAGACTATTGCCAATGTTTCAATTTCCTCTGAATTGCAAGATGCTTTATTGAAGGCTGGTGTCTTATGGTATGCCTCTTCAATTATTGAGTATATTATTTTATATCAATTTCAAGTTTCGGGGAGGATGTGTCTAGAGAGTAATAGGATAAGTAGCTTCAATACGTGCATATTTAAGTAGTGTTTGTTTCATGTGTTGGCTGTTGTACGTGTTTTCCAACTCTGGCTCTCTGAAATTTCTCAAACAGTAATTTTCTTACTAGTTTCTCAGTTTATAGATCCTTATGGAAACTAGCAATTTCTTAATTTTCTCAAACTGTAGCCCGTTTGTTTCTCAGATTTTCTTATTTTTTAACTCTGACATCTCTAGAGACACCACCTAAACCTTTTATTTCATGTTGTTCCCGTGTAATAGAACAAACAAGATTGAACTTTGATGCTGCACTAAGCAAATGAGGTGGGAACTACTGACAAGGGAAAGAAAGTAAGGATTAAGAGGAATACTCCCTCTAAATGATTAGCCAAACCATAGTTATTGGTCTTACTCAGAATTGTTGCCAGTAACAGGTTTACCAGATAATGCATGGGAACAACACTCTTCTCCTGAATGCATGAAACCTGCATCAGCAAATAAGGCGTGACATAAAACGCAATATATCTAAAAGTTTGTTTGCTAATTAACATAAAACGCAATATATCTAAAAGTTTTTTTGCTAATGAGCTCAAATTTTATATATTGACAATAATTATTTATGGCACTTAAAAAAAACTATAATTTTATCGCACTTATTTATACTTGAAAATATGTTTTGGACTCATCTGTTTAATATGGTCCATGATAGGTACCTTTTGCCACTGCTGCTTCAGTATGACTCAACTGCAGAAGACTC
The DNA here is from genome assembly GCF_000741045.1 of Vigna radiata var. radiata. Taxonomy (NCBI): domain Eukaryota; kingdom Viridiplantae; phylum Streptophyta; class Magnoliopsida; order Fabales; family Fabaceae; genus Vigna; species Vigna radiata. The sequence goes on from NC_028357.1 coordinate 39,706,152, forward strand.
TGATGCAACAGAATCACACGGTGTTGGTGTTAGTGTTCAAATTGCCAAAAACATGCATGCCATAAGAGCATCTCTAGCCTTGTCAAGACTCAGTGGTCTGTGTAGTGATGAGAGTGCAACACCGTATAATCAGGCAGCGGCTGATGCCCTTAGAGTTTTGCTAACTCCCAAGCTCTCTAGCATGTTAAAAGATCAAATGCCCAAAGATTTACTGTCCAAATTAAATGCAAACCTGGAATCACCAGAGGTATTTTTTTTCTTATCATTCTTAATTGTGCAAGGAAGAAATGTTTTCATGATGGGACTTGATTTCTTGTTTTGCTCTGTAAAGGTCTCAATCAATGTCTGATTCCATTGCACAGATTATTGGAACGTAGTCTGAGTGAATAATCTGTTTGGCAAGAAGTTATATATGGAGTCATTAGTAAGATTATTATTGAGTGTTATTCAAAAAGGCCATGAAGGCACAATGGCAGAAAGTGGTGGCAAATTTGTTACTGGCCACCACAGCCATGCTGTGGTGAATTGGATTTTGTGTCAATGCATCATGAACGGTGTCGTGGAAATCACACAACGGGCTCAACCTGTGGAAGAAGATACAGTCATGGGTCAGCTCAACCCAACTTGAGTTCCATGCAACCCTAGTTCCCTTATTTCGAAAACTGTTATGGGTACTGATCCAATCCAAGCCCAATAGTTCTTTTCCAAAGGGTTGGATCATACAACTCAACCCAAAAGTAAAAAATCCTAAACTACTAGCTGCAACCCAACACAACTTTCTGGTTCAGCAATCATAGCCGCTGTGATCAACCACAGGTGCAGCCACCACATGCAACCTAGACATTCTTGTACATAGATCTTCAGATTAAATGAGAGGTTTTGTTTTTTTTGGAGTGAAAGAAATGGCTGAAGATATCTATGGCACAGGGAAAAGGACATGGACCTTCTGGCAAAGCCCTGGACATTATAAATAAAGTTTTGTACTAAAACTGATTCAGCAAATTTTTAGAGCCTTCAACTCATTTTTGATCTTGCTGATGTTCAGTGAGATAATCCATGAATTTGTCACAAATTATTGTCCATTTTGTTGGTTTAAATTTATGAAAATGAAATTAAGCTGTCTCTTGATTGTACTTGCTTGGTGATACTATCTTTGGATTCTCTGCAGATTATCTGGAACTCTTCAACGCGAGCAGAGTTGCTGAAATTTGTGGATCAGCAACGTTTAGCTCAAGGTCCTGATGGCTCGTATGATATTAAGGATTCACACAATTTTGTCTATGTAGCGTTGTCCAAAGAATTATTCATTGGAAATGTTTACTTGAGAGTCTACAATGATCAGCCGGACTTTGAAATTAGTGAACCAGATACTTTTTGCCTTGCTCTGATTGATTATATATCTTATCTTGTGCACAATCAATGTGAAGTTGCCACTAATAAGGTTGAAGATGCCAATGACAATGTTCAAGATGCCAATCATAATGTTGAAGATGCCAATCGTAATGTTGAAGATACCTCCAAGTCTTCTGAGGATACGAGTGAGGCTGTTGATGAATCTGCTAATGAGCAGCATGTTCTAGATAATTCTGGCACAATGTCTGAAGAACAGTCTGTGGGAAAGGAAGAGCTTGAGTTGATTAAAAATCTGCATTCTGCATTGACCTCCCTTCAGGTTAATTCCTTACTGCTTTATTTTGTAGTGAAATGCGTTTTATTTGGCATATCTGACTATTTTTGTTTATTATCTGCAGAACCTTCTGACTAATAATCCCAATTTGGCATCCATATTTTCTAACAAAGACAAGTTACTACCACTTTTTGAATGCTTTTCTGTGCCTGAAGCATCAGTCTATAATATCCCTCGACTTTGCCTAGCAGTGTTGTCACTCTTAACTGCACATGCTCCTTGTTTGCAAGCCATGGTTGCGGATGGGTCTAGTCTTCTGCTTTTGTTACAAATGCTTCACTCAGCCCCAAGTTGTCGGGAAGGGTCCCTCCATGTTCTCTATGCATTGGCAAGCACACCTGAACTCGCCTGGGCTGCTGCCAAGCATGGCGGTGTTGTCTACATTCTTGAATTGCTTTTGCCTTTGAAGGGTAGGAGACATTACACCTTGGTCTTTTTTTTTGTGTTCTCACCTCTAGATTTTGTTTGCTGAAATTTGTGTTGACAATATTCACAATTCCATGCAGAAGAAATTCCACTCCAGCAAAGAGCTATGGCAGCTTCCTTGTTGGGAAAGCTTGTTGGCCAACCAATGCATGGACCAAGAGTTGCTATAACACTTGCAAGGTTTCTCCCTGATGGTCTTGTATCAGTAATTAAGGATGGACCTGGTGAAGCCGTTGTAGTTGCCCTTGAGCAGACTACGGAGACACCAGAACTTGTATGGACGCCAGCAATGGCAGCTTCCTTATCTGCACAAATTTCCACTATGTCATCAGAGCTATACCGTGAGCAGATGAAAGGGCGTGTTGTTGATTGGGATGTTCCTGAGCAGGCATCTGGACAGCAGGAAATGAGAGATGAGCCACAGGTATTGCATAATATGTGATATTTAAATTTGTCGTTTATATGACATGGTATGATGAATAATTTATATTCTCTTAAATGAACTAAAATTGTGTGGATGCAGGTTGGTGGCATCTATGTTCGGCTGTTTTTGAAAGATCCCAAATTCCCTCTTAGAAACCCCAAAAGGTTTTTGGAAGGTTTACTAGATCAGTATTTGTCATCCATTGCTGCCACACATTATGAAGCACAGGTTGTTGATCCAGAGCTTCCTTTGCTCCTGTCTGCCGCCCTAGTTTCTTTATTACGTGTGCACCCTGCTCTAGCAGATCATGTTGGGTATCTTGGATATGTACCAAAATTAGTTGCTGCTGTTGCATTTGAGGGAAGGAGAGAAACAATGTCATCGGGTGAGGTAAACAGTGGGAGACATGCAGAACAAACATTTGACCCGGATATTGACTCAGCAGAGAACACACAAACACCTCAAGAACGTGTACGCCTTAGTTGTTTGCGTGTATTGCATCAACTTGCAGCTAGTACCACATGTGCTGAAGCCATGGCTGCAACGAGTGTTGGAACACCTCAGGTATCTGACAAAACAAGTTCTATATGAATATGTTAATATACAATTTTACATTTTTTTCTGCTTTCATATGCAATGTTCTGCTGAAGATAATGTGATTACCAAGACACTTTCTTGTCTGCCATGGAATTTCCTTTATTCATCTCAAGGATCATCCCTCTGTAATACCTGTATGGCAAAAACCCATCTGGATTCTTTAAAGCCCATCTTCGAATTCCATTTAGTGTGTGAATTGTTATCCTGGTTAACCTAAGAAGCAACTATTGACCTTTTTCAACAGTTTATTAGCTTCTAATCCTGGTAACTCAATGGCAATGAAGTCTTTTAGTTGTGGGGAAAATCATGCTATTTTGGAGAAATTTAGGTTTTGATCACAACTGTTCTTTATTTATTATTTTATTTCCTAGGGTGTGGTTTATGGTTTAGGTAACGTTTCTGTTGGGAGTATGGGTTAAATATTGGCTGTGGGAGGACATACCAATCAACTGAAGTTGATATTAAATGACAGCTCTTGAGTGTGGAAAAAGTATTTGTAAAGTTTACGTATTCATTCAGTCAGTCTCATGCTTTAAAAAGGGTTCTAGTTTCTTTTTGATAATGATGGAATGCTTTTATTGCTGGTGTTTCCTATATTTATAAATATAATTTGCGCTGTCCCTACTTTATAAATGTCTTTGACCAAATAAATAAATAATTTAAATTTCTTCTTCCAGGTTGTTCCACTGCTAATGAAAGCTATTGGATGGCAAGGTGGAAGTATTTTAGCTCTTGAGACTCTAAAACGTGTTGTGGTTGCTGGTAACCGAGCCAGGGATGCTCTTGTTGCACAAGGCCTTAAGTGAGTACCTTGTATAATTGAAAATTAATTTACTTTTACTGATTCAATATTTTATGACATTGAGATCCGAGTTTATGATAGAGCATTGCTTTAGTTGGAGACAACTTCAACAAGATGCTAGTGAAAGAGAAAACTCATCACTTCAATTTCGATTATAGGGCCATGTTCTTTCCTTTTATAAAAATATGGGTTATGTCCTTTGACTTCCTCTTGCTTCTGGTAGAATTGAAGTTCAGTTGTGGTAGTGATGCGTGATGACGAGTTTGAAAATTGAATCAACATTTACTGCTCAACATTTACTGCTCAACATTTACTGCCATAGAATATATATACTAATATGTTCAACTTGCCTTTTGACATTGATTGGCACTTTCCCCCATAAATAACTCAATATCTTTTTATTTTTTTCATTTTAACCACCGCATCTGTCTACCATGTATTTTCTCTATTTTATAACATCGATCTTGAATATTTGAATTTAAACCTGTGGTATGACACCATTTCTATAGAACATAAATGCATTTTATTCAATTACCCTTGCATCCATGAGTGCTCTCTCTCACTTTGTGGAAATATGATAGAATTTAGAAGGGTAAGAGAAATAAAGAGGGGAAGAAAGAAGAAAACAGAAGAGAGAGGATAAAGGAAAGAAGAGAGAAACAGAGATGAAAGAATTGTGCAATGCAGTTCTGTCATCATCATTCAGTCTTATTTTGAAGTTAGCCTTTCTTGTGACCTTGAAATTTGTGTTTTGGGGTTGTATCTCACTACGCCTAATCTGTCTGTCTGATTTTGAATTTTTACAATTTTCCATGTAATGAGACTGTTGAAGGATGTTTGGATGGTCTGTAACTGGGAAAATGTAGAAAAAATGAATTTTCCTACTACATATTAGGAAGGCCTTGAATGGCTACAATAGTTTGTCTTGAAACAACTGCATGCTTCAAGACTAGCTTATATGTTTATGGAGTGGATTCACAAACTCAATGCTAAAATAAATTTTGCAAACAATGCAGAGTTGGTCTTGTTGAAGTTCTTCTTGGTCTTCTTGATTGGAGGGCTGGTGGAAGGAATGGCTTTTGTTCTCAGATGAAGTGGAATGAATCTGAAGCATCTATTGGCAGAGTGCTTGCAATTGAGGTTGGAATCTGAGTCAATTTTATTCTTGCTCTGTACTTTGAGGCTTTCTTTTGCATTTTTCTTTCTTTACAAGTACTTTCTTTATGAAAAAATGTCTTCCTGTATGCTCCAGTCTACTTCCCAGTATCAGAGTTTTAGGTATGAGGGTAAATAGAGAAAATATTATAGGAAGAGAATGAATTATTATTGCACTGAATGAGAAAGAAGATGCAAGCTTGAGCATAGATAGGCTCAACAAGAGGTTACAACAGTAACAAACTAATAATAGCAGAAAAACAGATAACTAACTAACATCCAGTTGAATATCTGAATGTTTACATTTGTATGTCAATAGTCCCGTCAAACCCAAGGGGAAGGATTTTTATGGGCAAAATCCTGCACATTGAGTTTGCTACTAGGAAATTCAAGACGGTTAGAAGAAAGAGGCTTGGTAAGAATATCCACCAACTGGTCCAAGTTAGGAATATAATAAACTTCAAGTTGTGGATAACACTTGATCATGAACAGAAAAATGTGCTTTGCTCTAGAGTCAAAAACAGGGTTTTGTATTATCGCAACTACACTTTTATTGTGACGGAGCATTACAGGAGTGTAGGAAGAAATATATAATTCTTTCCGGAGAGCTTGAATCCAGATAATTTCTTCTAAAGATTGAGCTAAGCTGTGATATTCAACTTTAGTGCTCAATCGAGCAATGGCACAGTGCGTATGTGACCACCAAGAAACGAGATTAGGTCCCAAAAATATTGCAGATCCAGAAGTAGGCTTTCTATCATCAATATCAGATGCCCAGTAACCATCACACAAGGCTGTGCTTGAAGACCATGAGAAAGAGTGCCTTTAAGGTGTCTTAGGATTCTTTTAACAGCTGTCCAAAGGATTTGAGATGAGTTGCAACATAACTGATATCATGTCTTGTAAGAGTAGCATATTGCAAAGTTCCAACTACTAATCTGTACAGAGTAGGATAAAAAAAAAAATCTGAGCCTGTTTTAAATAGTTTGCAGGATGAGCCCATAGGAGATGATATAGGTCTCTAATATATTTACTTTTTGAGTTATCACAATAGTCTTGTTAGAAAGATAGTTTATTTCAATACGTAGAAAGTAGTCAAGATTATCCAGCTGCTTGAGAGAAAAACTAGAGTGCAATTTCTAGTGAGCTGCTGAATAAGAAATACAGAGGTGCCCGTGAGAATGATATCATCAACATATACCAATAGGTGATTAATGAGAGTCATGCTGATAGGTAAATAGTGAAGGATGAGATTTGCTGAACAGAAACCAAGCTGCAAAAGAGTTGTGAATTTGTCAAACCACTGGTTAGGTGTTTGTTTTAGGCCATAAATGCTTTATTTTGTCTGCAGACCAGAGATTTGTCTGAGGCCTCAAATCCATGAAGTTGGATCGTATACACTGTTTCTTCAAGAGTGCCATTGAGAAAGGCGTTATAATATCCAAATGAAACAAATCCCATTCTCGTTAAAGTAACAATAAGAATAATTTTGAGGGTAAATATGTTTGATAACAGGAGAAAAAGATTCATGAAAATCAAACCCATGACTTGATTGAATCCCTAGACGACTAATCTGGCTTTATATTTGTTAACAGTTCGATTAGCATTTTCTATTACCTAAAAAATCCATTACAGCCAACTGCTTTTATATCTGGGGGTAAAGAAACCAGATCCCAAGTGTTTTTATTAAAACATCATATTCCTGTTTTATAGCTGAAACACAAATCGGACTATCCATAACCTGTTTAACACTAAAAGGTTCAGTATGAGACAAACACGATGACGGATGAATTATAGGATTATGAAGACCAAATTTAGATCGTGTTTGCATAGAGTGAGTTTGGAGGCCTGGGTAGAGACTCAGATTCTGACTCAGTAGGTAGAGTTGTAGGGTCAGAGGCAGTTGAGGACTTAAAGGGAGACATACTTTCTGTATTAGTGGAATGAATAATGGTTCAGTTGGAGGGGGAGAGATTATGAGTAAGATTGATATTCTGAGAACTGGAGGTAACAGGAGCAGTGGATTCAGGAAGAATACCAGAATAAGGAAACCTGATCCACTTAAAGAGAACATCTTTTCAGGTGTAAATGTGGCCGAATTTTGACAAATGGAAATAGCCTTATTGAGAGGTAGAATAGTCCAAGAAAACACTTTATTGTGATCGGAAATCTAATTTGCGACTGTTATGAGTCTAAAAAGGGATAGCAAGTACAATCAAATACCTTTAAAATATTGTAATCAGGTGACTATTTATACAAGACAGTGTAAGGGACATTGAATTGCAATGAAGCTGTGGGAAATCTATTGATTAAGTAGACAGCAGTATTAAAGGCAAAGTCCCAAAATTGTAGAGGAATAGAGGCATGATGCAATAAGGTTAATCCTAACTCCGTTTTGTGTGAAGTGGTCCTGAATTTCTTCCCACACCTGATACAAGTGGATAGATCCAAGAACACGAGACAAGATCGACTTTGTAAGCGTTCACTGAAGCCAAGTAAGCAAGGTTTAATCTTGCACTTTCCATTCTTCCTAGGCTGGGTTTATTTTTCCAAAAGCATGGTCATAATCTGAAAATCACTGGATTTACAACAAGTCGGAGAAGTCTACCTGACTTTATTACAGGGTCAACTTGTTTCCACTGAAGATTATTGGAATCAAGTTTTTCAGCTATAGAATTGAGAAATATTGGGAAGCGGAAGGTAGGGAGTCTGAATTTTGGCCATTGCAGAACAATGTCTAGCTCACGATACCAATCAGAGTTTAAGGTATGAGAAAAAACAGAGAAAAGATCAACAGAAAGAGAATGGATTATTATTGCGCTGAATGAGAAAGAAGATACAAGCTGATCATATATAGGCTCCAGAAGAGGTTACAACAGTTGAATAACTAACTAATCGTAGCAGAAAAACGGATAACTAGCTATAATCCAAATGAATAACTCAATGTTTACATTTATATCTCTAATACCATGTAAAACCACACCTGGTGTTTTAGTGGATTTTAACCAGTTCATATTTTGTTGGTAATAATAGTTTCTATAGGATCAACGATCACCATTTAGTTTCTTAAATTTGACATCTTGCACTTCAAATTAACAATCGATGCATTTACTCGAGTCTATATTTTGTACTTCTTTCTGTGGGTATTTTTATTTCTTTTTCATTAGTTTTTTTGCACAATTTGGCAAACATTAAAGAAAGTACTTACAGTTGTGGTTTTTTCTAGAGAAAATATTGTGTTGATTAATTTGTCCCAATATTCTGTTGATGGTTCAACAATTGTTTTTGACGAGTTACTTATCTCATTAATCAGGTCTTGCATGCCTTTGCTACTGAAGGAGCTCATTGCACTAAAGTGCGAGAACTATTGAATAATTCTGATGTAAGTCTCCACATTTTTTAGTAGCAATATAACATTTTTGTTTGAGCTTTTGGCCTTCGGCTTTTGCCTCTCGGCAGCCTAAACATTGTTTCTGCATTTTGGTGCTTCATGTTGCAAGTATGCTACTATCCATGTATTAGTTTTTATCTTCTATAATCATTTTCCCTTCTGCTTTTCAGGTTTGGAGTGCTTACAAAGACCAGAAGCATGACTTATTCCTCCCTTCAAATGCTCAATCTGCAGCTGCTGGCATTGCTGGTCTCATTGAAAATTCATCATCGTCGAGACTCACCTATGCCCTCACTGCGCCACCACAATCCACTACTTCCAGAACTCCTCCGTTATCCTCTGCTGACTTCAACGGAAAGCAGGATCAGTTTCTATAGTAGAACAGTAAGACATTTTTACTTGACGGAGCATATACCCAAGCCTATACTTGTAACTCACCTGTATAGTACACTGTACAGTTTTGTTATATACTTGCTCCTGGGTTAGTAACTAGGAAGCATGTGCAATTTTCTCTAGAGTATTCGTTTGTTTCGAGGGATTCTTCACCTTTCCCTCCCTTCTATCCTTGTAAATTGGATTCTGTATTTTCTCTTTTGCTGCAAAATAGTGAGGTGATTTTGCGCATTTCGTGAAAGTTTTATTGTGGTTGGTAAAGCTGAAGATGCCAGAGCAAAGCTGAACTACTTTTACTGAGCGTTAAGAATGCTAAGTTTGAATCATTGATTTTTTAATTACTTCAATTTATATTGAAGTAGATTAATAATGTACGCTAATTATTGATTTATTGTGATATTTGTGTGGCTTATGAATTAGGGCAAGTCAGAACGACCATGTTTACTGATAAATTTAGAGGCAAATGTATTTTGTGTACCCATTTAAAAGTTGGTTGGAAGCAGCTGGAACGTTAGAGAATAAACATCTGAGTGATTGGATCAGACATGAAATGATAAAGTTGGCCTAATCTCTTAAAAGACAGCAAATCAGTCGGTTATCGGCTAATACTTTAAATGAAGTAAAGGAGATGTTTCAACATCTGTTGTCTTGTGAGGGAACAAAAGAAACAAAAAGGTTCTTTCTTTCTTTTTTTAATGTTAACAATTTTACTAAACACTTTATTTTTTATGGCTCAATTTCTAATACTTTAAGCACAGTAATCGATATTCGTTTGTGAATAAATTTTGTTGTGCTCAATTTATTTTTCTAACTTTAGATAAAATCTTGAATAAATCTAATTTAGATTCCATAACATGTTAGGCTGTAAACAGAAACCACTTCACTTGCTTATCCCTAAATAATTAAGCGTTTCTTTCAATGATTTGGAACTAGTTCAAAATGAATAATAACAAGTTCTCTTTCAATATGGATTATGTTATAGAAAACATCTTGATAGGGATATTTAGAATTAAAAAATGTGAAAAAAGGAAATAAATTTCTCCGTAAATTAAAACTAATTTGTAGAGATTCCCTTACATAAATCTTTTAAATATTTTATTTTTTTAACTTGTATATAAAGCAATTTTTTTTTTAATTTTCTAAATATTCTTAAAAAAAATTATCTAAATATATATCTCATTCAAGATCAACCTGGTAGGATGTTAATATCTTCCGATCCAAATTTAATTTCAATTTTTAAGAATTTTTTCATAATTTTCAATAATAATTTATCGTGCCAATTTCTTTATTTTTTTTCTAAATGTTTTTGTTGTTTCATCGTGTTTCGATTGCAACAGTAATATATAACATTTATCTTTGAGTTTATTTCAAATTATTTTGAAAAAATAAAATTTAAACTTAATTATATCAATCGCCTCACATAGCTGGAATATGAAGCGCTGGTATTACGATGAAATCCGATAATAGGGTTTCAAATTAAAACGCTGTCTCGCAGAATATTTTAATTCAATCTCAGAATGAACAGCAAGAGATGGAGTTGCACATGTCACCATTACCATTCCGAATATAACTTTATGATAACTTGACACTATTATTTTCTTATACTTCTATTTAACAATCATAAATAATATTATTTTATTTTTAAATTTTGTTTATAATTATTTTTATTAGTTAAATATAATATTTTAGTATTAAGAAAGTTATAATGTGACGTCTATGTTTAATAGGAAAATGCTATTAAAATAAAATATTATATATATATATATATATATATATAATAATTGAACCAGAAAACAAATTTATGAAAACAAGATTTACACTTATAGCATCATTTGATTTTTTAACTGTTTCACCCTTACATTTTATTGAACAACTGAAAAGACGGTATCTTTAAGCTTATATAAGAGATAATATAAAAGTAAAGTAAACTAGTGATAAAACAAATTATCATAAATATATTAAAAATTCAATCATACATTATAGGAAAAACATCTTTTAACAACACTTTTTTAACAACTTTTTGACAACGCATACGTGGCAGCTTGTGATTGAACCGTTTTAAATATTTTTTAAATATAAATTTAAATAGACCGATAAAATGATGACACAACCTTATGCCTGACCTAGTCAGATATAGTACAAGTGTCGAATTAGGATAGTTTATGCACTTGTAATAGTAATACAATTGGTCCATTCCAAGCTACCATACAAGATTAGTCCGTAAATATCTTTGGCGAAAATATAGCCTCTAGATTGGACCTCTTGCTATTCTCTACGACATAATCAACCACCTCTACTTGAGTTAGGTTATTGAGAGCATAAGGATAAACTCCTCGTATAAAGCTCCACACATTCATACAACAACACAGGACACCACCATGTAATCTTTCCATGAGGATCATAGAATTACGTCCATTAATACCATTCCCATAATCAACCCATATTCATCATCATATATATATTCGACTTATAATAACAAATAATATTAATATTAATAGAAGATACTTTTTCAAATAAATTATTAAATTAATACAAATTTCAATAAAAATATTAAAAATAACTATGAATTAAAAAATTTATTAACCAAAAAGTTACTATTAGATGAGAAGCTAAGATAAGTAAATAACTCAATTTTCAACGTAATATAAAATTTCAAGGTTACTTGTGAGATGAGAAGAAAATATTTATTTGATGAGAAAATTCATATTTATGTTAACCTTGAAGAGTTTGAGGCATTGTTCACTAGAGTGGATTTGAGAAAGAGTAATTGAGTGAATTTGAAGATAATTTTTTTTTTGTTTATTTGAGTGAATTTGAAAGTAATCGAGAGCGACTTGGAAGTAATTTTTTTTAATCTGTCACATAAATTAAATCATATGCTAATTCTTATAAATTTTACTTCCAAAACCACTCTCGTTTATCTCCAAATTTACTCAAATAAACAACAACAAAAATTATCTTCAAATCCACTCAAGTACTCTCCCTCAAATCCACTCAAGTGAACAAGACCTGAATGAAAATAATATGTAACATTATCATGCTCCTAATTACATTTTTTTTTACCTTAAGTATTCATTGAACATTATTTCCTGATGATTTGAATAGTAAAAGAAAAAATTAATATATAATTTATTTGCTAATTATTGCTTTATTTCTCACAACAAAAATTATATAATTTAATTATAATTATACAACTTTTAATATTAATTTTGGATTAAATATTTTTTTCTTAACTTTAAGTAAAATTAGTTATTTTCAAAATAAATACAATTTAATTTTTTTAATCAAATTTTATTAAATTTATTTAATATTTTAAATATATTTTATGTTTGTTCATTAATATTGAACGAAAACATGTTAAAGAATATAAACAATTTAATCTTTCTCAATTGAAACAATAATGTGTTAAATTATATAAATAACTTTCTTAAATATATAAAAAATAATCCATAAAATATAAAATAAATTTAACAAATTTTGATTAAAAAAAATTAAATTTATGTAATTTTAAAAATAAAAAAATAGATTAGTTCAAAATTTTATAAAAAATTAAAAATAAGAACTTCTTTATAATGATCAAATGTTAAAAGGTTAAAATCATAGGCTTCCAAATGGGAAAAACTTAGGTTGGTTTTGCAGAAAATAAATAATCGAGAAAGTTTAGTAGATTGACGAAGTCAACCTTATTTGTTGAAGAGGAAAAAGCAAAATCTAGTTCCCTTCCAAATGCAATTTTTTTTAATAGCCGTTATCTCGATTGAAAATTTTAATTGATTTTAATTTTTATTTTGTATTTCGGTTATTTTATTTCTAATATATACTCTAGAAATATATTTAATTATATAAGTATTTATAAAATTATTAGTTAATTAACTAGTTAATATTTTAATTGGATAAATTAAATCTTTTATTAATTTATGTATCAAATTATAATAATTAAAAGTAAAGTTAACGTATGTTTATGAGAATTAAATAATATAAAAAGTAAAGTTAACTTTTTAAATTATTTATGATCCATCAGTTCCATAATGGATTAACAAAAAAGTTATAAAAATTTACTATTTTTTTTTTATCTGGTCGTAATAGAGTGACATGAAATACATGACATGACTGGAGGTTTACAATCATGAAGTTTGTGTTGATTCAGTCAAAATGCATTACGAATCATGCTTTTCTTGAGAAAAGGAAAAAAATAAAGTAGAAATACTGCAATTAAATACAGCAATTAAAGAGTTATTGTGTTAAATTTTAATTTTATCCCACCTTTAAAAATTGTTTAGAATTAGAAGGCTTAGGTTAATCTTACATACATATATATAAGATTATTTAATAATTAAAAACAATTAACAAACCATTGCATATCATTCTCATTCCAAAAATATTAAAACAAATTACTCATAAATTACTTTCAAGATTACACGAATCATTCAAAAATAGTTTGCCACACCGAACGTCTTTCAAAAGACTTGCATTCATCAACTTCATCAAAAGCTAACACCTTTTAGTGATTACTTTATTAGTTTATGTTGATTAGGAGTTTTAGAATAATTTTTATTGCTGTTATAGATCAATACAATTTTAATATTTTTGGTAGAATGTTTTATTTAATGTTAAGGACAGTACTTTTTTTTATTGACATTTATCATGATTATACTTCATTGATATGTAAAATGATTATTATTTTATTATCAACACAAACGTTATTTTCTTTGCCAACAATTTTGTTAAGATTTATTTTAAGAATTAAATGAGAAAGTTTTAGTCAACATCAACTTTGGTTTTTTTTTTGGCCGATGTCAATGGGGGAAACCTTCCAATTGTCATCAATCAAAAAGTTGAAGAAAAAAATTCAATCGACAATATCGTAAAATTAATCTCTAATAATGTCTGTTTAAATAAGTTTTATTAATATTAACTTAAAAGAATTTTACCTAATGCCAATAGAAAAATATTATATCGATATCAATTCAAAAAATCTTGTCAACTTTTGCTCTAAAAGTAATATAGACAAAGAACAAACAAAAAATATTAACAATATTATCGACAATAATGTGATATTTTTTTTTTCAGCATTTGGTGGTTATTGAAATGTTTGATCAAACATGAAAATAAAAATTCAATCAATGTAACTTAAACAAAACAATTGAAAAATGAAAAGAAAAAAAAAAGTTGAGATGAACTTAAATTGTGAAATTTCTTATGTAAAAGTAATTTTAAGATTTTGAGTTGAAGATGATGATTATGTTTTTATATATTATCGCATAATTGATATTAAATATTTTTAATATATATTTTTAATACTTTTAAAACATAGTCTGTGTAAATAAAAAAGGGTTAAATATTTGTAGGTTTGAATTTTATTGAATAGTACATTATTTTATATAAAAACAATTGTATGAAGACATTTTCTTTAGAAGTGCATTTAAGAATAGCCATCTGTATAAATGCGTAAATGTCTTCACTGAATTGCCAGATAACGACAAAAAAAATCGAGAAAAGTGAACATCTTATAACCCTGGCTTATATCACTTTCACAAATTAATGAGACCACTTTTTTTAAATGAAATGCGTAAAATAATATGACAACTCGATTATGTTGTACAGATTTAAAACATATTTTTCCATTAAAAAAATCGTTTCAAAATACGTATTTTTAAGTACTAAAAAATTAAATTTTGAACATGTGTCTTCATAACACATGTTATCATTTTCCTAAAGAGTCAGATACCAGAACATATAGATCCAATTAATTTTTATAATTATTAAAATTAATAATTAAAAAAGTTATACATATATATGCTCAACATACACGTAACTCCAAAAAGGGTCGAAATCAAAGAAAGAAAGACGCTGAAGAATTGATTTAGAGCAGCAGTTAGTTGGGGGTTAATCGGTTTATAGTTATTCATCGTATATATATACTCTGGAACAGTATCCCATGAAACTACGATGCATGCATGAACATGGTGGTCCTCACGAATACCCACGTAATAGTCAAGTCAAATCAAATGAGTATGGGAAACAGTAGTTTTCATCACATACTCTTGTATTGTGATCTACGTAAAGGGCTCCATATCTACATACGGTTGAACAAACTAACCTACTTTTTATGGAGCCCCATAAGAAACAAACAAATCAATGTCTTTGAGTAAAAGGATAATGTTTTTGACTCATATTATTATTATGGTAAGATCAAAAAGGCAATTTAATTTCATTTAGTTTACATTAGTGTCTGTCTTTTGTTACGTGGCCATGATTTATCTCATTCTCTCAACCGTATTTCATTAATGGTGGAGGTGTTTTCAATTTTGTCCACAAATTCATGGACTATGATTGTACAACGTGCCTGCCTCTCACCACCATCAAAGTTTTCTATAGTTTAGTAATGGAGAAGAAAAGTTTATTTCTCAAGTTATGTACAACTTTATTTTGCTTTATTATTCATTTATTATGTCCCTTTTTATTCTATTTATTATCTGCCTGTCACAGCTAATAATATTTAGATGTACAAATTAGCCTAAGATATCCACCCAAGCAAACCAAACTAAATATTATTATATACAAAGGAAAATTAGGTAAGCTTAATTGCACCACGTTATCCATTTCACACTCCACCCATCACGGAAATATATATAATATTAAGTGGTAAAACAAATATACTATATATCCGTTTGGTTTTATATTTTTAAATTTAAAATATAAAATAAAATGTACCAGCTGCTAGTTTTTACGAAAATCAATAGTAGAATTTTAAAAAAATATTATTACATATCTTTTTGTAAACAAGGATATAATGATCTACTAAAGAGTAGTTTGATTTAGGTAGTTGAAAGTCATTCATCAGTTAGAGATAAAATTAATTTATAATATATAAGTGAGTGCAAATCTCATCTTATAAGATAGTTTTGTGAAATCGAATTATGTTTAAAGTTCACTTCTTAACATGTCTATTGAAGTTTGATAAGATTGACGGATTACGAAATAAATGTCATATTAACACTTAATCAATAATATCAATTAATCAACTAATGACAATTAAGATATAATTAAGTTGTAATTAAGTCAACAAAAATGTAAAAATTTATAACACCAATTATAAATAAAAGTCTAAACTATGATTACCAACACACATGCATTACAACATTTAATGTCCTTTCAATTAGTCACTTATTGACTTTATGTATTTTTTGCATGCATCATTCAAGTAATTTTAGACGAACAAAAAATCTTAAAGATCGAAGAGACAAGATATAAGAGTAACTGTAAGATAAACTATTAAAAAATTGAGAATATTTAACCAATCTTTAAGAAATAATAAAAACAAAAAAGATAAGCATTAAGTTAGATTCTTTTCAATTTGTAAACGTGAGCAGATGTCTCAATTCTAAATTAAATTACTTTGAAGTAATGACTACAGTGAGATAATTAAAAATAATTGAGCTGTAACCTTTCAAACTTTTAATGTTGGTATTATATACTAAACATTATAAATCGCGTGTTAGGTTTACCAAATTTAATTTATAAACTAAACAGATTTGTTATTAGGTTACATACTAAATATGATGCCATCAATCATAACATTTTTCCAATAACTAATATTATAAGTTTAACTATGGAGTGAGACTATGAGACATGATTATAAGTTTTGGTTCTTTTTCTGGATTAGTCTAGGAAGTAATACCTAGTATATATATTTTAAACCAGGTTTTGCAATGTAACAATTTCTCTAGTTTTGGTTTCACTTTAACTATAGTAGTTGGTTTGTTAAAATTGTTTGTGTACACAAGGTGTTGTTGTAAAGGAAAAAAGGTTATTCAACAACTTTTTTTAATAACTTTTTTTACAACGTATACGTGTTAATTTATGATTGATCCATTTAAAATATTTTTTTAAAATAAATTCAAACAGACTAATAAAGTAATGATTCATGTTCTGTTATAAGAAAAAAATTGTAAAAAAAAATAATTAAAATATCATTATCTTGTTGTAAATTGTATCTCTTTCTTAAGCATGTGTAGGCAAACGTGTATGATTTTGACATATATCCGTCATATGTGAGTAAACTGGGTAATTCTTTTACGTTAACACCATATCTATGTCAATCTACAGTCCTAGATTCTCAATTATTTGCACTTCGACGGCAACAAACAAAAATATTAAACAGGAATGTTGCCTCATATATGTTTTTCTTCCAAAACCAATGTCTCAATACAGTAAGACGATAAACATTCTTAACCGATATTTAAATTGAATTTTTGTCATTTAATATGTGCCAACTTTATCATGCATGCACAAACCTAATTAATGTTATAGATACTAAATTACATCGATATCAAAATACCATGTTCCATTTGAACTAAAGTTTTACATAACCAACGTACGTGTTAGTGGTGGCGTATCACAAATTTATGATGTTTAATCCGATTTTTACATTAATTATTTAACAATTAATCTAGAAATTAACATTTACATCTATTTAATAGATGATTCACGTAAAATGATTGTTTTTATATCAATTACCAAATACCTTAATTATGTCAGAAAGAATTTTAAAACATCTATCTTTCAACGTACCGATTTTGTTAACTGTAGAAACTTTACTAACTCATTATACGTATCACCATCATTATTACTATTGGAAGACTTGCATCAACATTGACTCAATGGATGTAACATCATATATGTCACACCAATAACTAATCCTTTTTACTCAGCCTTATCTTCACACAATCTATTTTGTTATTAACTTCATTGTTCGATCTCATCTAATTAGGCAAAAGTAAATACTACAATTTTTTTTTACAATTTATTACTTTATATTGGTGGTTGTTGGAAAGTCTCAAATCTTGAAGTGCGACTTCTATATATTGATTGAATAACTTCATTTAATAAATTGGTTTTAAGATTATGACTACTTTAATATTATAATATATAATTAAATTTTAATTGTCTGGTTTAACAAATATTGAAGAATGTGTCTTTTCTACCAAATTATCAGCTCCCCCTTTTTCTTTGATATTTCTTTTCCATATTCCTTTTTTTTAATTAATGGGTGTAATTGACCATGTTTTCATTTTTTGTTAGGATTAAATATGTTTTTGATTCCTTAACTTTCAATGAAAATTGGAATTACTCATTTTTTAAAATTTTTGTTTAATTTAGTCCTCTAACTCTAGAAATGTATGAATTTAGTCCTTTTAACCAAATTTTGTTAACTTTATTTGATGTTTCAAACGCGTTTCTCAGTTAACATTGAAGCAAAAATGGGTCAAACAGTGTAAACAACTCAAATGCTATTATGAAACGTGCTTGAAATATCAAATAAACCTAACAAAATTTAGTTAAAAAGACTATATTCATACATTTCTAAAGTTGAGGACTAAATTAGACCAAAGTTTTGAAGAGGAACTCATTCAAATTTTTACTGAAAATTAAAGGACAAAAACATATTTAACCCTTTATTATAACTTCTTAAAACTATAGTTTTAGAAGTTTTTATTTTATTTTATTTAAATATATTCCTCTTATCAACCTATAATTAATGAAGAAAACTAGTGTCATAGTGGTGCTGGAAAACAGTTTGAGCATTTTTTGTGGGAAAAACATTGTAAAAGAGAAAGTAGAAAAAAAGAGAATAGAAATTTACCATGAGTCGTGGGAATTGGGAATCTCCACGCATGCAAGTATGCAATACAAATCAGTCAAATAATTCAAACAAAACTGTACATCTCTTCCATTGATTTGAATTATTTTATGAAGAAGGTTAAATTAAAAAGTATGTTTGATATATTATAACAAACAAAACAATTCTAAATATTAAAAAATAAGTGTTTAATACTATTCCCAGTGCTTATAAGGATTGATAATAGGTCAATCTTATTAGTTTTACAAATAAAAATGTATTTTTTAGTCTTTAGTAAAAGCAAAATAGAAGAAACTGGTTTCGTTAAGTTTTTGTTAAAACAACGTAAGACGCTGTAAAAA
Source organism: Vigna radiata var. radiata (assembly GCF_000741045.1). Classification (NCBI taxonomy): domain Eukaryota; kingdom Viridiplantae; phylum Streptophyta; class Magnoliopsida; order Fabales; family Fabaceae; genus Vigna; species Vigna radiata. Next base: position 39,725,011 of record NC_028357.1, read on the forward strand.
AATAATGTTAAATCATATTTATAATCATGAATATACTTAACAATTATTTAAGTTGTGTTTATAGATGATATTTTAATTGTTTCAAAACTTAAATAATGTATTATTTAAGTAAAGATGATTTTATTATCTCAATACTCAACTAATACGATAGTATTCAAACAATGTACGTTTCATTTAATATCTTAAAATATGTTTGTAATATATCTTATTTTTCAAATTAAGAATTTTAACAACTTTTCTAACAATGCTTTTATAAATAAATAAGGCTTTAAAATAATTTACTTTTGAGATACTCTACAGAAAGTTAATGGTTCAGGTCAACCCAAAATAAATGTTAAAATATCTTTTAGACTTAATTAAGATATTCGTAAATTTATGTATTTTTAATTGAGTTCTTATTAATTTTTTTTATCAAGTGAACAAGATATGTATATTTTTTAATTAAGTCTTTTCAGTTTAATTTTTTCTTAATAATTAGCCATGATTGTTATATTATTATGTTATTTCATTTATTTATTTTTATGGTTTAAAAGATGTGAAATTATATGATTAATATAAAAATTATATTATATTAGTTAAAAAACAACGAGTAATTTTTATTACTTTCTTGAAAACATAATGAAGTTATGTTTTCAAGGAATGGTTTATCGTCATTATTGATAAGATTATTTCTTATATAACACAACTTTAAGTAAATAAAATTTTATTTTATATTAATCACAATATTAATTAAAATCATAGTATCATTCTATATTATCCCACAAAATCTTACATTTTATAATTTATATAAACAAGATGGTAATGTAATATAACATTATATCACTTAATTAATGAAAAAGAAAAAGATGAACTTAATTGAAAAATATAAAAATTTTAAATTTTCAATGAATTTTTTTTACCAGAAATACAATTAAAGTTATTAAAATTTATAAATTCTTTTTGTATTAATATTAAAACTGCAAATTAAGCAAGTAGTCGAATTTGAAAATTTGTATATCTTATATTTATATATTTGCAAAATTATCTGGTGGTGATAATAATATAGTCATAAGACCATCTAAATACTTTTAATTAAATTATATTTAATATAGTCTTATATATGTCATCAAAACTCTCTTGAGTTTATTAGAAAAAAGTATTTAGACTAACAGAATTCATTTTATTATATAGTCCTAATTTATTTTTAAGATTTTACTAATTAATCATCTTTCGTGTTATATTTTTTTCACCATAATGATGACTAGTAATTATGGAAGAATAATTAGTTTTTATATTTCTGAAAAATAAAAAAAAAAAAATTTATGTTGTCTCATGAAATGAGAAAAACAAATAAGAAGACATATTTTACAGTCAAGTCAAAGCTTAGAGATGTTAACATTTTTTATAAGAAAGGTGACCTTTAAGATTTTAACAAGGAAATAATATATGGTATTAACAAATTTCATGCATTGATATATACATGTCAATGATAATTTTAATCATTAATCAATATAATTAAAACTAATAAAGTCATTTAATTACAAATACAATTATTTATCATTTTAAAAGAGTCAATTAAACTTAATAACAATAAGTTACAATCTCATTGATTTTTTAAAGTTTTTTTATTAATTTTTTAAAGAACATAAGAATAAAGGTTAAAAAAGTTAACTAATTATTTTTATTGTGGATGAATTGCAAACCCTAAATTAAATATACTTATGGATGAACTAATGTAAAAGTAATTTTGGGAAATGTAGAGAGATGGAAGAATTAAAAGATAGGTGTAAATAGTTTCCAACTGTTTTGTGTTGTGTGGTTGATGAAACGTAATTAATTAATTAGTACATAGATAGGCACTTCCCACGTGCTGAAGGCTATAACTATTTTCTTCATTCTCCTGTGATTTCGGTGGTTCATTCTAGACACCCAAAAAGGTCAAACTTTACACCACCACGTACATACACACAGTTTACCAACCCATACCTTTCAAATTATATTTCCACCAAAATATTTTTAATTCATTTTTTTTTTATATTTTCTTTTCAATTTATCAAAATATTTACTGCAATACTTATTTTTATAAGTTTAATATAGATGCTAAAATCCTACTTTTAAGTTTAAACCAAGTAAAATATTTTTTTTTTCTTTTCAAACATTTATCTCAGATAATCCTTTATATTTAGTACTTTACCCTGAAACGAATAGGCAGAATTGAATTCAACGACTTTTGTTCATTTTAGTGTGTAGAAAAAATAGATTTATTATTATTGAATGAATATTATTAAAATTGATAAAAGAAAAGGTACAACTAGTGCGGATTACTGTACTGAAACCTAAGAATGTACTGCATTCATAATATATAATTAACTTGTAAATATTAAAAAATATATTTTTGTAAACATTCACACTTCATTGTATAATCCATATCATTACTAATAGCAGCTTTTACATCCTTTCTCGTCATGAATTATATTACGAGTTTAAATTAATATATAATTATGTTATACATTTTTTAATATTTATGAATAAAAACATGTATAATTAATATATGTTTGAATTTTTCTTGTACAGAATATACTACATTGATTAGAATTATATTTAATATGGTATATTTCAAAAGTAAATTCAAAATGACACATCATATATTCTATTTGAAACTGATGGGTTCAAAATCAATCTGTGAGCGTCTCAGTACATCATCAATTTTGACTTGGATTTCATGTGTTCGTATACCCACAATTGCATTATGAATTTGCACTAATCAAAACAGATATACATTTATCAGCTAAATAAATAAAATATTAATTTAAAATAGTAAATACTAAATGTAAGCATATTTCCACTTATAAGTAAATCAACCTCTAAATTTAAAGGTTAAATCAAAACTAAAGATTCAAAATAAAAAAAAAAAGTTTACTCAAAATTTTTAATTGTCTGTGTGTTTAAAGACTTGTCCTCAGCAATAATAAATAAATAAATATTAATTTTATTTTATAATAGCATATTTGAAAATCACAATATCTTTAGAAAATTTTAAGTATTCCCATAATTTATATTCAATAGATTATGTAATTATCATAATTAAAACTTCGTGTTAATAACGCTTTTCATTATATTTAGAATATGTAAAAGTGTACACATACTCCATATATTACTATCAATGTGGGAATTTTTTTATTTTATTTATAATTATGTTACCATGTACATCTTTTTATTGATTAACTGATGTTATTTTTATAAAAAAAAAAGTGATAATATATATGGTTTTTTCCTAATTTTCTTTTGAGCATTATTCTAATAAATGATTGTTGTATTATTCTTCTTCTCACAATATACAGCAGAATCAGGTTTAATAAATCATAACCCATTAACATATTAAAATCCATCAAAGTAATAAAACGAACAAAGAAAAACATAAACATATAATTTAATGGGATAACGAGTTGATAAATTCTGATTTCAACAGAAATTCTACAATTTTTAATAGTCTTTTTTTTTAAATAGTTAATGAGTATCTTAATTAGTAAGAACTTAAAAAAGTCCGAGTTAATTAAGCTGAGTAATTAACTATATAATTATACGATAATGAAGAAAATAAAAGAAGAAAATTATAGATCCGGAGAAGGGCCTGGGAAATACCGTTCAACGAACCGCTCCAGCCATTGATTATGATGTCATGTGAGGCTTAGACAAACTAAAACAAATCAAAGAAAGTTTCGATTTTGTAACCTCTTTTCACTTTCCTTGTTTTCTTCTTTGCAACAATGTTTTCTTTAAACTATATTTTTTTTTTTATACTTATTTTATTATTTTAATCTTTCTCCTCCCTATTTAACGTACACTTTCACTATTTAGATTAAACTTTCCGTCCAAAATACGTTAGAGACTTATTACAAAATTTAATTACATAATTATAATCAAGGTGAAAATATTTCAATATTATAATTTATATATTTATTGAATCATTACAGAAGAAACGGAATAGTGTATTCGAAAATGATAAATTATAGTTTAGTTTAATATTTGAAATGAATAAAAAATCCTTGAAGAATGGGACATGTAGAAGGAGGGGTAGAATAGTAAAATTGAGAAGAGACACGGTGAAAGGAAGAAGGAGGGCCAGCTGGAGAGTATAAAAGGAAGAGGCTACAATGGCAATCTCTTATCTTCTCTCTCCAACACACAACAACACACTATTCTCTCTTTTCTCCAATTCTTTTCTTTTTCAAATTTAGAGAAAACGCCAAATTACGCAATAGCCCTTCTTCTCTTCTATTCTTCTTTCTCCTTCTTCTTCTTTCTTGAAGCCTTCTCTCTCTTTCTCTCTCTCTCTCTCTCTTCTTTTCCTTCCTCTGCTTCACTCGCGGACTTGCAAATCTGCTATTTCAATCCTCTTTCTCTCTGATCTACGTGTCCACGAACTGCACCTCCACGCCCCACTCAATCCATCTTATCATTTTCATTCTTCTCAACCTTCGGAGATCCAACCGTCAGATAATACACAAAATCCCGCCTTTTCTACGTTTCCACACTCTCAACACAAGGTTCTCGGTTTTTTCCTTTAACTTTATTATCACTCGTCTTTTCCAGAAAGTAATGCGAGCTTCGTGCGTACTTTTTCATGTTCTCAATTTCGAGTCACTGGACTGGATTGCATTGGTGTCTGCTTTCCGCTTTATTTTTTGCACTTTGCCATTTTTGTTTTAATTTTGGAAGCGGTTTCAGCCTCCGCATCGTTTTTGCATTTTTGGGTTAGCGGTGTTTTGAGGATTCCGAGTCAGATCTGCACCGGTTTATCCGACGAATTTGTTCTTGTTCGTTATTCTTTGGTTCATTTACTTATTTCGCTTCTGGAATCTCTCACGTGATAAAATACGCGTGTTATTTTAGTTGAAGTAGAACTGTGAACATTGTAGTTATATTTTTAACGATCACTTATGCAAGTGCTTTCGATTACTTTTTTTTCAGTGGTTATAATCCTTTATGTGCTTTGATTCTTTCTGATAAAAGCTTGATTCAATTTTTAGTAAATGGATTATTTTCTCTTCCGTTTGGTCATTTTGCAAATTGAGACTCGTGACTGGCTGGAGTTGCTGGTTCAAGTTCAAATGAGATAAATATAAAGGGTTGAGGCATGAAAAAGATAATTCTATAGATCTGTTCTGAAATTGGAGCTGCTGTATGGAGTTGCTATTTTTTTTAATAAATAATTTTAGAAACAAGTTTGCTTTTGCCAAAATTGTTTGTTACCACTCTCCTCTTGTTCTCATATAAATGCTGTTATTTTTTGTTGTATGGGTTGAACTGTAATTTTTGGGTGAACTCGGGTATTTTTTTCAGTCAAACCAGACTAATATGTCGAGATACTGAAATTTATTGAAGTGGTTAGCCTCTTCCATATGTCTGTCGATGATACTCCGTTATTTTATATCATATCATTTTTATTGTTTGCCTCTTTGCTTATTTATCTGTCATCCCCATTCGGTGGGAGATGGAAGAGAATATATATATACATGTTTTGCTTTTTTTCTTTCTAACTTTATTAAACTCTTGCATGCAGTAGTAGAAATTCATTATGGTGGCAACTGCAGCTACTTCATCAATTTTTCCTGTTCCTTCTCCCTCCCCGGACTCTGGCGGAGCAGGCAACAAGCTTGTTGGTGGGCAAGCTAACCTTGGAGGACTAAAGCCCAAACTTGTGACTTCTGGTGGCTTGAAGGCAAAGGCACAAGCCCCTTCAAAAATTAATGGAAGCACAGTTGCTACATCTGTAGAAAGCTTGAAGCTTGAGGATGATTTACCTTCACCTCCCCCTAGGACTTTTATCAATCAGTTACCTGATTGGAGCATGCTTCTTGCTGCCATCACGACAATTTTCTTAGCAGCTGAAAAGCAGTGGATGATGCTTGATTGGAAACCAAGGCGACCTGACATGCTTATTGACCCCTTTGGGATAGGAAGAATTGTTCAGGATGGTCTCGTCTTCCGTGAAAACTTTTCTATCAGATCATATGAGATTGGTGCCGATCGAACAGCATCTATAGAAACAGTAATGAACCATTTGCAGGTAAGGTCGCTCTCATGCCAATTATTTCTTTTAATCTTCAGATATGAATATGTTATAATTAAGATGGGGTTGAATATTTATTCACTGTGCAGAATTGAAACTCAAATGTAGATAATATAATTTTTCTTTTAAATATTTTTCATTCTAGAATTATCTCAACTAGTTGTTTAACAGGAAACTGCACTGAATCATGTTAAGAGTGCTGGCCTTCTTGGTGATGGATTTGGTTCTACTCCAGAAATGTGCAAAAAGAACTTGATATGGGTAGTCACTCGTATGCAGGTTGTGGTTGATCGCTATCCTACCTGGTATGTCACCCAGATTCACATATGCGATTTTGAATATATCCGTGCTAAAGCTATTTGTCTCTTTTTTAGTTAATCTTTATAAGAAATTATCACTATAAATACAGTCATGGTATTTAAACACGAGCTTTTAGACCAAATGTACTGTGGGAAGCCTTATGTGGCATATTGTTGTTGATTTATTTTTGAGAACTAGATGTATAAAGTACGCAGTTATTTTGGCTTCTTGGGGGCTGGGTTGCAGTTAGACAAGCTATTAGTGAGTATTATTATGGTTGTTCTCAATCTAATCATCAAGTTGGTGTCAAAATTTGCTTCAGGGGTGACATCGTTCAAGTAGACACGTGGGTTTCTGGGTCTGGGAAGAATGGTATGCGTCGTGATTGGGTTTTACGTGACTGCAAAACTGGTGAAATCCTGACAAGAGCCTCCAGGTAGAAATCATTTTCCCCTTCCTTCTGCTTCCAGCTAATTTAAAGATGTGTATCTGAATGTGCACGACTGGTGATTGGCACAATTTTGGATCTTTCGAACTCCTTTCAAAAGTTATGGAAAACCAATCTTCTCTTTTACTTTTTTCTGATTAAGTCAAATTTGTCACAGCTGAAATTTGAGGTAATCGATGAGTGTATTTTGCAGGTGAAAACCTCTAATTGAACAAACATAACCTTTTATCTTAGTTTATTATTAAGTATAATGTGTACGCATTCATCCCCTAGAGTTTGTAGTTAGAATCATATATTTTCTGAACAGTTTGTTATGGTTTTGGTGGTCTACAGCGTTTGGGTCATGATGAATAAGCTGACAAGAAGGCTGTCTAAAATTCCAGAAGAAGTCAGAGAGGAGATAGGATCTTACTTTGTGGATTCTGATCCAATTCTGGAAGAGGATAGCAGAAAACTGACTAAACTTGATGACAACACAGCAGATTATATTCGTACTGGTTTAAGTGTATGTCAACTAGTTTATTTGTGATCGCTGTCATTAGCTATTTTCTCTAATTATTTCATATGTTCTTTTCTAATCAATTGACAAAACGTATTCAGCCTAGATGGAGTGACCTTGATGTCAACCAGCATGTCAACAATGTGAAGTATATTGGCTGGATTCTGGAGGTAGTTTTCTACACTTGCATTCTAAAAAACTTTCCTGTTTTGTCTCTTCAATTCTTCGTTGGGAACATTCTATTGTAGCACAAGCTTGGGAAGACCATGTGAAATTCAGGGTAGAATTATTAATAAAAATTGTCATCTGGTTAGAATCGGGCCAATTGCAGGTTACGATAGTCAGACACCCAGTTGCCCTGTAGGTGAACCCTACTCTAGTCTATCTAATCAATTGATTGTTTGTGAAGTGAGTCTTCTTGGGAGGGAATTTGGTATCAGATTATGGGTACTTTCCTGGTTCATGGAAATTATTGATACGATATTAATTTGTGGCCCACGGAGGAGCAAAGTGTGGTGGCGGCTTGAAAATAATGTGATATAATTGGGCAATAGGGGTGATATTTATGTAAAGGACTTATATTCTCCTTTTATTAGTTATTGCTGGTTGATTTATTCTTGGAGATATAGCTTAGTTAGTTAAATTTATTTTTTGTTATGCGTCTTGACCAAAAAAAGGACATTTGATTCTTGCAGAGTGCTCCACAGCCAATCTTGGAGAGTCATGAGCTTTCTTCCATGACTTTAGAGTACAGAAGGGAGTGTGGTAGGGACAGTGTGCTGGATTCCCTGACCGCTGTATCTGGTGCCAACATTGGCAATCTGGCTGACAGCGGACATGTTGAGTGCAAACACCTGCTTCGACTTGAAAATGGTGCTGAGATTGTGAGGGGTAGGACTGAGTGGAGGCCCAAACCTGTGAACAACTTTGGTTTTATGAACGAGGTTCCAGCAGAAAGCACCTAAGATTTTGAAATGGTTAATGGTCGGAGTTGCATCAGTCTCCCTGCTATGGTTACATGGAGAGTTTTGCTTGTCTGTCCGATCTACGTGTCTTCATATATATATATATATATAGATACCTTCTAATCTGTGTTACTCTGGTGGGTAAGGGGAAAAGCAGTAGTAAATCGATTCTCATTGTAATTAGCTACTGCTCTTCTCTCTCATTCTGCTCCATATTTCATTTCATCTCTTAATGCGCTACTGCTAGGCTGTCTTCAATATTTAATTGCTTGTTAAAAATAGCTAGATATGTATATTATTATTCTTTTTCTCTTGGTTGAATTAAAGATGCAATTTTCTTTTTCCTTGTGAACACGAAACCATAATTATTATTATTATTATTATGATTATTGTTATTATTTTTGTATAGCCTGAATGCAAGAATGCATGCTCCAGCTTGTATTATGCCAACTTCCCACATGGGAATTATTGAATGCAAAACATCTCCTACTCGAAGCCTCTTAAAATAATTTGTACATAATATCTCACGATGATGTGTGTGGGCCTATGCATGTGCTGTCCTACGTATTTGCGTAGTCCACATTTTGTTGGGACCCTATAATTGGGCTCACTACTACTGTCTCTTAGAACTTTCACTTTTCTATCTTTCAATTTCTCTCTTCCTTTATCTATGCAAAATCTTTAATTTTCTGTCCATCATTCCAACTTTTATTTTATCATCAACACTGTCTGGTGGTCATTTTTTCAAACATCTATTACGTTTTCTTATTGCTTATCCGAAACAAGGTAAGTTAACTCATTTATTATTCACTGTTATCTTTTTTTTATATTATTTCATTCGGTTTAACTATCATATTGTTTATAACATTTATTTTATTTATTCAATGCACTACAATAAATTGATAATGATATATTTGTTTTATTAATTTTCCAACAACATAAAGATATCGAAAGCTAAAAAAATTTAAAAAACCAAAGTAACAAAACTCTCAAATTTATATAGAAGATATGATAGCATTTCTGTCAATATACATTTTCAGTTACTTGAAATAAGATTTTCACCCAACATTTATGATTTAAAACTGCTTTATCATTCTGTGTTATTATAAGTAATATATGTTAAAGTAGAAGTCATTGTAGACATTTAACATAAGTGTTAATATGGTAAATAATAGTGAGAAATTGGAATAAATTTTAAAGCCAAGAGCCTGTCTTAGCATCATATTCTAAATTGCAACTAAGCTGCCCTAAGAAATGCAAAATGAATAATGCAATACATTTGATTTTGGTGGTATTACGATTTCAAGTTTTCCAAAGTGAGTCTTTGCATGAAATAAATTTCTTTGTGAAAATTGTTACATCAATGTTATTGTGTGAGACAGTGATGGGGTTTTGGTATGTGGAACTTAAAAAATGTGTTGTTTTTCCAAATCTTTTGTGTGTGTTTGTTTTTTTTTTTTAATTAATCTGAGTTATGCATAATTGGATAAAAAGAAATCAAAACAATTTGATCAGGATATTATAGTCTTGTTTTGGGTTTTACTGCTGAGAATACATAGTATTCTAACTTCATTGTCACTTTACTTTCTCACAAATGTAATGATTCTATGTATGTAATAATAAAATATCTGGTTAATATTTTAACTTTGCAATTTCATTTTTATTAAGATACATTGATGGTTATGTATGTATATATAAATAATATTTTATTAATATTTGTTATGGCTTAAAGTTAAACTATGCTTGAACTATTTTCTAAATTAGTAATTAGATAAAGGACTTCATTATATAAATATTTTATTTTTTTAAACCAACATATTTAACTTTAATTTAGATGATGAGCTGAGGGATGATAAGATTATATGTTTAGTTTTATAAACATGTAAGGTGAAAGTAAAACAGAATTCAGATAAAAAAAAAACATTGTTTATAACGTAGGAAAGTAAGAATAATGAGGATAATAATATATTTTTTTAATATAGTCACCAGATGGTATTCAAGATTTACAGATCCAAAAATAATAACAGATCATACAAATTTGAATATAATACAAATAAAATATAGAAGTTTAATGAATTAGGCATAAAATGATAAAAGTTTAATGAATTTAACATAAAATGATACGATGAATTTGAAGTTTATAAGTACAAATTTTATATATATATATATATATATATATATATATATATATATATATATATATATTATTTTACTTATACAAGATATTAACAAAAATTAATATTTTATATAAATCAAATAGAACACGAGTTACACATTGCTATGAGAGTTAATAAGATATAGTATAACAAATCTTTGACTTATAACATTTCAAAGCCAAGTTGTATGTATGTTTAGATAAAAAGAAAAAAAAAACATCTAAATAAAAAGTAGTATAAATTGGAGAGATACAACACATGTTGTGCAATTGTCTTTATATACCCTTAATTTGTTATTATTTAGGCAGTCTAATGTGAATAAAATACAAATAATTTGTTTGCATGACTAAGATAATAGGACATATATCATGCAATGAGATTTATGATAAAGAAAAAAAATATTCTTTAGTATTTATAATAAGAAGAAACTAAGACAAAGTCTATAATCTAAAATAGAACATATTCAAAATACTAAAAATAAAATAGTTTTTCATTATCATATATTATTTATGATACTAAGAAAAAAATAATGTTAATTAGTATATCTTTTACATGTTTGTGCAGTATCTAATTAAATAGATTATTTTTAACTTATGGTGCTTATAACAGTTTTTTTTTACCTGGTTTATTATAACTGTTAAAGATTATTAAGAGACCTAATCTTACCCTAATTATCTTCTTAAAAGCCAATTATGGCTAACAGTATTAGAAATGTAATAGAACACTGAATTTTAGAGACCTAATATGCTCTAATACTGTTGGAAGCAGTAATATTTTACTTTACTCTGATACTGTTTTCTCCATTTGATTTGTGATTAAAAAAAGGATAATGATATTTAGACAATATTTTTTTGACAACATTTGAACATTGATTATGTGTCAATATGTGATTGATAAAAAATGATTCCACAATTAATAATAATAATAATTATAAAGATTATTATGGGGTAATTTTTGACCAATCATAGATTAACACGTAATCAATGTTTAAATGTTATCAAAAAAATATTGTCTAAATATCATTATCCTAAAAAAATTATGAATCATGGGTGACAGACATGTGCCAGGATTCAAACTCTAGGTGGTTTTCCCACCCACTGTAAAAGTTCACTTCACTAAATAAATAACATATGAAAGATTAAAATCTTATTTTGATTCTTTAATTTTTTTATAAAACATTTATTAAGTTCTTAAATTTTATTTGAATCTTTTAGTTTTTAAAATATTTAATAAAACAAAATAGTAAAAGTGGAACAGATTTGGCCTTTGATGGAAGATGCAACTGAATATTGGAAGTGTCATGTTTTTGGTAATTTCAAATTTTGGATTAATCTGACTGTGATACTGCTTTTGCATTCTATTTATAATTTTTTTACACGATTCTTTTTATCATATTTGTGAGTATATAGTATGAAAATGTTAATATATTATTTAATATTTTAAAAGTGTGTGTATTTATTCTGAGTCGATTCAAATTCTAAAAAACTAAAAAAAATGGATTAGTTTATTTCATTTTGCAGACTTTGAAATTTATCTATTATTTTTTAAAATACTCAACCATATTATGAATACTCAGTGAATCATTTTAATCCAATATATTAAATATTTCTTAAATATAATTAAAAAATGTTTCCATTGTTTTTTCTTTTGACAGTTCAAATCCAATACTTTCTTTATGTCCATCCCATGAAACTTTTCAAACACCTTTTTTTCTCTTTGTTTTATGTTGAAGCAAATGAGAGATATTTTTTCCTTTTTTCATTTAATCATTTTCTGTCCTCTAGTTTGCTTCTGATCATCATCAATCTTAATTTTCAAAGTTTTTAATCAATCCTCATCCCTTTTATTCATTTTCCTAATTAACATGAACACTTGTAGATTTATGTATTTTTTACGTGTTTGTCTAACTATTTTGAAAAATAAACAGTTTTATGTTTTTTAATAAACAAATCTGTCTACTTTCTAAATCGGCAAATTTTTTAAAACACCTATTTAAAAAGGATTTATTTCACTTTTAAGCAAATTAGTAATTGTGTTATTAGTTAAGATTAGGATGAAAATTAGAAAAGATGAGTACTTATTATTAATTAAGATTTTTTATTTTGTTTGGCCCTGCATAACTCAAACTAAACTTAAATTTCATATTATCTGAGCAATGTAGTGATGATTACATTACATGGATCCGTCCTTCGCTTTGTCTTGTTGATTGGAGGGTAAAAAATTGTCTTACTTCAATAAGCTTTCAAACATAGCTTTAACCATGAAAAGTAGGAATGTCATGATCGAGTATATATGGGTTAAATTGAGTCATTATTGATATTTTTTTTTGAGAGAAAATAAATAAATAAAACAAGTGATGATTAACTATTTTATATCACAACATCAAAATTCGGATATTGTAATTTTTATTTCATGCAAATAGGCCTTAATTATATTAATTATATTCGGTGATTAATTTTAAAAATATTATTTAGTCATCTTATGTGAAATGTATATATATTGGAATTAATTATACACCATAAAATCATTATGAATGACACAATGAGGTGATGATTATAGACAATCAAGAAGTTGTTCGAATTCATGTATTCACTCAAGATTCTATCTTTTGACCAATTAGATTAGTAAAAATAATTATAAATGAGGTAATTGTCCTTGCTTGTTTTAATTATGCTTTTTTTATATCGGTGTATAGTAATGTTATTTAATTCTTTAAATGTGTATAACAAATTGGAGTACAAGAAAATGAACATGTGAATGAATCGCCACCATAATTGACAACTCTAAAATGACTTGGTTCAATGGTAGTGACTATTGCTTTTCAACCTATACAATTAGAAATTTCATCCGAAGTCACAAATAAGACCTTCAACATCCCTTTTTATGCATTTGAAAGAGATGTTTTTTAAGTTCTTTATAGCATCGATATGCTGTGTATATCATAAATACAATTTTTGTTGTTGCAAGTAAACTTTTATTACTTTTATGAAGATTGAATACATTTAATATGTTATTCTAATATTATTTAACTTTAATGTTTAATGTATTTACATTGTAGATATAGTAAAAGAAATAATGACCACATATATAAATTTCTATTGAACCTATTTGTCATTCAAGACATTGGGAATAAAGGAAAACAGGTGCAAAAGTACATTTTATAGGGGGAAAATTTACATAGCACTTTATTTACACCCGTAAGAATGTCCTTTATAAATTAAATTATAATTGTCTAAAATTTAATTGTATTTTTAATGTTATTTGAATCGGTAGGGTTTACAGTTGCTAGTAATTCTTAAAAGTTTCTTATGTTTATTAAACAAAAAACTTAATACTTTGACAATTAAAAGTATATTATAAGTGTAAATTCTTTTATTAATTTACTTTTACAGAGTTGATACTCATTTGAAGTTGTAGGGACAACAAATAGCTTCTACAAAGAAGTTACAGTTCAAATAATTGAAATACAATTGTCAAATTTATTATATTATATGAATTTAAATTGCAGTATTCACTTAGATCCGAAAGCTATAAGCGTGAATATTATACCTTGAGATACATGCATAGAATCATACCTATAAATATTATTGACTCATGAGTTATGGTAATATGTACAATTTATAATTCGTATTATTGTTTCTAACAATCACTAGAAGATTGTTGACTCAAATAATTCGTTGTATATATTTTCAATGACGTATCTCCAATGGAGCAAGGAGTCTTAAAAGAAGTTTGTGAGCTGAGAGTTTCGTTTCTTTTTAGTGTTTATATGAGATCATGTTAAATATTTCATGAGTTTTCATGTGAATCTTAAATGTTTAGTCATGCAATTAGGATTGTATTATATTTTATATAAACATTGGATTGTATTTCATGTAAACATTAAATTGAATAAAAACATCTATTATTTAGTTGTTATGGATAAATTATATGTAAATTTTGTATGTGGTGTAGGAAGCATAAATGAATTTATCATAAAAGAAAATTACTTTTTATACTGGTTAAGATCACAATCAATATAAAAAATAATATTTTTTATAATGGTTAAATACTTAACCATTGACTTGTATAAAAAGTATCACTTTTTATAATAGTTATAGACTTAACTGGTATAAAAAAAATATAACTTTCTATAATCGATTTAAAAAAATTAACTTTTAATAAAAGGTTTAATGTCCGCTTATTTTGGTCTGGGCTCCTTTTCTATTCGGCGTATCAATTGCGTCCTTTTTTTATGTAAAATTTAAGCAATCAGGGACCTACCATCAAATTCAATAACTGATTAAGTTTGGTCTACATGGTATGATTTAAGTTTGAATTAATTTTTTGCCCTTAAATTTAGTTAACGGGGTTAACTTTTTTGCACAGCTGGAAGGATGACCTGTTAATTTCTGTAAACGTGGCTTATTTAGAGTTGAAATGTGGCATGAATTAGAGTTGAAATTGATTGAAATTAGCACTTATGGGACTCAATTCATGCCACGTTTCAACTCTAAATAGGTCACGTTTATAGAAATTAACAGGTCATCCTCCCAGCTGTGCAAAAAAGTTAATCTTGTTAACTAAATTTAACGACAGGGGCTTAATTGATTGAAATTAGCACTTATAGGAACTGAATTGGGGATTCGAATAAGACGAGGATCAAAATAGGAAAACCTCCCGAAAATAAAGACAACTAAATAGTTTAAACCTTAATTTTTGTATTAAAAAATGAATTGAGCAAAGGTTAAATCATATCTGTTCGAGGACAAAAAGGGCAAACCCCTTTTCTTCTTCAGAATCCTAAAGTCCTAAAAGAGAGAAATGCCGCTTCCTTCAACCTCCAACGCGGCAGTCCCTACCCTTCGTCATGCCTTCCTTTCGCCCGACAAGAGTGTCGCTGGCGACGCCACCCACTTCAGACGGAGTAGCCCAAACTTCATCCTCCTTTTCGCGCGAGAGAGAAATCTCTCTCCCTGCGATGTCGCCGACAAGAACCAGGATCGCCGCCGCCAACGCCGTCCTTAATAACCGGTCGGAGTCGTGAGGACTGGTCTCCTCTCTCACCGTTAAGACTATGCCTCTTTGCTAAATGAATGTGCGCTTGAAAGATCTCACTTTCACCCTAAAAAAGTTGAACCATTTTGGTCTGCATTGTGATACATATTACAAATTTAATGGAAAAACTACCACTAATGCTTATGGTTTCGGCCGAGAGTGCTGGATTTAGAGTTTTGATTTATTTGAGATTTGGCGTTGACATGTGTGGCTAGAATCCTCATAGGTTAAGGGGTTGAATTTGGAGTGCTTGAGCTTCGTGGAAATTAGAGGTAGCAATTAGTGAATGATTCATCTTTCTATTCTTTCTCTGCTTGTCTTTTCCTATTTCATGATTCATTAGTTGAATGATTCCAAGAGCTAATTTTTTTTTTTGCAAAGGCAACACCCAAAACAGTAATGAAATTCATGGGGATTTTAGGGCTTACTTTGTATAATCTGAAGAGCCATCTTCAAGTAAAAATCATTAGTATTCTGATTAGAGTTTTTTTGGTTTTTTATTTGGGAATTTTTGCAGTGGTGAAAATATTGGACAAACTCGTGCAATTTGCAGTTCTGTCCACAGTGACTGCCATAGAAGTGTGGTTTGGTTATCGAAGAAGATGAAAGATGACATACCAGGAGCAAAAAAGCGTGATTTAATTATTTCCACTTTGCCCTTCAAAAAAGTTGATTACATCTCTCTGCATTCAAATTTTTTAATACAAAATTCGTTTGTAGTGCCACGTGTGGTTAATGTATACTCTGACTATGCCACACAATCAACACTTAAACACTATTTGTTGAATTTGACAAAATATTTCTAATTGAATCAATTTTACAAGAAAAGAAACTCAATTGATATGAAAAATAAAAAAAGACCTATTTAAAATTTCGGATCAAAATAAAAACTTCTAAAAATATTAAACCTTAATAAAAACTTTTATACCGTTGTGGAACCGATATAAAAAATTAAAACTTTTTATAATTTTCAAATCTGATATATATTTTTTTAATAAGTATAAAAAGACTTCACAAATTTAAATAGAAGATAACATTAACTTTTTTTTTAAAAGCTAAATTATTATTGTTGTTATATCTTTATAGTAAATACTTCTCAAACATTCATATTTCAACGAATTTCAGCATTTATTGAAATATCTGGGGATCATATGCAGTATCTTTGTAACACTTAGGCATCATGACAGTTAATAACACAATCTTTATGCTTTGTCTTGTTCCTTTCTATTGGTTTTTTGGTCATTAGGAATAATCATGTGTACACACAAGTAAATTTAAAAAATAAAGAAAATATAATACAGTTGTCTAATAATTATATGTGCAACCACAGTCATCAATCTGTGGTGTTCTTTATTTTAATGGGTTGTATGCTATGTTTGTTGGGGAGATATAAATGGTTGAACAAACGGTTTTTTATTATCGAGGTAAAATTTCAAACCACATTAACATACAATATTCAATTTAGTATATGTTCCTTACAAAGCCTATTATCTAAATTTTAAATTGAATGATATATATACATATATATATATATATATATATATATATAATCACTTAAATTTTTTTTTTGTTTTTAGAAGTTGAAACAGGACATTGGTAATTTATGTGTTGGTGTTGAATGATGATAATTTTTGCCATATCTAACTTTTACCCTATCTATCTCCTCTTCTGTGTCTGTGTTTGCGGTGATTCTGTCCCTTACTTTTCGTGATTCTCTATTTTGTTTTCATCCATCGCACACTCATCATTCATTCATCCATTCATTCATCCACCTTCTCTCTCTCTCTCTGTCTCTTTGTCACTCCCAACCCTCTAACTCCAAAAATCTAGCCTCGAAATCGGGCATCCAAAATCTCCAATTTTCACTTTACGTAATCACCCTGTGTAGGACTATGCCCTATGAACCTTTTTGTCCAACCAAAACAAGTAATAAAATAAATCATAAAACTAAACCAATAACCGAATTAACCATTTCATAATCAGTATATTTTGTTATTTACATGAGTATCTACGTGGTCGTGTACTTTTCCGTTTGTTATATATAATTGTAACAAATATTTTTGGCTTTGGTAAATTAGATTCATATTTATATAATTGAGTTCACTGTGCAGGAGGAGGCAGTGTAAGCTGAAGATTAAGATGGGTGGAGATTGGAGCGTTGTAGTTGTACCTGCGATGCGGTTGTGTTGTGAGTAACAAAGCAACATTAACTAAACCAACATGTGGCGTCGTTTGTTCTCTTGAATCGAGGAAAATAAGCAGGGAGAAATTCTTTCTCAGCATACTGCCTGCCTGCCTGCCTCCCATTCATGGAGGGATCCATCTTGATGCATCAAAATGCTCCCTTTCCATCCATTCTCCAAATCTAGCATTCTTCTTTGGATCAGACGCCATTTTCTCTCCTCACTCTTCACCTCCAAACAATCACTCACTACCACCTCTTCTTCTTCTTCTTCTTCTCTCTCTTCCCATTTCACTTATCCCTGCACCTTGTTACATCTTTATGCAAACCGTTAAAGTTAAACTTGTTCTCTGACTAGCTGCTTCCCTTCTCTCTCTTTCCTAAGAGGGTTTGCTTCAGTCTCACAGAAACCAGGTTGGTCTTTTCTGCTTCTTTTACTCATACTCTCTCTCAACNNCTGTTCTTAAATATACTAATTTTGGTGGGGTTCCTGTTTTGAACTCACTTTGGAGTTTAACTGAATTCTTATGTACTGAAGTATTAATTTTTATTTTCTAGTACTGGCAATGATCTTGTCAGGTACAAGGTCCTTAATGGTTCCTCAAGTGGTTGTGATTCTTCTATTTCTTCTTCTATTTTTCAAACCCAGATCTCGGTTCTACCCACCCACTGTTGCTGCTTCTCCAAACTCTTTAATTTTGTGTCCACTGTAGGCTTGTCAATTTCTTGCCTTAAACGGGTCGTTTACATTCTTTTCTTTATTTTCTCTCCCAGTCTCCTCTTTTATTTTGTTTGATTCCGAAACTTGCTGAGATGAACTTGTTCTAGTATGTTCAGCTGGTGCTTCAGGGAATGACTAGTTTTTAGTCTACAACATCTTTGGGTGCTTAATTGTAGTTTGTAGTTGAAAAATTACTGAGATTCATACTAATGCACCGCATTCAATAATATCTATGGATACAAATTTATAAACTTTTGGTAGATCTGGCTAGAATATGCTGCTAACTGTTCTTGCAAGACATACCGAAGTACCTTCTTTCAAATACTTATGTTTTGACTATCCTCAATTCCTTTGGCACTTCACCTTATCCAAACAGCAGTGTTTCTCTCTTGATCTTCTCTCTCTCTCTGCTTATATCCCATGCTTTTGCATTATTCTTCAGATTATCAACCTTCTGGAGCATATTGAGTTAGTCTTCATACTTGGTCTAATATTATTTCTTACAGGGGATTTGGTAATTTTTCTTTAGTTCTAAATGTTTGAAGTTTTGGTGTAATCTCCACGCTGGTCCTGATTACACCTTCCATTTCTTGTAAACGATCCTTGTTTTACATTGTTGTTATGTTGTTGAATGATTACTTTAAAACCAGCTGATTTTACGGTTACATGACAAATCAACTTGAAAGAACACTCTTGGGCTTTGAGCTTTTAATTGAGAGTGATAATTTGGTTGCAGGCGTTCTTGATAGATAGTCACCATGATAAAGCAAATTCTTAGCAAATTGCCAAAGAAGGTGCCAAAATCCGAGTCATCAGATTCTTCGAGGAGTGATTCAAGCAGTTCTACAAGTTTTGGGAATGTTTTTCAGTGTACAAATGTTGGAAGCACCATTTCAAGCAAATTAAATGTTGTGAAGAGAGTATCTTCGGTTGTTTTCCCTGCAAGCATGAGTGCTGGAGTGGAAGCAGTTGACCCGTGTCTGTCCTTCAAAGATGTCTCAAACACACAGAAGCAAAGCCTGTTCATTAGTAAGTTAAACCTTTGCTGCAAAATTTATGACATGAGTGATCCTGATAAGAACAGTACAGAACAAGATCTCAAACGACAAACGCTGTTGGAGCTTGTTGATTTTGTTTCTTCTGGATCTGTCAAGTTCACAGAACCAGCAATCGCGGCTTTGTGTAAAATGTGTGCAACTAATTTGTTCAGGGTTTTCCCACCTAAGTTTCGAACAAGTACTGCTGGTGGAGAAACAGAAGACGAGGAACCTATGTTTGATCCTGCCTGGTCTCACTTGCAAGTTGTTTATGATCTACTCCTGCAATTCATCAACTATAACTCTCTTGATGTGAAGGTGGCAAAAACACATATAGATCATGCTTTCATTTTAAGATTACTTGACCTTTTCGATTCTGAGGACCCCAGAGAAAGAGACTGCTTGAAAACAATTCTGCATAGAATCTATGGGAAATTCATGGTTCACAGGCCTTTCATACGGAAATCTGTTAGCAACATCATCTACCGGTTTGTTTTTGAGACAGAGCGGCATAACGGAATCGCAGAGATGCTTGAGATTTTTGGGAGTGTGATCAGTGGATTTGCCTTGCCATTGAAGGAAGAGCATAAGATATTTTTGTGGAGGGCTTTAATTCCTCTGCACAAACCTAAATCTGTTGGCATTTATCACCAGCAGTTAACATATTGCGTTGTACAGTTCATAGAAAAGGATCAAAGACTGGCCAGCTCGGTTATAAAGGGACTATTGAAGTACTGGCCAGTAACAAACAGCCAAAAGGAGCTCATGTTCATCAGTGAGTTGGAAGAGATTTTGGAAATGACTAGCATGGCAGAGTTTCAAAAGATCATGATCCCTCTCTTTCGACGAATGGCTCACTGCCTTAATAGTTCTCACTATCAGGTAGTTTTTTCTGCACTGGTTCTGTTGTAAACAGGTGAAATGGTTGTTTTATAATATAAATGATGGAGTCATTTTTTACCTGAGTGAGTTGAATCATGTCATGCAACATGGTTGTGTTGTGTTGGTATGATTATGAGCTTATTTATTGATACATTGATGATTCAGGTGGCTGAACGAGCACATTTGCTATGGAACAATGAGCACATTCTGAATCTGATAACGCAAAACCGACAGGTGATTCTGCCTATGGTGTTCTCAGCACTTGTACATAATGCTCAAAGTCACTGGAACCAAGCAGTGCTGAACCTGACTCAGAACATAAGGAAGATGCTGTCACAGATGGACGAGGAGCTGGTACTAGCATGCCAACGAAAGATTGAGGAAGAAGATTCAGGTGCAAATGCTGCAGCCGAGAGGAGGAGAGTAACATGGGAACGCCTAGAAGCTGCTGCTGCTGCTGCTGGCAGTGTTCAATCTTCTTCTGTAGGTGGTGGTGATGTTTTAGTCCCAGTAAAATCTGCTACATGCTCAGTGGCATGCTAAGCTAATTAACTGGTTTGAGTTATGATATGATATGATATTGTGATGATGATTATGTAAGCCTAATTAAGGTTCTAATTAAATTACATAATAGTGGTGTGGTTCTTGAGTTATTTATTTATGTACACAAATACATATCATACTTAGTAGCCTAAAGAAAGTGTGGTGAGTGAGGGAGAATAGATATATTAGAAGGATGGTTATTTGAATTGAGAAAAGAAAGTAGGGAGTGTTATTTTATTATTGTATTGTTGTTAGGAGGAGCAGAAAAGAGCAGAGAAAGCATGGCAGAGAGAGCAGGTGTGGGGGTGTGTGTGTCGGTGGGTTATTCGTGCGTGCAATTATTTGCAGTGTCAGCACCGTAACCCTGACTCTTTTTATTCAGTTTTCTTACCTTCTAGGACCCACCTTAGTCCCTTTTCTGCAACACTCTATTCTAACCCTCTCTCCCTATTATGCAAACTTAAAACCAAATGAGTTACATCTATTTTTACCTGCTCCACTCACTCTGCTAAATCAAAATCAACACTCTATTTTGGCTTACCTATCTTTTTCTCATTCTTCATAATTTCATATCAAACAAAGTCAGTTTTAATAAATGACTCACCCACATCACACACATTACTCAAGACAGCCAAAAGATTTACCTCTTTTGCGGGGAATGATGTAAACCTCTACTTTAAAAGCATACATTAGTTATACAAAAGTATTTATTTCATTACTGTAATCAACTATCGAATGGAATAAAACTAGTGTTGGTGTTTCATCTTACTTACCTACTGCAAGCAATGAAAGCTCAAAAAGTTCACTTTAGATTTAATGCCCACTGTTATCAGTCTCCTCTTTGGTTTCGACTAATCAATATTCAACTCTCTTTTTCAATAATTAATGTCTTAACTTTTGCATCACAGATATGGAAGTTTTTGACTTTAAGGATTCACAGATTTCCTTTTCTGCCATTACATACACTGTTCCCATTTGCTATTTCGTCTACATTGTTATTTCTAACATAACATCAACACTGTTTCATTTTTCAGCCCTTGTTAGAGAAAGAAGATTTTCTTATACAAATTACATTTTTTTCTCCAAGTTTACTCATGAAATAAAAATCCTTGTATTGTATTTTCGAGTTATGAATAATATAGAATATTTTACACCTTTAAGATAAATATTGAATTTCTCATATTTTTATTATGACTTTGAATGTACCAGAAAATATGTTGTTATGTGCACATTATACGGGAAGGGTATTGACTTTTACAAAAATCATTTATAATTCATTGATATTGTGATAAAAAATGTTAACATTCCGTATCCATTGACAACATGTTAATTTTTTTAATTAAATTTTTCTTTATAAAAGCTGAGATTTGTAAAAGTATAGAATGATATAAGATTAGTCATATTTTTTCAAGACCCCAGCCAGCAATAATAAATAGAATCAAACACTTTACACATTGATTAGACTATGCTCGTTTGGGTGGATTTTACTGTTTACGCGAATGAGTGGATGGATTTGTAATTTCTTTGGTATTTATTTATAAATTTATAAATTTAATTAAAAGTGTAAAATTGTTCATAATTTTTCAAGGAATAAAAGTTATAGTTTTTTTTTATGGGGATTGAAAAAAAAAATTAGAAAAAAAATAGTAATAATAGTTTTCTAGATGACTCTCAATTATTATATTATTAAAAGGCCAAACTATAATTAGAAATGTTTAGTAGTTGAGTTCATTATATATAAAAATCATTATATTTTTAAATAATTTTTTTAAATTCTTCTTTTATCTCTCTAAGATTTTGATAACATTATTCTCTTTGAATATTTAAATTCATCTTATTACCTCTTGCTTAAATAACAATACAATCAATTTATCAGAAATGTGAATAAATTAAGTTTAATTTTTAAATTTTTTCTTGAGTCATTATTTTAATCTCTAACATGTAGTCTCTATGGAGTTCACATATCACTTTAAGTAGCTCAAAGTGAATCTTTATTCTTTTATAGTTATGAAGATGTGTTCAAATTATTAATCTTTTTTTTTAGTTAGAACTACATGTGGGAGTTGCACTATGAAGAGTACATGTGGTGTTAAGATTATGGTAACAAGGTATTTATGTGGTGTTAACATATGAGGAGCTAGTTATTTAAATAAACTGTATGATTTTTGTGGGTTATGTTTTTGTTTTGTTGAATTAAGACATTTTGATGTAAATGGAATGGGTTGCATTTGAGAGTAGACATACCAATTTGAATTGAATTCATTGCCAGTGTTGTTGAAAAATAGATAAAAACACCTGTTAGAGTTAATTGAGCAAACTAGTATATTTTGCAGGTTTCTAGTTTTATATAGATTTATTATAGTATATATTATAGTGAATTAACTTTTTCATGTGAAAAGGACTTAGGTCCTCGTATTATGGATAAAATAGAGTTTGAATCAAAATTGTCAAAATTTTATTAAGTGTTATATTATAGGTGTAGAATATCTTAGTTTCATACGATGCTGGATTCTTTCAAAAGTAGTAATTCATTGTCAGTAAAGTTGTATGTATATGTATAATAGATGAAGTTTTTGAAATTAATTGAGATTGACATGCTCTTATTTTATTACAAATTTTGTGAGATCCTAAACATTTTAAATATATTAGCTTACACTGATGGATTATTATTGTTTCTACATACTACGATAATATGCTACACAGATAAGACGTGCATATATTAGAGGATTTTAGTTTAATTTAACTAGTTTCATATATGTATATAGGTGTAAAATTTATTTTCCTCCAAAAACTTTACATGTAAACTAATCTTATACATATTAATATTATTTGCATATGTGGTGTTTAGGTGCATGTCTACCGATAAATCCGTTACAAAAATGTATATATTTTACTTTAACAAAAATACATTTAATATTTCAATGAGCACTTCAAAGTCAAAGCTACATCTAAGTATCTTTTAAGTTTTAGATTAGATTTGAATCAAATATAACTAATTCAATATAATCTAAATTTAATATTTCAAAAATTGTATTAAATTGTTTAATTTGTCGGATTTTGATTGTTTGAGTTACCAGTTAATTCTTATAGATTATTTAAATTACAAATTCCTATTAAGTAAATTTTTTTAAGAAAATGATTTTTTATTTTGAATAAATAAGATAAATATAATAAATCTTTAATGTAAAAGAAATAACATGTATGATTTTGATAATTACTGTTATTATAATAAATTATGATTTTATATTATTAGTAAATTTTAAGAAAAATATCATATAAAAAATAAAACTTATTTTAATCTATCATCTTAATCAGATAATAGTTTTTTATTTAAATTAATTTTATTTATTCAGTATTATTCGCTCGGATTCAATAATAAGATGATATTTTGAAATCACCCTACATTCACAGAAGGAACAGAAATTAATTGAATGGCAGTTGGCAGAGAAGAAACTTAGTTGATAACCGTCCTAACCAACTGTCCAAACCCTTTTTGATACCGATAAATTGCTGATTTAGGGTTTCACATTTTATGTAGTTTACATTTTCAATTCTGCAGAATTTCATCACAGAAGGGGAAAAATGTATGCACCTCCACAGTACCAAGAAACAAGCTATGTGGAACACGTTCGCAGACGCCACCAAGAAAAGGGATGCCTTTACGCTTGGTTTGTATACTTATATTTTTTTTTTATCATTGCTGTTGTCACTCTACCACACAGATCATTCAATTTTCATCATGTTGCTCTCATTCTTCTCGACACTTGATGATTTCTCTTTTCAATTTTATTTTGTTTTTTGCTGTCATTTTTTGACTGGTGGGAATTTTCATTGGGATTTGCACTTGCAGTTTGTTCGCCTTGTGCTGCTGCTTCTGCTGCTACGAGAGCTGTGAGTGCTGTTTGGATGTGTTATGTTGCTGCTGCCCCTAGATAAGGTGTATCTATCTAAAAGTAATAATTACAGATGAAGACGAGACTTTCTGATATGAGTGTGTTACTTTTGACTTACGGTTGTGATAAGGTTTTTCCTTAGAAAATTACTTTATTATCAAAGAGGCATAGACCTAACAAGTACCATTTTTTGTGTTCTTTTGATGTTGAATATTTTAATCTATAGCGGAAGTTACTCCAGTGATAATGTAATGGTTATAAATGAAGAATAAAGTATGAATATTTTGGGGACCCTTTATGGTGTTATGTTGTCGGGAAAAGGCATGGTGATTGTTGAGCAGAGTGATGAACTGGGGTCCAAAATTGAGTAGGCATGGTGTTCAACAGTTTCTATGAGTTCAGCTTTGAATTTACATCTACTAGTGGCAGAACAATGCTTATTTGTTTTTGACCAGAAAAGTAAAGCAAAACCCTTACGGAGTTCATCAAGTAGTTATATTTAGAAGTTCTGTCACATGCATGCATGCATGCATGCATGCCTCCATATGTTTGGTAAACATTTCCAAATGTGGAAAACTAAAGAACGTTTTAATGTAGTTGGAGGGAGAACGTAAGGGTGTGTTTGTTTCTTAGTTTCAGTTTTTAGATATTAAATTTTAGAGATTAAGAGTAGGGAAAGGAGATGAAAAATACGATAATAAAAAATAACCCGGAGGAGAAGTTCTGTCTTTTTGTAGTTTTGAAGGTTAAAATGGACATAAATTTTGAATTGATTTTATTAAAATATTTATTTTTTAAAATAGATAATATTTGTTTAGAGGTGAGGTCCACAAAATAAATGAAAACAATTCATTGTATTATTAAAATGACTTTTATTTTTGCATTCTACCATTTTTTTTATCAAATGACTTTTAACAGGTAAGAAATATATTAATAATGCATGACAAAAGAAGGAAAGAAAAGAAAAACACTAAGTAGAAGTTTAGTCTCTTTTGTCTCTTGCAAGGTCTTAAACGCTTCGTAAGAGGAAGTCTTTTAAACAGAACTCTAACATCTTCTTAGGACTTTTTAACATAATCATGTTATTCTTCGAATATTTGATTTATCTATTCTGAAATGTTGCTTTTAGAATTTCGAAAACAGGATTCTGAAAGAAAATTTTTGAAATAGAATTTCTAAAATAAAATTGTAAGAATAAATTTCTCGTAACATATAAAATGCATTTTAAGTTGTTTGAAACATGTGTAATTCATTAATAAAAATTCTAGAAGAAGCTTTTTTATTCTAGTTTTTTTTTTTTACAAGAGTGCAGTTAATAATAATAAGATGATGTATAAATAAAAAGTATTAACCATATCTCATATAAACCACTAGTTTTCTACCTCCCATAAATTTTTGTACTACAAAATATACCATCCAAATACATTTTTTATATATTTTTCATTATGCAGAATACAAGATTAAAAGTACATCCTACATTGTAAAATTCAAAATACAATTTTTATATTTCAAATTATACTTTCTAAAATACAAAAAATTATATTTTAAATATAAAATTTACGTTTCAAAATACATCCTCTAAATAAAATAAAATTTATGGGTCAGTAAAAGAAACTGCCGACTACGTACTACCATCGACTATATTTCTTGAAAATTATTTTGTTTTACTAAGAGTGAGAATAATAAAGATGAAGAATATAATCTTACTAATAGTTACTTAATTCTATTTCTGGTTACCACAATAAAAAACCTATTCTAACTATATACATAAGTACAAGGCATGTTGTTTAACTGTGCCACAATAACCAACTAATGCATGACCCTTTTTGCTGACAACAAAATAATTTCACGATGGCAAGTGTTTCTTTGATATGGACGCTAAATAATAAACTATCATATGCTAAAAATGTCGTGTCCTACCACCAACGAAAATAAAACATTGACTGTATTCTAGAATCATATATTGTTGTCAATCAAATGTTGATGCAATCCACATTACCGACTGAAGAATGAGAATATAGTCTAACACCAGAGTCACAAGTTTTTAAACTCTGGGGGACCTTTTGGCCACAATTGCTTCTTTTGATGACTTCAGAAAATGTACCAACAAGCGATTGCAGTAAAAAATGAGGTCAGCAGTATTGATACAAAGTTCACTGCATTATTGTCAAGAACATTGGAACCAGAAATCTTTTTCACTGTTGGTCCTGGCTTTCCAACAACCTGCAAAATGGTGTGAGAAATTTCAAGTATCAGATATCTAAATTAATATAGGAGGGTTTCGTGGTGCCTTTTATCAGGGTAACTTTGCCCCGGTGGTAATCATCTCCAAATAATTTNAAGATTTGCTCAACAAACTCAATGCAANAATATACAAATTCAAGCATTATGCCAATTGTGAAGAGTATTCTTTATAGGTGGTGTAAGTAAATTTACCTTGCGGCGAACAGAACAAAATCCACTGAATTGCAAGGTTGCACCCAAGAGAGAGTCAATGAGACTTCCACATAGTCCTGCAANGGTGGCAATGGGTAAGACCAGTAGTTGCTTAAAAACTGTACTAGACTCACATCTTGTAGTTGAGAAACTCAGAAGAGCAAACGACAATCCAATGAAGCTTCCAGCTGCTGCAGCTGCGAGAATTCCTGTTTTTGTCACCCCACCATTTGTACCTTTCTTCACATGCTGATAATCAAAAGAAATGAATTTGTAACCACAATTTCTGAAACTCGGTAGCAACATTCTATCTGAATTTTCTACTTAAAGACCCACTATGCAATAAGCCACATGCCTTTTACACGGATGCCATAAGAACAGAATGTGAGAAATAATTTAGGGAGGCTCAGAATCTTAAAATCCCCTTGAGGTTTCAGACCTCAAATAAATTTCACGAATTTGTCATTTCTAGGAATGGAACTGATATGGGTGTTAGAATAACATCCCTATTCATGACATATTAAGGGCAGGGTTGTTGCATTACCCTGCAATGTGAATGTGAATGACATTGTAACATCATTGCTCACCTTTAAGTGCTCCCAATGCCCCCCACCAAGGACAGCCTCCAGTTATACTCACTTCCATCACTCATGAAATGATTAGGTTGAATATTTGACAAAAGTCTTATTTTCCCTCATTAACCTATTTTTAGTCTCAATTTAGTCCCTCCGGTAAGCAAGTTTCACATTTAATCCTTCAGTTCCATAGTAACGTGAGCCAGATGGAATAACTAGCTATCATCATTAGAATCATGTGCTACAGTGTCCGTCTAGTACATGTCACCCTATTTAGCAATTTATCACTAACAGAAAGCTAAACTTAGCCTTGTAAAGACTATTCTAATAATATATCAAAATGAGGCTAAATTTGGCTACATTCCATATTTCTCAGAATCAGGTGGTCCATGGAGGGACTAATAGGTGTTAATTTGATCTGAGAGCAACTAGATTGCAAAAAAATTAACAACAAAAGATTAAACTGAGAGCACGGATAAAACACGAGCCAAGGGATATGACAAAATTTAGAAATTGGAAGACACAACACGGGCATAGTGCAACATATAAAACTAGCATTTAAGTACAAATCTTTAATTAAAAGATAGCAACCAATGTTTTAAAAGTTAGCATCAACTAATAAAATTCTATCGTCCTATTTTTGTTTGTATATGTATCAAAAATACAAAAACTGCAGAATGAAGTTAGGAGAATACAAGTGTCTATTTGTGTTGAATAAGAGAGTGTGTCTGACATAGTTAGGATGACCGAAATTGAATTTTAATCCAAATTGAACAAGGGTGACTTTCAAGAAAATGGCCAAGATTATGGGAAATGGAGCTTGTAACATCAACTACCAAACACATTAATTGAGCACAATACCTAAGACTTAATGACAAACATTCATGAGTAAGTTGAACTAAAGAAGAAAACACCAAATATGGACAAAATGATCGAATAATAAAGGACTTTGACCAAGACATTATTCACCTTGAAGGTTGTGATTAGACGGGGCTTATCTTCACTGAGAATTCCAAGCTCCGAAGACCAAGTATCCCCATTGCAACAGGAATAATGGCCAATAACAGCACCAATGAGAGTCGTGATCAAAGGTGAGTCTTTAGAGTTCAAGCATTTATCCTGGCCTTCAGTAAGCACCCATATAGCTATAACAAGAACCGAGGCAATGCCACTATTGGCCAGAACTTGTATCCTGAGAAAAAGAAACAAGGAATATTTAGTCAAAAGGAAGACAACAACTAAGTAGGGATAACGTTGGGATCCTCATACATAGAGGTAAAAACTTAAATGACAAATTTTCATGTGAAAGATTTTATAGAAAAAGAAAAAAACCCCAAACCCATCCTGGAAAGAAAGACTTTAAACCTATCTCTGTCCTGTAAAATCCACTTGTAAGGTGATAGGCATTAATGAATGGTTTAACAACAACCGGGTGAAACAATTTATCTAATAAAGTTAGAATAATCTCTGAATCATGGTTTTAATACAATTAAGAAGTGTACTTTAAACATCACTCAACTTCACAAAACATGTAAACCATGGTTTTGAAAACGATACTTTAAACATAAGTCAACTTCACAAAACAGGTAAAGAGAGAGGTTTTCAACCTCTTAAATAATGTGGCCTTATCACGGGTAAACGTGAAACTTCCAACATTTCCTTAACTTGGTGACACCAAAAGAAATATCTCAACCATCGTATGGGTAACTCCACAGAATAATCCATCCAAATAAGGCAGCAATCATTCCTAACTTAGAAAAACACACAACCAGTTGACCTTTCACAAAGATATTCAAAATCAAAAACCTCCAAGCAGACAAAAAAGTAAGAACTCACCAGTTTCTTTGTCCACCTTCTTTGAATTCAGGATCGAGTGTTCGCTTCTTATCCTCTCCAAACTTTGTGAGAGTGGATGAAGAAAAGAAGAAGGCAAGCAGCACAGCCCCAAACCTTGACGACCCACAAATCAAGGAAACACAAAGATTATTTTTTTGGAGCACCCCAGAACAAAAAGAGGAGAAGGTGAAGAAAATAACCTGTATCCCACAAAAATGTGAAGAGCCATAACGAAGAACCCTGCAATAGCGCCAGAATTGCTGAGGGATTTCTTCCTGTGAGCTCTGAATGCTATTACGAACGCAATGAAGACAGCCACACAGAGTTGAGAAAACCAATCCATTTGAAATTAGAAATTTATGTGTAGGGAGTTGATTTTAGAACATAACTGTGAAAATAATTGATGAAACTATTCACACTGTTGTACTTAGAGTGGCTGGTCACCCTCATCGCACAACAACCGTTCACCACCAGATTTAGCTTCTCTCGGAGAATCTTTTCATTTTATAAAATAATATGACAACAAAAGTAAATTGATACCGGTTATAATTAATTTTAGATTATATAACATTGTTAAAACATGTTAATAATAATTTTTAATTTTGACAAAAATATTTTATTTTATCATAATTTTAAGTAATTGATATGGAGTGAAATTTTCCATGTTGGTCTTTCTTCATAAATAAATCTGACTCTCATCTCATATATGCAATGCAATGAAAACTTAATTAAGCGTTATCATTATTCTCTTATCATATGAATATTAAATAAATTAATTGATATTTATTTGACTAATAATTGTAAATTTGAATATTAAATGAGATATATCTTAAATTTAAAAAGTTATCGTTTATAAAATGTTTATTAAACTAAAAGAGATTTCTTTTTGTATTTTCGTTTTTTTCATTCTTATAAATATGAAAATCTCTTATTTAAAATTAGAAAATTTGTTTTATTTTTAATTATATAATTTATAAGTTGTTTAATTTTACAATAATTTATTTTATTTTCAAAATGTATAATCTAGAAAGATTATCTGACTTTCAGAGTCTATCGTTTGGAAGTCCTTTTTTTAAAAAAAAAAAAAAAAAAAAAAAAAGACCTGTTGATTAATTTTAATTTTAGTAAAAGTCCAATAAACTAAAAAGCTTGAAGACTTACCACAATACCAAACATAAGTACAATAAAATTACATTTTATCCACTTAATAAGGATCTAAACAGTATTATTTTCAGTTTTAAAAATTTCTCAAATGTTACCATACATAGTTAAATTGATGTTGAAGACGCATTGGGAAAAGAAATTCGTCAGGTTTGTATTAAATTTTTTAATCAATTACTCAATGTTCAAAAATTTGTTCAATTTCTGTAATATTAAATTACTAAAATTTAATGAATAGTTTAGATTATTTAGTATTTGAAGAATTCAACAATTTAATGAATAGTTTAGATTATTATTATTGTTTAATAATTTGGTCAATTTAAGGTTTTGCATATAAAATGTTCTTACTCAACCCATAAAAGATTGAGTCAAATTGGATTAGATTAAGTTTGACCAAATCTAAAAAAAATCAACTTAATTAATTTGGATCGAATTAAACCGTTTCATCTCAACGAACATGCATATCAGTTGTTATAGATTTAATCATATTAAACTGAAATTACAAGTTTATATTTAACCTAAATTATAAATTACCAAAACTAATCTCATTTGAGCTCGTTTTTCTCGGAATACACTGTTTTTCTGAATTTCTCAGAATTGTTCTCTAAAATCAAAGCCTTCTTACAAAGTTTTTTCTAATTAAAAAAATTTGAAATCTTTTAAATTTATTTCCACAAATAAATATAATAGTCTTATTTATTGTTTAAACGCAAATATTTTTTCTTCTTTTGGGTCTGAGCATGAAATCCTAGAAATATAGAGCTCGTATAAGTTGGGCCATGGATCCACGAAATTAGAACCAATGTTCACCAGCCATTTTAACCTCATTCTTTAGTTGTCCCGAGTCCAAATATGTTACAATTAATAAATAATTAGTTTTTTATTATTATGAACTGACATCTTTGAGAAAATAAAAAATCATAAATATTTATTATTATGATTCTTAAAATAATTAAGAAAGAGCTTTATTTAATTGATATAAAATATTTATAAATTTTTACAGGAATAAAAGAGTGATATGTTATTCTTATTAAAAAAGAGAATTATTTATCATATTAAATATATATATATATATATATTTAAAATAATAAAAATTCTATTCACGTATTACCAAATTCTTTTTCAAAAGTTTTTCTATACTTTTATTTTTTTTAACCTGAACTGAACATGAGAAATCTATTTTTGAAAATTAGGAGAATTAGGAAAGTTGATTAGATGTGATGTGAACAGTCACTCACAGTTTATTGTAAAGTCGTTGATAGTTAATATTTATGTAGTAAATAGAAGATACAATACTATATGTTTGACTTTCTGGTATTGGTTTTATGATATAATTGTTAACTTCAATAAATCGGTTAATATTTATTATTTAATATTAATATAAAATCTCAAGTCAAATTCTTGAGTCATAACAAAGAAATAGTTGAAATTCAATGTTGCGGATTGAAATTTAAAGATTTGATGATTATAAGTTTGAAGATTACATTTGATGTTTTCAATCATAATATGTTAAGTTTTTGCAGTGTTGAAAATGACATTTTTGTGTATGATTTGAGATTTAAGTTGTAATTTTTGTTTTAATCGTGTTGTAAGTACTTCCTTAATATTGATTTAATCATTTATTAAGTTGGAAATATTGTGTAGTCCTTTATGACTTGCAGTTACAGTTATGCTGTAATAGATGAAAATGTTCCTAAGTTTGCTAGAAATACAAGAAAGAACGTTTTTAATATATTAAGATGACATTTTAATATGTTAAAATCATTTAAAACTGAAAGTTATCATGTTGATTCTGTTTTAATTAATTAAAATAATTTTGTAATCGATTAAAATCCCTTTTGTTTTAATATAATTAAAACGAAAGTATTAGTTTTAGGAGTGAGTAAAATTTGAGTCTATTTTTACTGTGAAACTGAATTAATGTTTGCTTTCATTGTTTAACTAAAATTCTACTTTATTGAAATGTGATTTGCATTAATTTTGGAAAAATTAAAGTTGCATTAAATTGGTTAAAAGAAAATGATTGCACTACAGACTTAAAAAGCGGACCATATATTATTCACGTCATGCTTACATAAGAGAAGCCAGAAATTTGTGCTAAGATTGTTACAGTTCAATACTGTTTGTCGACGGTGTTACGGATAAAATCGAAGGAAAATGATATTTTAAATATTTTGGCACCATTTTGATAATGCACACGTGTCAAAATGTGATTAGACGATTTTAAATTAAAAAAAATACTTTAATTTTTTTCTTCCAAATATATTATTAGTTTAGTTTTTTTTAATTTGAAATCATCCGACCACGTTATAAAAAATAGTGTTAAAATATCCAGAAGAAATCACTTTCACCACAAAATCTTTGATTCTAACAGTTTGTTTTCACGTGTATATCTTATGTTTGCTTCAGCTTCTCTTTGTATTATTGCACAATAAAAAAATAGAAAGAAAAGCCAAGTAAAATAAAAAGCGTGTCGTCATCCTTCTTTCCTTATTAATAACATCCCAAATAAAATTAAACCATCAACATCCTAATAAATATCAATTCGAAAAGAAAATGCAGAAAACAAAAGGCATAAACGTAAAAGAAAAAAAAAAGTATTAAAACTTCAAATTATATATGTAAACGTTAAGGGTCAACTTTTAATTTCTATTCACATTTTACATCATAAAACACAGTTTTATTGTAAAATGATTATCGTAAGAAACATATCCATCTAAAAAAACAAAGGGACTAATTTGCATATCTGCCACATTTGCTACGCATATTTTTATATTTTTAATAGATTTTTTTTGGTTGGTATATTTATTTTTAATTTGATTGAATTCTTATTTTTATAAGAAAAAATTAATGTAATATTTTCTTTTAAATTATAAAAAAATTAAATTAAAGTTAACATATGACATTTGTTGAAATTTAGATTTGTCACTTATTATAATTTGAATGATTTTTTATCTTAAAATCCTTTTGAATTTAACATGTGATACTTTTAATTAAATTGGAATTAACATATGACATGTGTGAAAATCTAAATACGTAATATGTTAAAGATGGAGTTATTTTTTTAATTTTTTTGGACTTTTACATATGACATTTTCGAAAAGATTTTGACACAATGACAAATTTAAATTTTGATATGTGATATTTTTAAATTACATTAATGAAAGAAATCACGTTATGTTTTTCTTTTTAGAAAAATAAATATTATTAAAGACTTTTAAAAAAAATAGAGACTAGCTTTAAAATAAATAAATAAATATAAATATATAAATATAAATATATATATATATATATAGAAGAATAAAAACTAGTAAAAAAACTTATGTATAGAAATCGAAATACTAATTAAACCTAAAAGAATAATATATTTTATATCATCACTTATTTATTGTATAAGAAGATATAAAATAGAATAAATTAATTAATATGTCTATATATAACATTAAAATTTTAGCAGCTTATTACTGATAAAATAAAGTTTTATAAAAAAATTGATAAAACAAAACAGATTTATCTCATAGAATTAATATGGTTATCTAAAAGAAAATAATTATAATAATAAACATATTTAAAAGAACTAAATAAAACCACTTGACCACCAAGAAGTTTTTTTGCAATATCATTGTCCTTCACCAAAAATATTTTAATACCTAACTCTCGTCTTCTTCTAATAAGGTAATCATTTCAGAAGAAATACATCACACCAAAGACAATAAAGAGACAATATGGTGAGTTAGTGTTCAAAAGAAAACTTCATACACAATTTAATATCACATATCAATTAACCTTTATAGCAATTCTATCAATCACATAAACATATAAGCATTTGACTCTAAATTCAATTATCCGGATAATATCCTTTGACATAGACTTCAATGAAGATTTACACCCATAGTAGTATTTATACTTTGTGGAGTTATAAACAAGGGTAACTCAACTTACTATTTATGAGGTTAATCTTTCACTCCTAAGACTCCAAAGTCTAGGTTAAAGATCTCTTACTATTATCTTTGTCACTCCGTTGATCTTTGCATGAGTTAAATGATTAGTAGAATATCTGAATACCTCCTTTAAAAAATGTCACTATCAAATATACCCACAACTTTCTCAAACACAGGACTTCTCATTAAGATTCCTTTCACATCTCATATAATTCGTAGTCACATTCACAATTACACTATTTAGTAAGCATAAATAAATATCACATTAATCATTTTGTAACTCAGAACAAACAAAACACAACTCAAACAAACATAAAAACCATGAAAAGAAAATCAAACTAAAGACTCAAAGGACATAAACAAGGTGAAGGGAGCGCACATGCAATAGATATAAGAAAATACTAAAGAAAAGGGTTGAAAACTCAACTTACTTAAATAGAAAAATTGACCATTCTATATTGAAGAGCTCATTGCATTGATCGATCGTAGTTCTTCAATCAAATAAATAAGAAGAAAAAATCTTAAGAAAAAACAATTTTTTTTTTTTAAGGAGATGATATATTTTAAAATAATAAAACTCATTTATAACAAAATTATTTATATTAAAACTATTTAATATTAAAATGTTTTAAATGTCGTTACTTCTAAATTTGTATCTCTTCTAAAATATTATTTTCTAAACTTATATATATATATATATATATTAAGAATTATCCTTAAAGCAAAAATAAATGAGTATTGTGAAACTTTGCACAAGAATTCGGTGGGTATGCAAAGGGTGGGGAAATGGGTCGGAGATGTTGTAAATTTGAAATAGTGTGTTTGTGACAGGTAGGAGGTTTAGATTTTCAACATAGTTGATGCGAAAGGCTTAATTTTCCTTACGATCGATAACACAGCTGTGGACAGCGATGTGTGATGAAAGTGCAGGCCTACTGCACTGTGTTTATATTTACACTCTTTTCAACTACACTGTACATAATATAGAGAGAGACATGACAATGCATTTAATACTTTGGTGTTTTGATTGACTGCTATTAATATTAAAGCATGGGAGTATGGTTTATACAAAAGAAATTAGGGTTCCTACATTTTACGGTGGAGGCCCTTCTCATTAATCAAACAATAACAATAAATACCCACCAACAACCCAAACACTTCTTTTTTATTAATATACATCTATTTTTCTATTATTAACATACTTAAAGGGGAATCATTCAAATCATGGAATGTTAATGATTTTTAATTTGCAAAAATAATATCTAACTTAGTTAATACAATGATTAATTATTTTGGTATACTGTTATTTAATGATTTTCTTATAAAACAGATTTATATTTCTTCATATATCCATTAGTATGTATATGCTTAATAAATAAGTTATAAAAAAATATTGAAATAATTAGTTTTCAATACGAGTCTCATTGGCAAGTCTTTGTTATAGTTTTTGACTGTCGTGTTGATGTGCGAGGTTGCTTGTTGTACAAGAATCTCATGCTTTTAACATATAATAAATTTAAAATAAGTTGATTATATGTGAAAAGAGAGACGTAGGAAAAGAAGGTATATGGAAGTCAAAGGCCTATTCTAAGAAACCCAAGATTTTGATGTTAAAGTGCGAACTGCATAAACAGGCAAACACATGCCATCCATGTGAATCATAATATATAATGATCGATATGCATATTTGTTTGGAGAGCGGGTAGATTTCTTATTGTGTGATAAATGTGTTGTAAAGTGAAGCTAGAAAATGTGTCTAAGTGAATGTAAAAGTTATTTGCATGTGAATGTATGAAAATGGGTAGAAGGAAGAAGGAGTTTAGAACGTAAAGTAGTTGAGTTTGCCACAACTACTTTTCTCTCATTTCTTAAATATTTTTCTCCAATAAACCTAACTCATTTCTGAATAGTCCACAACAGATGCCCAACTCAAGGAATAACAGACATCTTACATACATTTTTCAGACCTCATAACTAACTAACCATACATATGTTTTTTTCAATTTAGAAACAGCCTATGCATCATTCAAGTGGGTCAAGATAAATTTATCTATCCTTCTATATACTGAAATAATATTTTTAATATTTATTTTTTAAATATTTTAGTTCATAAGTTAATGTGAAAATAAAAACCAATATAAATCCACCACTTGGTGAATGTTCTGTGTATTCTTAATTAACAACGTGACACCATGAGATAAATTGACTTTTCCAGCTCCTATGTCCTCTTTGTGGAGGTTGCCATTGCATTAACTAATTGTAGCAAGTTATTCCATTAAAAGATAAACATAATATGGCAAAACATTTTTCCTGTATAATTCAAAATTTTATATATTTCTATCAATGAACATTTTCAAAATAATATTTGTGGTATTTTTTTATCACTAACTCATGGATTGCAGATATCGATTACATGTTTATTATGGCATAAGCTTTGACTTCAATTTTCTATAGATATTAAATTAACTTGACCTGTGAACAACCAACATTCATCACGTGATCATTCAATTAATTAATAGTATTTGATGATGACTTACGTATTTAATATATGATAAACTATATCACATCCCCTTTAAGTAATTAATTTAGTAATTCAACTTAAATTTAGAAAACCAAAGATTAAAAACAAAAAGGCACAACTTAATAATTACTTGCAAAAAATAGCTTATATTGTACATAATTTTTAATATGATTGACTACTATTTCAATTCATAATTGTTTCCATTAACTTACAAAACAAATAAATTGACCAAATCAACTGATAACCATAATTATCAACTAAAACTTTAATAATACTTAATTTAAACCAAACATTCTACGATATCATCCCAACAATTCCATTACTAATAACAAAATTCAGAACCAATCTAAACACAACATCAACAATTCCAATAATAACAATTTATAAATCATAATCAAATTTACTTATAATTCAAAATAAATTTACTTTATGTTTATTTATTTTCCAAGCAGTAAATACAGAAGACTTAAAAATACACTAACATCAACAGGAACTTAATTGATTAAATATGATAAATACACAAATCAAATAATAAATTAATAGAGAATAACATTTTAAAATTAACATAATCCGTTGGCAGAGTCTGTACTTTTTATTCAAATATTTTAGTCATTAAATTTGTTGCTACAAAGTTTGATAAATAATCTGAGAAAAAAACTGTGAAAAGAGAATATTACTTACGAAAGGAAAAAAAAAAGTGGAAGAAGGGATGGACATATACGTCTTTTTAAATATTGTTCTTCTAGGTTATATATAATTTCTTATAATTAATAATTATAAATTTAAAACGTATTTGGTTGTTCATTTATTTTAGTAATATTTTTTTATTTGTCACATTAGAAAATAATTGACATTTATTAAAAGTTATACTATCAAAATTAATACTTAAAAAATTGTAATTACTCTCAATAAAAACTAGCGAAAACATATATACATGTCTGTTAAATTTTTTTATGATGATAAAAATAATAAAATTATTTTTTAACATTTTATTTTATCAGGAGAGATAGAAGTTGTAGAAAATATGGGAAAATGATTTTTTGTTCTCATTCGAAAAATAAGAAAATCCAAATAAATTTGAATAACCACGGGAGCAAAAGTAAATTGAGAAAAACTAAAATATTTTTAAAAATAAGTTATTAATCTGAATGATTCTTGAAGGAGGCAAAAGGGTCACACTATAGAGGGTAGTCCCACTCGTGAAACCAGCGGCAGCAAGGTGTCTTCCCAAAATAGCAATAGCGAATCACTTTATATCCACCCTTGGATCGTCATCATTCAAGGGCAAAACGATAAATCTCACACTGTATAACCGTTTTCTGAAAAGGGGGCATTATGAACGTTATCACTTGTTAGCACTAATATACATTATTATGATATAAACTATAGTAAGTATGAAGATGTTGAAATTACAAGTATGTCCTCTGAGACGTGTCCTCTTAAACAAGAGAGCGCGTGGAAGTTGCAGAGAACCCCTTACTTGTCTTTCCCGCGGCTATTAAATGAGGGTCCTCTAACAGCACGCAGACATTATGCTGCACTTTAACAAGGAAGAAAGAGAAAGTGCGGCCATTAATGCACACTCTCAAGTCTCAACTACCTCCTATCCAACGCTAAAAACAAACAACTAGTAGTAGAAGAAGTGCTGCGCCTTCATTCATTCCTAATCACACAAGGCATTCTGGACTCTCTTACTTTTTTCAGTGGCGGTGGGAGGGCGCAATGTGGAACTCTGCGGAGAACGCCTTCGCCAGATCGGCCTCTTTCAGGGAGCAAGGGGAAGACGAGGAGGCGCTACGCTGGGCGGCGCTGGAGAGGCTTCCTACTTATAAACGAGCGCGCCGGGGAATCTTCAAGAATCTCACTGGTGACATGAAGGAGATCGACGTTAGAGATCTCCAGTCGCAGGATCAGCGTCTTCTTCTTGAAAGGCTCGTCGACTGCGTGGACAATGATCCTGAGGTCATCTTCCACCGCATGAGAAGTCGATTCAACGCGTAATCTCTCTTTCTCTTGTTGCCATATTCTAGAGTAACCGAGTAGCAGGACTTGAGATTCTAAGTCTATTACAGTTGACAATACCGGTGTTTGTTCTTCGCTTACAATTATTACTGCTTCTTCTTGATCTTTCAGTTTAAATATTATGAGAATGTAGGTGGTAAATTTTGTTGAATGTGTTTTACTGGATGCTGAACTCCGCAGAGTAGGTTTGGCGTTTCCGAAAATTGAAGTTCGATTTCAGAACTTGACTGTTGAGACTTACGTACATGTCGGTAGCAGAGCTCTGCCAACTATTCCTAATTTCATTTGTAATATGACAGAGGTGCTTACTTTTTCTCACCTTTCATTCCCTAATTTTATTTGTAATATCTTCCTTTTCACGCTTTTCCTGTTTGGAACATGTGTAATTAGGCTCTTTTAAGGCAGTTGCTGATATACAGAAGGAAGAGAAGCAAATTGACAATTCTAGCGGACATCAGTGGGATTATTAGACCTTCAAGGTCAGTGTTGAGATAAATAATGTGGTTTTAAGAAAAAAAGAAAAATATATTTTTACACACATGATTTTTTATTTGATACTGTTTTACTTATTTTTTACTTTATTTTATTTCAAAAAAACTACATATATTTATTTTTTTAAAATAATTTTATTCTTGTTAATGAATGTTTATCATCTTACCCTTAATTAAAAAAAATATTTTTTTTTCTCGATATTCATACAATTTTTTGTTTTAGGCTATGCATTGGACCTTGACACATTTATAATTAGCTTAAATACTATAATAACTAAGACGAGTTAAATAAATGCACAGAATTAAAGAGCAAATCTTAGATGTATAAACTAAAAAAATAGATACTATACATGTTTGATTCTAAATTTATAACTAAATATTAAATTAAGTTTTGAGATCAACATTGATTACTTACATTTCTAAAAAGTCACATTTTACGAGCTCAAGGCAAAATCTCGGTGAATAACTGGTCATAATTCTTTTTACATTGATCTACTATTTAGTACCACATGTTTGTGTTGTGCACATATATTTATTTTCAAACAAACATTTATTATCAAGCATTTTTAAAGAAAACTTCTCATAAATAAAAATAATTAAGTTAAATGATTAAAATTAAACTTTAATTTCTTTTTTAAATAAACCAAGTTTATATTTCCGATTATAATTATAGCTTAGAAAACGGGTCAAGGTTGGTAAATCTATTATTTATTTTTTATAAAATCAAACCTAAATTTCTAGCTGTTTGAATACTTTTCACCTCTACTAGGAATTGTATGTATAACAATAATATGATGTGAGAAGAAAATAGATAGTGCTTTTATTAACAGTAGGTAGGGTATAAGTCCTGGCATTAGGTTCAACGTAGCCTATTTTCCGTTTTTTCATTGACTGTTGAGGGATAAGTTCAACCTAGCGTTAACTGCACTTTGACAAATCAAAAGGATAAAAGAGTGACATTTTTTTTTACATTCAACTACCAGTCCCATTCAAAGAACATTTACATGTATAAAATTCTAAATTTTACGAATCAGTTTCTCCTTCTCGTTACAACGAATAAATTGATTCGAAAAACATTGTTTAATACTTATATTTTATTTAAAATTGTTGAATGTTTCCAATTTTATTTTCTATAAACCGCATTCGTTTCATGCATGATGTTACAGTGGCAGACGAATATATCGTTGTCGTGTTTATTTTATTTTTTTCCTGTGGGAGAAGGAACTGACACCCCAAAACAAGACTACAAATCGTTGTCATGTATTAAATGATACTTTGATAATTTTTTTTCAAAATCTAATCGTAATTTTTGAAAGTACATTGGATAGACTGTGATCTTGTTATTCTTGCAGGCTAACGTTGCTATTGGGTCCGCCAAGCTCCGGAAAAACAACACTACTATTAGCACTTGCTGGTAGGCTAGGACCCGGGTTGCAGGTACTAAGTTTTCAAATTACTCTATCAACTAAAAATGGGGTTTCTTTTTGTCTGGACGCCCCACTACTTTGCCAATATTATTGAAAATTCTTGCCAGACAAGGTGCTGTTTTAGCTTAATGCCGATCGAGTATCGGCACAAATTGCTTGGAAATCGAAATGAATACGAACAACTTTCCAAAATGTAATAAACTCTGTATTCGGAGGCTTTTCTGCACTCTGTTTGGAATTATCCATACTCGAGATTTTTCGTTTTTGGCGCCATTATCCATAATAAATGGATGTAAAGAAAATAAAATCTTGTCCACTATTTATAAGTAGTTACTAAAGTATTGATTTGTATGGTGTAAGTTGATAACGTAAAAGTTGATTTTAAAGTATAGTCTTCAAGTTTACTGTTTTTTTTTTTTTGGCACAAACTCACTCTTGACGTTTTTTTTTCCCTTATTTTTTTTTTCAAAGAAGTAAACAATCAAATTGTCGAATTTATCTTCAAAGTTGACTTTTTCACTGTTATCTTAGATCGTGTAATAAATACTTTTTTCATAAATGGAATTTTATTCTTCTCTAAAGAAACAGAATTTTGTTTTCAATTATACTGAAATGGATAGAAAAAAAGCTGATAAATGCCTTCTCTATTTGATTTATACTTGATAATTTATAAATAACATAATTAACCAAATAGCCAATACTCTACTCTGGATTTATATATTGGTTTCTTTCCCCGATCTCATGTATGTATTTATGCCGTTTGAAGATGTCTGGGAACATTACATACAATGGACATGGTCTGAAAGAGTTTGTTCCCCAGAGGACTGCTGCTTATATCAGCCAACAAGATTGGCATGTGGCAGAGATGACCGTGAGGGAAACTCTCCAGTTTGCTGGTCGTTGTCAAGGCGTTGGATTTAAATTTGGTATATTTCTTATGTGATTGTCTTAACAAGTTCAATTTGCAAGTTTATATGCTAATACTAAATCGTGGACTCTTACCAGATATGTTACTAGAACTTGCCAGAAGAGAAAAGAATGCTGGAATAAAACCAGATGAAGATCTTGATCTATTCATGAAGGTACCCTTGCATTTTTTTTTCTCTGAAATTGATGAACTTCATTCAGGGATATAAATTAATTCACTCTAGTTTCTTTTGTAGTCATTTGCTCTTGGGGGACTAGAAACAAATCTTGTGGTGGAGTACATCATGAAGGTACAAATCTAAGAACTATATTACTCTTGTAAAAAAAAGTTGTTACTCTAGAGTGCACAACGATTTTTCTTGTGATTATGACCTGAGGTCCTGAATTTTTTTTGTATTTGATTTTTTTTTATTATTAATGGGGTTCGTTATGCCTAATAATTATTCTGTTGGATACAATTTGAGTGTGTTTGAAGTGAGAAAGTCCCCGCATAAGAAGAATTAGAGAAAGAATAGAGGATTATTGCCATGGATTACACGCCAAAATTGAATGCCGGACTACGCTGATGTTTGAATCATATTATTGAGACGACTCGTAAACTAAATCGCGACAAGTTAACTAAAATACTCTCGTTAAGTCTATCACTGTAAAAATTATGCACAAGAAAATACGAAATCCACGTGTTAATATATTATTAGATGAATGTTAAATTAGAAAAAAAATAAAAAGAAAGATGTTTGACAAAAATAACGATGGACTATAATAAAGGACCACAAAGCAAGGAAGTTCTACTAAAGAAGTAACCATGGTGAAATGATCTGAATTTTCTTGCAGCCTGAGAATCTAGATGGAAAAAAATAGACAAAGAAAGAGACATGCCTAACTTTTTCATACACTGGTCTAGATAGAACATACAAATGACTAGAATAAATTTTTGGTCTCTTGTATACTTTTGCTTTAGTATTGTCTGTTAAAATATCTTTGTTAGATTAAATTGGTTATTTTATCAATTTACTAAACTAATTTTGTCAACTTGTTAACGCATGTATGCGAGAAATGTCCTGTCATATAAACTATATATTGTTTTGTCAAGCAAAATTAAAACCATTAGTCCAAAATTATTCACTAAGGCCAGATGCTAACCTCGTTTAACGTTTTCAACAAATGATATCAATGAAGCCACCATTATCTACTACGCGTCTTGTATCTGAATTATATCGTTCTTTTCGTTTTGTAGTCTTTTTGGATTTGAACAAATACTAAAATATTTCTCACAAAGATATTAGGTTTGGACATATGTGGTGACACATTGGTGGGAGATGAAATGCTCAAGGGCATCTCAGGGGG
Source organism: Vigna radiata var. radiata (assembly GCF_000741045.1). Taxonomy (NCBI): domain Eukaryota; kingdom Viridiplantae; phylum Streptophyta; class Magnoliopsida; order Fabales; family Fabaceae; genus Vigna; species Vigna radiata. The sequence continues at coordinate 39,768,410 of NC_028357.1, forward strand.
GCAAAAGAAACGTCTTACAACAGGTTAAAGACATCATCACTTTGTCGTGTGTAGTAGCACGTTAGATGTGTTTGACATATGATAATCATTTTATGTTCGATTTACAGGTGAATTATTAATTGGTCCAGCAAGAGTGCTATTCATGGATGAGATATCAACTGGTCTTGATAGTTCAACAACTTATCAAATTATCAGATATCTTAAGCATTCAACCCGTGCACTTGATGCGACCACAATTGTATCTCTTCTTCAACCAGCACCCGAGACCTACGAATTGTTTGATGATGTTATTCTTTTGTGCGAGGGTCAGATTGTATATCAAGGCCCCCGTGAAGCTGCTGTTGATTTTTTCAGACAAATGGGATTCAGTTGTCCAGAGCGGAAAAATGTAGCAGATTTCTTGCAAGAAGTGAGTACTAGTAACCATATTGGAATTTATGTTTCGGCTATATTTGATTTAGTGACGGTTCACTTCAGACTTCAAATTCTTCTGAACAGGTAACGTCTAAGAAGGACCAAGAGCAGTACTGGTCTGTTCTCGATCGCCCTTACCGATATGTACCTGTTGGAAAGTTCGCCGAAGCATTTTCCTTATATCGTGAGGGCAGGCTTTTGTCTGAGCAACTAAATATACCTTTCGATAGACGCCGTAATCATCCAGCCGCCTTGGCAACTCTTAGCTATGGCGCCAAAAGGCTTGAACTTCTCAAGACTAATTATCAGTGGCAGAAGCTTCTCATGAAACGGAATTCATTTATCTATGTTTTTAAGTTTGTTCAGGTAATCTTATAGTCCCTTAATTTATGATTGTTTTAAAGCAATTCTCGTGATAAAAAAAATGAGCTAAGAAAATAAAACAATAAGTCTTGTAGTCCCTTAATCTAGATAATTGTTCGTTTAATTTGATGTGAAAATATGTTGTAGTCATATATCGTAGTCTCTCTCTCTCTCTTTTTTTTTTTTTGTACATAGCTGTGGAAAATTTTGACTTTTTATTGGTTCTAAGATGGATATGTAACAATGTAAGGATTATATGGAGCTGATCTTGACCCGTATGTATTATTTTCAGCTACTTTTGGTGGCCTTAATTACAATGAGTGTTTTCTTCCGAACAACAATGCACCATAATACAATTGACGATGGGGGCCTATATCTTGGAGCACTGTACTTTTCTATGGTTATTATTCTTTTCAATGGTTTTACCGAGGTGTCAATGTTAGTTGCAAAACTTCCAGTTCTTTACAAGCACAGAGATCTGCACTTCTATCCTAGCTGGGCATATACACTGCCTTCTTGGTTCCTTAGCATCCCAACTTCCGCGATAGAGGCTGGATGTTGGGTGGCTGTCACATACTATGCAATTGGATATGATCCTTCGATTACTAGGTAACTCTTATATTCTCTCAGTGATTTCGTTTATTCTCAGTGTTTCTCTTACCTGATATTTTTGTTTACTTCGGGATTTGCAGATTTTTTCAGCAGTTCTTGCTTTTCTTCTTTCTGCACCAGATGTCTATAGGTCTGTTTCGTTTGATAGGATCCCTGGGCCGAAATATGATAGTATCCAATACCTTTGGATCCTTTGCCATGTTGGTTGTAATGGCTCTTGGCGGATATATAATTTCAAGAGGTTGAACGGGAGTATATTTTCATGTTTCTAAAGTCGATTTGATAAAGTAGTTTTTCTTACTTTCTATCTTATTTTTGGGCAGACCGTATACCTGTTTGGTGGATATGGGGTTTTTGGATTTCTCCTTTGATGTATGCACAAAATTCAGCTTCAGTGAACGAATTTCTTGGACATTCTTGGGATAAGGTATAATCCTTCTTGTGATTATAGGAACGAGATTCTTTGATAACCATTGTAACTATTTTTCTAGTTGCAAAACGAGGATAATAATGTTAATTTTCTTACTGCATTTGAAAATGTACTCACTATTTAATCTTCTTACAGAAAGCTGGAAATCAGACGACCCACTCATTGGGTTTGGAAGTACTAAAACAGCGGAGTTTGTATGCAGAAAGCTATTGGTATTGGATTGGTCTTGGGGCAATGGTTGGATACACAATTTTGTTCAACGTTCTGTTTACAATATTCTTGGCTTACCTTAATCGTAAGACACGTCATTCTCCATATAATCCCGTTCTAATGTTACGGTGCCTTCTGGTGCTTTATAGACCAAAATGAACTTGTGTTTAGTAATATTTTTATGATATATTCCTAAACTTCACTTCAGCCATGGGAAGACAACAAGCTGTAGTTTCAAAGGATGAGCTTCAAGAAAGAGAAAAGAGAAGAATAGGTGAAAGTGTTGTTATTGAGCTGAGAGAGTACTTGCAGCGATCGGCATCAAGTGGTTTGTAAATTATAACTTGTTCACGTGTGTGTGTTGAATAGTGTCATTTCATCTAATTGTCATATTCTCCCAGGAAAGCATTTTAAGCAAAAAGGAATGGTTCTTCCATTTCAACCACTATCCATGGTTTTCAGCAATATCAATTATTATGTGGATGTTCCTTTGGTATGTAAAATGATCGTTATTTTTATTTTGTAAAATTTAATTTACGGTAAATGCTAATTTATTCAATTGTTGCTTCAGGAATTGAAACAGCAAGGGATATTAGAGGACAGGTTACCGCTGCTTGTTAATGTTACTGGATCCTTTAGACCTGGTGTGTTGACAGCATTGGTTGGAGTAAGCGGTGCCGGAAAAACGACGCTGATGGATGTACTAGCTGGAAGAAAAACTGGTGGAGTCATAGAAGGGGGTGTATATATATCTGGTTATCCCAAAAGACAAGACACTTTTGCAAGAATTTCTGGTTACTGTGAGCAGACTGATGTTCATTCTCCTTGTTTGACTGTTTGGGAATCCTTACTGTTCTCTGCTTGGCTTCGATTGTCTTCAGATGTTGACTTGGAGACACAAAAGGTGTGAAACATAGTATTTATAGACACCTTCTTGTATTGTTTTGATAAAAATAAGTACATAACTTCCCCCTTTTGACGGCTAGGCCTTCGTTGAGGAGATAATGGAGCTTGTGGAACTCACCCCGTTACGTGGAGCACTAGTGGGTCTACCCGGAATTGATGGTTTGTCAACTGAACAACGAAAACGGTTGACTATAGCAGTGGAACTGGTTGCCAACCCTTCTATAGTCTTCATGGATGAGCCCACTTCTGGATTGGATGCCCGTGCCGCAGCCATTGTGATGAGAACTGTGAGGAATATAGTTAATACTGGGAGAACAATAGTGTGCACGATCCATCAGCCTAGCATTGACATTTTTGAATCATTTGATGAGGTATTCTCTTTATGAGGGTATTTTAAGCATTGATACTTGGAAGTTTACTTTATCAATAGGAAATATATCCTCTCTCTCATGGAGCAACCAACTTTTTACTTTTAGCTGACATTATTATATTGTTGTTATACCGTAATTTACTTCAATTATGGCCGTGTGCGTATAAAAGGTGGCCTGGCCTTTTAATTTTTATATTTTGGTTTTCCCGACCATGTCTATAATTCGAAAAGATTGATGGTTTCTAAAACGGAGCATCATATTTTATCTTTCTATTTGACCTTCTCTTTTAACAGTCTTTTCTTCACTGGTCTGACGAAATCCCAACTTCGTTTACAGCTTCTGTGTATGAAAAGGGGAGGAGAGCTCATTTATGCTGGTCCACTTGGTCCTAAATCTAGTGAACTGATCAGTTATTTTGAAGTAAGCTGGTGCACTCTTAGCTCTTACTGAACATATGGTATATGGTTGGATGGTAATGAAGCAATATAATCCTCAATTATTCATAATATCTATATTTTTTGTAGGCAATAGAAGGAGTTCCAAAGATCAGGCCTGGATATAACCCTGCTACGTGGATGCTAGAGGTTACATCGTCGGCTGAAGAAAACCGACTGGGAGTGGACTTTGCCGAAATCTACAGAGGATCAAGCTTGTACCAGTATGTGTGTGTATATATATATATATATATATATATATATATATATATATATATATATATTATGGTAAATTTTGTTCATATTTTTTTTTTGTTTGGTTTTTATATAAACATATCATGTTTTTCTTCAGATATAACCAAGAGTTGGTTGAAAGGTTGAGCAAGCCAAGTAGTAATTCAAAAGAATTACATTTTCCAACCAAGTACAGTCGTTCACCTTTTGAGCAGTTCCTAACTTGTCTGTGGAAGCAAAATCTTTCTTACTGGCGTAACCCTCAGTACACTGCTGTTCGCTTTTTTTACACCGTCATCATCTCATTGATGCTCGGTACGATATGCTGGAGATTTGGTGCTAAAAGGTCTTTTCCTCTCATTTTTCCTTTATTATATGGATCTTCGATTTCAAGTAACATTTTGGCTCATATGCTTCAAATTTGGGGAGCCGTACACTTTCCAATTTTTCTAATTTTTTGGTACATCGCTGCAATGTTTCCCTGCTAGAGGTATGGACCCATGCCCGTTTGTAAACTGTATTGACAAAACCCTGCTAGACATTAGCTATTGACAGAGCCATCTATCCTCTTGTTGAATTAGTTTTAGTTGGTGTGCCAAGTAGATTACTTTACATTTTTTATTTGAGATTATCGGAGTAGTTAGACTATATGCTAAATTTAGTTTATTTATACTGTCACTGAATCTGACGTATTTTTCTGTTTTTTAACCATCAGACTTTATGTAAGAACCTTGTTTTTCTTTTTCAGGGAGACGCAGCAAGATATATTTAATGCCATGGGATCCATGTATTCGGCAATCCTCTTCATCGGTATTACAAATGGCACAGCTGTTCAGCCTGTTGTTTCCGTGGAAAGATTTGTTTCTTATAGAGAAAGAGCTGCAGGGATGTATTCGGCATTATCATTTGCATTTGCTCAGGTATTTTTTCAGACATAATATAATTTAGAATTAGTGTACGGGAATAGAAGGTTTCCGTAAGTTAACTCACTCGTGATCCTACGATGTGCAGGTGGTTATTGAATTCCCTTATGTGTTCGCACAGGCTATTATATACTCTTCCATATTCTATTCCATGGGTTCCTTTATCTGGACTGTTGATAGGTTCATTTGGTACTTATTCTTCATGTATTTTACGATGTTATATTTTACCTTCTATGGAATGATGACAACGGCTATCACACCAAATCATAATGTTGCTGCCATCATCGCTGCTCCATTTTATATGTTGTGGAACCTTTTCAGTGGTTTTATGATTCCTCGTAAGGTATGGAAATTGATACTTCATTGCTATCTTTCTCAATACTAAATTTAGTATTCGAAGTAAGGATTGATAATATCAAATGATAAATTGTTTACATTGATTGCATTGATTTATTTGCACCCAATGAATAATTAACTTCTGGACTATTCTGAAGTCAAACATATATAGTCGGGTATTACATTGCAGTAAAATCTTTCAAATAAACTGATATACCAAAAAGTTTAAAAATTGTTACTAAAAGTGACTATTAACATGATGTGCTCTGTGATTCTCTAAGAGTTTTATATGGTTAACGTTTTTTAGGTTTTAACTCGTTAATCTAACAAAATATTTCCACCCGAAAACAAAGGATCTAATTTCACACTGCAATAAGACAGCATCCGACTCTACGTAGGCATATTTATTCCATGCTTTCATATCCTTTTACAATGAAATTTTTATGTGTATTTAGAAATCCATCAACTTGTGCACTAAATTCTGTCATGTATAAACTTTTTCTGGTTTAATTTCTCAGAGAATTCCTATTTGGTGGAGATGGTATTACTGGGCAAATCCAGTAGCCTGGAGTCTTAATGGTCTCCTGACGTCACAGTACGGTGGTGACAATCATTTGGTGAAGCTCTCTGATGGGAACAAGATGAGCATAAGACAATTACTTGAAGCAGTGTTTGGGTACAAACATGATTTCTTGTGTGTTACAGCTGTTATGGTGGCTGGTTTCTGCATATTTTTCGCAGTTATATTTGCCTTCGCAATTAAATCCTTCAATTTCCAAAGGAGATGATGGGTTAGACTTGTTAGTTTTTTAATACCTCAAAAAATAAGCGTGACATCTGTATAGCGATATAATCATAGCATAGCATTAATAGCCTCTGCTTTTACATGATTCAGGGACATATTTATTGTAAAGTGACCTATTATTGGTTCATAAGGTTTTTGTTAGATATAGAATCCGATATTACTCATTGGTAAAGACAGATTTTGGTGAAAGTGAACAATAAATTTATATAATTATTTCCTTATTCTGCCACCTGATCCTATCCTACATCTTATACTTCTGTTCTTTTTTTAATCTCTTATTGAATGCTTTTAAGAACTCTATTCTCATTTGTATATTGAGGATGTGAGGTTTTTTTTAAGATGTAGACAATGAAATAAAAAGAACATCCTCGAATACCACTGCGAAAGTGATTGAAGATTTTAATTACCTGATTTCACTAAGAATTGATTCTTCAAGATGCAGACCATTGTTGATCTGATATAACAAAGTTTATAAATAAAATACTAATATCTCAACTTCATAGCAAGGTAAGAAAGCAACTCTGAAAGCTTAGTAATTAAGCAAATAATTATATGTTAGCATAACGGTTCAGTAAATTTTCATTCCTCCATAGTCTATGTTTCAAACGCAGAAAAGTAAGAAAAAAATTCTATATATGATAACAAAATTATAATTGAAAAAACAACAATAATAATGATTTTATTTATAATAATGTTATCTGCGTACTAAAACAGTATATGTAATTTGGCATTTTCCCAAAATACGAACATTTGTGTTGTTTCCAAATTTTGTCGAATATTTCAGAAATTTAGCTGGAAGAAAATAATTCATTTTTTCTACACATGTGATTTCTACCTTCATTATCTTACTCTAATACCATATTAGAAGAAATGAAAAATAGAAAAGAAAGCAATGGTCCTTTCTCAAGCACACTCTTATAGACGTACAAAAATATGAACACGACCAAGAATGCAGGGGCAAAACAGAAAACAATATTTCCAAAATCTTCAAAACATTTATCAGTGTGACCACTTTCATTGAATACCCTTTTTTATTCTTAAATCAAAGTTTAAGGAAACGTTCCAGAGAAGTTGTATGACCTATATAGCAACAAAGGACGGCCAAAATCCAAAACATGTTTTTTACTGTGAAAGAGGGCGACCAATATAAGAAGGCACAAAAAACGGGGAAAACAAATCCTTCAGCATCTATTTATTTACGTAACAAAAGGCTAAAATGCTGGTCCCTTCCAGATCTTCAAATGTTTGTCATGACTAGTTGAAGCCAGCAAGCCATTAGCATTTGATATTGCCAAGGAAGATACAAGCTTTTCGTGTGCAGGCATGGTCAATGTCTTGTTCTCACCGAAGTCCCACACATCAATAGTCTGCAATTACCGTGATTCCACATACAAAAGTTACAAGTAAAAAAGAAAGGATGATAATTAACATGTTTTATTCTGATACTATGATTGCTTACAATACAGAAGACAACTTACCTTGTGGCAGCCAATGACCAACCAAGGATAGATGGGATGGAAAACACAGGTGTTGAATTTGTTCCCCGATGCAGCCAACTCGTGAATGCTTTCCCCTTTGCTGCCAATTCCAACATTCCATACTCTAACCATATCATCACTCAGAGAAGCCACATATTTTCCAGAAAAATCCCAGCACACAGAACGCACAACATCATTATGGCCCTAAAATGAAGCACCAGAACAAGATTCAAACATGTCCTCCCACCAAGTGAGAAAGTCAATTTCAACCATTAGATCTGATAACAAGTAAAATTAATGGATGACATTTTTTTATTGTTTTCTTTTTTCATTTTTATTTCTCTTTCCGTAATTACTCATCCTTCTTATTTCTTTTCCTTCCAGTATCACTACACCTTCAACATGCAGTAGAAATCACACAAGGCAAGGCAGAAAAGTATGAAAGATATAAATGGTATCGAAGCAAAAAAAATTAATGCACTGATTTTATTCTATTCCGTCTGAGTCCACCCTTTTTCATGGAACCAAACCATTCTTTTAAGTCTAAATGCAGTTCAGTTTTATTCATAAAAATATATACCAAACAGATAAGAATGCAAGTCATGTTCTGTTTCATTCAAACAGGCCAATCAAACCAACAGCTACATAAATTACATAAAAATTCCAATTATTGACCATATTATTGTACTACAAAAGACAGGCAAAACTATATTTAACCAACAACTGTGTATTGAATTTCCTCTCATATAAGTATAAAAACTAAAGGCATTTCCTACAAACTGGGGTTGTTATACTAATTAATGATGCCATTATATTTTGTCAAATAAATCCTTCAGCAATATCATTTAACATTAAATCACTTTTAATGGTGTCACCTAATTTGAAGTCTTCCTTGGTGGATAAAAGCCAAAGGTAAAGAAAACAAGAGAAAAGCCACAGAGGGATATTCATAAAAGAGCAACCGTGAATGATCATTAAAAATTTACCCACTTTGTGCAGCTATCAATTTTGACTCATCAAAACCGTCCAAAAATTAAACGAACTTTCTTCCTACGTTTTGTCTTTCCTTCCTTTTTTCTAGAATACTACTGCTTCTTCTGGTCACCCTTTCAACGGCATACTATCTCATTTACAATGATGACATGTATGTCAACCAGAAATTAATGGCAGATTTGCATAGAAGAGTTTTTGCTGTTCAGCCACGTTAAATCTAGGTAAAAAATGTCACTCATTGATCTGCTTAAAGTTTTACTTACAGAACAAAATAATCCGACAGAGAGAGATTGTATATGTGAATAAAGAGTTGCTATCAATAGTTATCAAAATGTTACAGCGTGTGTTCACGGTTAATACAAACTTGAGCAGTATACTAGAAATTAAAATGTAAGACATACAAGTAAATACAAAATTCACAGCAAACCTGTAATTTAAGTCTGCAACCCAGGGTTTCTACATCAAAAATGGATACAACATCATCAACCGCAGCTGCAAGAAGCCTTCCCAAACAAGGTTGAAATCTCATTTGAGTTGCACCACCCTGATAAAAAACTGGACAATAAAGTTATTGAGTAAATTACAATCATGCCCCCCTGGTTCTCTCAAACTACACATACACCCCAAATTTTTTCATCATAAGAATGACCTCCCTTAAGAGGGTGCATTTGTGATGTTAAAAAGGGGTGCATGTGTAATATTCTTAAAACTCAAGGGGGTGCATGTGTAATATAAAAAGGGAGAACAATGTAATGTTTTCAAAACAATGGGAAGATTTATATAGAATTTTTAAAAAATTAAGATGTCAGTTTAGTTTGAGAAAACTTCGATAGTGTTAGTGTAATTTAATCAAAGTTATTCTCAACCAAATTGCAAGAATACAATGGGAATCGAGACGCGCTTCACAATTCATGTTAGATTTCGTACCTTGAAAACCCCAGTACAACTACCATTTTTAATGCTCCAGTATCTTATCTCACTATTGTCACATGAGCAAATAAGGTCATCTTTGCTAGGGTGAAAATCTAGCGACGTCACAGTCGAAGCATGTCCAGTGAATGTTCGAAGAGAATAACTTGGCTGCAAAAAATAATCAAAATTCCATCACATATCTGAGAAAAGAGAAGGGATCACCTAATTAAATAGCACCTAAACTCATAAGAAAAATCTTTGATGCACCCTTTAGACTAAAAAAATGGTAAAACGTAAGAATTACTTTTTTAAGCTAGTCAACTTTCAACTAATACTGGCGAAGTAAAATTCCCCCATCTAAGTTCCCATACAAGTAGGAGCCCAGAAAGAAGATTTAATAGAAAACAAATACATACAGGAAATGGCAAGGGACCAACTCTAACAATTTAATAGAAAACATGACACCTAATCCCCATCTTTGACCTATTTCCTCTACTTTTTATCATCTATGACCATAACCTAATTCTCAGATTGATCCAAACAAATTATCATATCAAATTCATTAATAATTATAGGCCATAGCATTTCATACACTGGAGGTTATTAAAGAAATAGAACGCTGATGGAAAAAATAGGGTGTAATGTGTTTAATTACAGTAAGACATCTAAGAAGTGAAATTAGACTAATGTTTTGTTTTAGATGTTAAGAAGTGAACTTTAAACTTATCTCAAACTCACAAATCAACTTGTAAGGTAAAATTTACATTTATTTATGTACTGTAAATTGATTTTATCTTTAGTCAATGTGAGACTTCTAACAATGAAAAATGAAAGAGAAAAGAAAACACACAACAAACATGAATTTTGTTTTATTTGGTTGAAGAGAAAATTGTCTTACATTATCAATATCCCAAACCCTAACAGTTTTGTCTGCTGAGGATGTAGCAACACGAAGCATGCTTGGGCAAAATCGAACATCAGTTATCCATTCACTGTGCTCTTCAAGAGTAGATTTCTGGTTAAACAATTCGGTGCACCACAGAGAAACCTGAACCAGACAAAGCAGAAAAATGATTTCATCAATGTTATTACCTGGCTGGTTCAAATAAAAACAAAAGCTTCTCCCTACAACCACCAAATGCAACAATTCTATTGAAATGGAGATCATTTCATAGTTAAGTCAGATCAATCTAGCACTTACCTTGTTATCATGGCCACCAGTAGCAAGAAGTTTTCCATCTGAGGAGAAGTGACAACACTCAACTTTATGTGAACCTGCCATTATATGCTTGATCTCCTTGAAAATTAATCCTAGTGCACAATCAATCATTTGAATTTGAATTCTTAGGCTATTCTATACAGTCATATAAGAAAATTCAAACCACAAAGCATTTGTTCATCTATCAGATTTACCATACCTTTACCAACTTTTTCTCTGATGTCATTGTCATCAGGAGATACGGATGGCTCAATATTGTCACCCAAACATCCATCACCCACAAGATGATCCATATCATCCTGCAAAAGGGTGATTCATCAAGAGATAAGAATGTCTCAATATTGCCATTTAGACTGTGTCTAGATATTTCTATGCTTACAGCCTTACGATACAACTGGTACTGAGAATTAACAGAATTTATACAAAGATAACACGTTAAGAGAGCAAAAATGTGATTTTGTATTGATTACCAAGAATTTGAGAGTCTCAGCACTCTCCCAAAATGAGTTTCCAAAAAACCCCTTACTACAGAGTAAACTAAATTGCTATTTATACACTATGACTGCCTAACTAACTGACTTGTAGGTCGGTTGGATTTGTTCTGCTCTTATTTCTTCTAGAGTACACTTAAGTAATAAGCATTGTATTCCTAACCGTACGCTTCCCCCTCCTAAAAGATCCACCATGTTCTCATGCCGAAAATGATGAAGGCTTGTTGTAGAGTAGATGCTGCCTTCGGGCTATCTTCACAAGGAGGGAGGTTGTACCACCAGATAAATCATTTGCTGCTGCTTGTCTGATCCAACACATTTGCGGGTTGAACCTGGAGCTATCACCAGCCAAGGTTATGGGTAGAGGTTGAACAAGCTGTGGTGAGCTGAAGGCTTCTTCAAAGAGAGAGATATGAAATATTGGATAAATCCTGCAATCCTCTAGTAAATTCAGCTTATAGGCTACCTAACCAACTCTATTCAAAATTTGAAAAGGACCATAAAATCGAGGACAGCTTTTGGTGAGGATTTTCAGCCAGCATGCTTGCAGGAATGACTGTCCCTTTCAACAAGGGTATATGTCATCCATACAATGCCTTGAAAGGTGTCATTGCACTGGATGCAGTGTTGAACAAAAACCTTATTAACTTGACATCTGATCAAGCCTTTGGTTTAGTTCCTGCAGTACACCATCAATAGGTCTCTAAGCATCAATTAACCACTTCAGCCTGGCCATTTGTTTGTAGATGGTATACAAAACTACACTTCAAAAGTGTTCCTGCTCTCTCTTGAAGAGTTGTCTCCAAAATTGGCTCATAAATCCCGATCTTATACAATAGTTAAGGGAAATCTGTGTAAATGAACTCCTCATTTAATATAAGTGGCAGCAACTTCAGCTGCAATAAAAGGGTGGCTGAGGGAAACAAAACGAGTGTATTTAGTAAGCCTATCCACCACTACCAAAATAGAGCCCTTTCCCTTAGCTCTAGGCAGGCCCCCAATGAAATCCATTGAAATATCTTACCATAGTTGTGTGGCAAAGGTTGTAATAAACCAGCAGGAGACAGCTTTATGCTAGTTACCTTGGCAGGCCTTGTTAGAATTATTGGTTAGTGTGTGTGAGTTGTGTGTATGAGCTTAATGGTAGAATAATTACTAAGTCTACCTATGTTAGTGTAGTTAGTAGGACTAAAGTACGGAGTAGTGTGTTAAGTTATCTCTAATGATTGTACCTAACAGTTTAGGACAGTTCCTTGACCTTCCATCTCCTTATTGTATCAACTCTTTATCAATATAAATAGTAGAACATGAGAAGGGTCCATTAAACCCTTTAGAAATATATTTCTCTATTTTAATCTCAACATGGTATCAAAGCAGGTTCTCTGATTCTCTATTGCCTGCCTAAATTGTTTGTCGGCGGCCGACCATTATGGCCGCTAACGGCCCCCTAAAAGTTTAGTCTTTTAGCCTGTGTTTCTAAGACTTATGTCTTTCTCAGCTAGAAGGTGAGGCTTCTACTGCCTAACTTAGCCTTTCTCCAATATCACCAACACTTTGTTTCCTAACAGCTAAAGAAGGTCTTCTCCCAGACTTTGACTCAGTAAAATTAGAATGAGTCCTCTAATGCCCAAACATTGCCATTCTCATTGGCTTCCATTCCTCTGTACCCAGAATCAACAAGACCAAAAGTCTTCTGGGAACCCTAGAAAGGAAACTGCCTCCACTGAACCAACTGTCGCCAGCCACGACCCAATCGGTCTCCGCTGCCAACCATCGCCGGCCACGTCCGCCGCCAGCAACCACCGTCCACCGCCGGCCACCATCACTGTTTCGTCCGGAGACCACTGGATCTGGTTCGTCTCGTCACGCGACGACCACCCCCACCAGCGCCGGAGTCTAATTCTCCTCCACGCGCCGCTCCTTTGTGCACCGCGAACAGGCGCGTGAAGTTCATGCGCCGCCCTCTGCTCGTCAGAAAGTCACCACGACACCTCCATAGCTGTCGCCCGGGCCTCCTCTCTCTGTTCTAACCCTCCATAGCAGCCATTGTTGTCTTCTCGCCGCAAGCTTCCGCATCATCGGACCTCTCGTTTCTGTGTTCTGGTTTGGTGCGTCTGGTTATTGTATTCTGGCTTCTGTCACCATCAATGGGTTCTATTTCCCTTTCTTGTGCATAACTGATCGGTCCATCTTGCCGTTGTCTCCAACGCTTGTGTCGCCGATGTACTGTCGCCTAGATTCGCACCCATATCACAATATCCGCACCATGCTTCCGCTGCGGGTCGACGACGATCTAGCTCTACCGTAGGGAAGAGAGGAACCAAACCAACTCTTTGGGTTTCACCTCTCAGTTCCACTTTGCCATATTCTCTTTTTTTTTTTTTTTTGTTCTCCAGTAAGGAAACTCATATTGCAAACTCTCTCATGTGCCAATCTTGGTCTCGCATGAGGCTTCTAATATTGAAACCCCAAATCTTATAAAGCAACCAGTATTGTTGTTGTGTAGCCTCTCCTGAAGGGCTTTCTGCCATGGGTTTCTTCTTCTTATTCGGACTTGTTCTCAAGAAACCGAACCAGGGTACTGTTGTTCTCAACAATGACGTTATGAGTATCCCAACAAACCTCTCTCAACGCTACTGCTATTGCTTCACCTCCTTCTTGTATAGTTGTCACTTTCTTCTTGGGTTCAAAGTTTAACCCATACTTCTTGTGATACAGTACTAAGTATCACCTGTTGGGAGTTGTCCAGCAAAGGACTTTGGACCTCCAACCTATATTTGGCCTTTTGATGCCATTAGTCCCAATCTTTGGTGTTTTCATGTGAAAAGCTCTTTGCACCGCATATGCCTTGTTGTAACAGCTCATTTGGAGTTGTTCTTTGAGACCACCCATTGAATTGAATCTTTCGAAGTTATGGGTTTCAGATTTGTCCAAACCCTCATACAGATTGGTTCTCACCAGTTCTTCCACCTTCACGATCATGTCGTTTAGTCGTGAGGGGGAGAAAGTTTAAGCCGCTGCAGGATAGTGTAGTCCTTGCAGGCTTGTTGCTGTTAAGCCTATGCAGAATAGTTATTTCCTGCAGATTTATTGCTGATCAGGACAGTTAAGTCCTTGCAGATTTGTTGTTTGTTGCTGCAAGACGTCAATCTCTTTTGTCGACTTCATTTATGTGTGTTTACCCAAAGCAATTGTGATGCTTCCAATTCCAGTCAACAATTTCACTGTTTCCATCGTTCATAGTGAGGGGAAGTATGGTTCCAAGACACTGCAAGCCAAATATGGCAATTCAAGTCACATAAGTATGGTTGTCCATGTAGTTTTGTAGCTTTCAGCCACTACAGGCCCCATCACCCATCCATCTCAGAGATGGGGAGTTCAAGCCACATAAGTATGGTTGTCCCTGTAGTTTTGTAGCTTTCAGCCACTACAGGCCCCATCACCCATCCATCTCAAAGATGGGGATTCAGTCCTTGCAGTTTGTCATTGTCCACCACTGCTCTCTGTCATCCACTTTTGAAGTTTCATAAGTTGTTGTTAGTTGTTCATTGACATGTGATAACACATCTGTTTGCCTCACACTCTTGAAGACAAATCATCTAGTTCAAAATTGAGTTTATCTATTCCAAGCTTGGTTCATATAATTTGTATGCTCCAGCTTGAGAGGAAGTGTTAGAATTATTGGTTAGTGTGTGTGAGCTGTGTGTATGAGCTTAATGGTAGAATAATTACTAAGTCTACCTATATTAGTGTAGTCAGTAAGACTAAAGTAGGGAGTAATGTGTTGGTTATCTCTAATGATTGTACCTAGCAGTCTAGGACAGTTCCTTGACCTTCCATCTCCCTATTGTATCAACTCTTTATCAATATAAATCGTAGAACATGAGAAAGGCCCATTAAACCCTTTAGAAATATATTTCTCTATTTTAATGTCAACAGACCTCACAACTGCTACCATACTTTTTTATTTATTTTCTCATTACTTCCCATTACACAACTGAGGATATCCTCTTGAAGATTCTGAAGAAACCAGAATGCCCACCACATGGAAAAATATGAAATTGTGCTAGCAGAGAGGGGACGTGGACAAATAGCTTGGACAAAACTAATTTCCCCTGAACAAATAACCGTCCTCCTTTTAACACAAAAATCCACATATGAATCCAGGTTTGCAATCATATCTTGCATAACAGCTCTGAAATTTTCAGCTAGTTGAACCTCCTTATCCCACTCTTCCCAATCATCAAACTATAACCAACTAATCATTTTCCTGAAGAGTGCATTTACGACCACGATATATTTTCTGCTTCTATACTTAATGTTAAAATCATACCCCATTAATTTGTTGGCCCATCCGAGCTAGTCATCTGTCAACAGCCTATGATCTTGCAAAATGCGTTATTTAGTCAGTCTAGTCCCACCATTTCACATCATTTTGGTTACTACCATGTTCTTTTATTTTACCACAAATGCTTTATTTATGGATCCAACTAATGATTTTGGTACATATAGCACAACTTCTGCACGCACATCTTCCCTGAGGCCAATTCAAGAACACATCTTGCCACATACTTTTCAAAATGATCAACAAAATTAGCCACTTCCACCTTGTTTTAGCCCTAACAGCACTGCAAAAGGGGAATTTGCGAAACTGGTTGAAACCTGTCCACAGTGGCAGTCTTGAAAACCATCTAAATTGATCTTGGTTGCAAGATTCCCACCAAAGGAACCAACTAAGTGCTCCTGCTTAAAAGAAACCAGTACTGCTTCCATCTTACTGTTCTCTAAGGCTCCTGTAATTGGGAAGTACCTCCCCACTAAATGAAGGTATATCTGACTGTTTCCAGCAATCGTGCAATGCCAGGCAAACCCACTCTGCTTATGACTCGATCCTATCACCTCTAGTTGTTCTTCAAGCCTCATAACCTTCCCCACACTTGATTATCTATCTTCTGCGCCATTTTTCTCTATAATTTCCAACTCAAATTCCAACATTTTCTCTATAACTTCCATTCTTCCGTCCATTTTCTTCTTAGCCATTGAAGTCCTCTATTTTCCTCACTTGCGTTAATTCTTGATACTCACAACTCTGAGATCAAAGCTCGGATACCATTTGATACAACCAGTACCAAGAATTAAAAGAATTTGCACCACAACACACAAAGGTAGAGATAGAGACTGTTAGGGACTAGAAAGTGTATGAGAGAAGGAGGTATAGGAAAGAGAGAGAAGGAGACCGAACGGTAGAAAGGAGTGAGGCAGAAGGGGACTGAACGGTAGAAAGGAGAGATAGGAGTGAGAGAGAAGGGGACCGAGCGGTAAAAGGTGGGGAGCAAGCTGGCCAAACGGTGAACAACAGGGAGCGACCAAGCCAAATGATGGAAGGCGGGGAGTGAACTGGCCGAGCGGCAGAAGACAAGGAGCAACTAAACCGAACGGTTGGAAACAACGAAGAAGCATCCTAACTGCCACACCGGTTAGGATGGGTGGGAAACTAATTAGAGTAATAAGGAGAGAGGATATTCAGCAAGGGATAATTAGAGTAAACTAGGCCATATCTTAGTAGAATATTTGATATAAGTTAATTATAGTAAATATATTTCGTATATGATAGTTATAGCAATTAGGGTTATTTTCTAAGACAATATTCAGTACATTTGGACAAGAAATAATTAGTATAAATAAAGAAAGAGTCTAAGGTTAAAGGTATGCTTTTGATTTGTGAATTTTGTAAGAGAAGTTATGCTCTCAAATAACTAACGGAAATCCTGCTCCTAGTTATTGTTTGTCCCTTTGATTCAGTTATTTGCATTCAATAAAAGAGGTTTTATTCAGCAACTTTCTATTGTTCTTTACCTGTGAGACCGTGTGAGGAAGCATTTCTGTTACGTTCCCTACTTGGATACGTAACGGAGACCGAAAAAGGTGAACACAGAATTTGTATTGATTACTGAGAATGTAAGACTCTCCGCTCTCCCCCAAAATGAGTTTCCAAAAATACCCTTATTACAGTAATAACATTGCTATTTATACACTATAGCTGCCTACCTAACTGACTGTGGGTCAGTTGGGTCTGTTTTGCTCTTATGTCTTTAGTAATAGGCCTTGTGTCCACTATAGTAAAGGAATGCCAATCTCAAAGATGACCAATACCCAGTGGTACTGATTTATTTGCACTTATCTTCCCATGTTCTATTTATTGAGGGGTAAGACACATGCAAACATTTAAAAATAAATATTTTTAGTCCAGTTAGTACAGTAAATAAAAAGAATTTTTCATGTGACAGAGAGAAACAATAGTTTAGTTATCAACAAAACAAGGTGCAGTATTAGGATACCACAAACAAGTTTTGAAAGATGTTTATCTCAAATCGGGCAAAGGATATATTCAGTTATCCTAAAAAAAAAAAGAATGAAGAGTCTCTGACCAATTGATTTTGTGATGACTTAGAGGAAGGAGCATTCTGTTGCAGAGTTGACGCTGTTATCATCTCTCCAGGTGTTTGTGTAGATGGTGTTGAAGGTGAACTGGCAGGTGGTCCAGTGGTGTTTGCAGTTCCAGAGCTATTACCAGGACCTGAAGACAATGCTGCCTTTCGCTTTCGCACTAGTTTACCTTTTGGAGCCTTAAATACAAACAAGCTGATTAAAATACATAGATATGCACTGAAGCTCATAAATACTGTAGAAATGTAGTAGATTTAAACCTGATCGTTTCCTTGTAAGGAATTGGACACATTTCCCTCCATAGTCATGCTTCCAGGACCAAGACCAATTTTTTCTTGCTGCTGCTGGAGATTCTCAGACGGTTGGCCAGGAAGATGATGTTGAGAATATTGTTGAAGCTGCTGGCTACTATTTTGAATTTGTTGCTGTGAAAGACAATTTAATATATACAAATTGTCGCAAATAATTTGGTAAATGCCAAGGCAGCAATTTATTGAATTATTAATGTGGATTAAGTGTCCAGATGATACCTTAAAGAACACATCTGAGTCTGGATGGGGCAACATTGGGGAACCAACTTGTGAAGGTGATCCATTACTGGGAACCAAATCATCTACGGAATTTGACTGGCCATCTTTCACAAGACTCATATTTCGATCATTAAAAAGCATATCAAGTCTTCTTCTCTCCATATCAATGACAGAAGGTGAAATCAAATTTTGTTGTGCCTGAAGCATAAGTTTTTGCCGTAGAGAAAATTGGTTTAAGGATTGTGCAGAGTGCATCAAACTATTATGCTGGAGAATGCCAGAACGAAGCTCATCTAGCCCCTAAAACAATTACAACTAAATCATATATAGGATTGATATATGGTGATATACAGTAGAAAGAACATTGATGCACCTAAATTACCAAAAATATCAATGTCACTAGCTATCTTGGCAATTTTATTTTACAAGTACATCTCATGTTATAAGTTAAAACTTCAATAGAGGCCAATAGTAAAGTTATACCCAAACCAGCTAAAAAAGATTACCTTAACAGCACATACTATTTCCTATTTATATTCAGATTTATGGTTTGAAATTTTAAAGTGACAAATCAATGATCCAAGAAAGATGGATTCAGTAAACCAAACATATAGCCAGAATCGTAATTTTAATTTTGTTAGGGAGAATAAGGTCAATGTGACTCTTACTGCTAGAGGCCATCCTTTCAGAGTCAAAATGCTAGCACCTGGATTAGATCCTGAAATGACAATGATTATCATGAAAAGTCAAATGCAAATCATAAATTAACCCATTAAATTTACAATATAATCAAGAGATGTCATTATTGAAGGGCCTCTAAAGCAACTATGAGCCCTAGTAGGAAATGTTAAATGTTTCAAGATATCAAAGCTGACATATTTGTGTTGAGGTATCCACTCCAATAGCTTAAAGAACATAGAAATGTCTGCAAGACACTCAAGTGATTTGATGTTCATTAAAGAGAAAAGGAAGGCATTTTCATTGTAATGAGGAACATAAAAGCCATGCACCACATCTTATTCTTACATAATTATATTTATAATATTCTTTAACTTAGAAAATAACATCATGTCATTGGATAAGTAAAGTTCCTTGACGTCCATTTACTGTTACAATTTGTAAGGTTCAAGAACCATATGTGTGAAGATAAATGAATTTAACTTTGGACTCTATAACTTTCATATTTCATCATAATTTCTACTCTAGTAATAACCATTTATAAAAGAACTAACAATCAAAACACCACATCACTGAAAATATTAGGTTGCCAGGGGAAGGTCTACCAGTGAATGATTTTGTATCTCTGGCATGATGTACCAGACTCTTAGAATGTGTTTTGTTTTTTTAATTTTAACCATGCCACCAATAGCCAAAGGGTATAATTATCAAATTACGTTAGTGATAACAAGGAGGCAAATTTACAACATTGTTGGTTGACAAAAGAAAACTAGAGGCAGTTGAAGTAAATCACAGATCTGAAGCTATTAAGCTAATGCTTCAATTGCCTCAGCCATTCAAAAGCTTTGTATCATGAACAAATTTCTGACATTTGACAAAAAGCTTTCAACAAATACGAGAAACAAATAAAAGTATTCAAAGTAAAGTACTTTATTTCATTCTTTTATTCTATAATAGCGATGCATCCATACCCAATAAGAATAAAATATTTTGGATTTCTTTAGCATCCAAACACAATTGATATCCTCATGAAAGAAACGTTACAAGTAAACTCTTAGCGGGCATAGATATTATGTACAATGATCTATAGTAAACAGGAATACATTTAAATATTCCTTATTGAACTTAATTACAAAGTCAATTCTCTATTGAACTTACCAAGTATATATTTAAAAACAAACAAGTGAATGAGATATGAGTGAGTTTTAGTTGTAATTTGTTACTTCATTATAGCTATCTTCTTCTGTTTTGTGTTTCTCAGTTACAGATGTCACTGTCAGGATTATTTGTTAGATGAGCTTCTGCAGTCCACAAATAATTGCTGTAAACAGAAGCTTGAGATCACTTGTAAACACTCGGATATTGAATAGACAGTTTTATTTTCTCTCCATTCTTTCTTATTTTCGAATAGTGAATGTAAATTTAAAGAAAACAAATCCGTACCAAGACAACCAATAAAGGATCCTTCTGAAATATCATCTTGAGACCCCTCCAATGCATTCATCTCACTCTTTACGTCCTGTTTAAGGACCCAAGACAAGTAAATACAAAAATATTATAAAGTTGGAATGAGTTTGTACACAAATCAATACAGTAAAGATGTTCATAATTACTTGCGTAGACCCTGGAAGCTTCTGGTTCAGATATGGAAGGTTCCCCGGTAAAATGCCAGGAGGAGAATTGAGCAATGTTTGCCTGCAAACAGAAATTTGACAACTAGCAAATTCAGCCCAAATTGAGATAATTAATCAATAATAGATGACATGAACAATGAATTTTCCCATCAAAGAAAATAATTGGTAGGTACCCTGAAGCCATTTCACCAGATGTCCCAGCCGCTTTCAACAATACTGAATGGTTTGGGTTTAAAAGCTTACCAACGTCATCAGCTACCTTTTGCTGCATGAGAAACAGCACAAACAATGTCATTCTAAACACATGAAAACAGTAGCCATTGTAATAATCCCAGACAGACTATATATACCTTAATGTTTGCATCTTCTAAAACATCTCTCTGACATGGAAGCTTCAACCTGTCATTGTATAACTTTGTTGCCATAGCATTAGGAGCTGTCTGGTTCTGCCTCATTAAAGGATCATTGCTAATAGGACAGCTAGCACTTCCCCTAATAAATTGATTTCCACCCCGGCGTTGCTGCAGCTCCTGAGCACGTCTTTGCATCAAGAGTTTCATTTGTGCTAGTTGATTCTGGTCTATATTCTGAAACTCTTGTTCTAATTGATTCTGCATTACTCGAGCTTTGATTTGTTGATTCTGTCATTTTCAAATTTAAATATTTATTATTTATCTACAATGCATATCAAACATATTGAAAGATGCGCTAACCAGAGATATTGAAACAAACATCTAGTTCTGATCCTGACAGTGCCACGATAACTTGAGATGAAAGATATCAGTATTAAGAATCTTAACCATCTTAATACCACAGAAAAAGGTATTGCAATCAAAATAATGGCTAGTAACAAGTGATAAATACCAAATCATGGCTGTTACACAATTACACTCGCATGCACATGCTCCATCAGAGTTATAAAAAAAACATATAGGCATGTCCACAAAAAGAAAGAATATCAACCACAGACAGGTACTTAACCTTGATTTCTATTCCAATACTAGAAGCAGGAAGATAAATAAAATAGTATATACTAAGTAGGATAACAAAGAATTAATCACAGGGAAGAGAACAAAGTAATTAAGTATATGAAATATACACACCTTACTGCAAGATGCTGCTGCTTCTGTGTGCTTCCGATTTGTCCTGGCAATATTTGTCCTGGAAATATATACGTCCCAGAAGACAGACCACCACTCAAAGAGAAAACCACAAGGTGCTTCTATAACTGGGGAATGTGGCCAAAAGTAAAGGTCAAATTCAACTTAGAACATTTAAAAAATACGGTCTCTTAAGAATGTTCAAATTATTATCTTACCAACAGGATCGGTTGAAACATTTGCTTCGGCCTTGAATACTCTTGCAGTGGCATGCAATTGCCTCTTCGTAAGATAATCGTGGATATATAAATCTAACCTGTTTCCCAACCCCCCAAAAATGATAGACACAGCTAATTAGAAATGTAGAACAAACTGTAATAAAATAATAAATGATGGCAATCAGAGACCCGCGCAGCAACCAAATTTTGTTATTGCAAGTAAAATATCTAGGCATACCCCTCCATGCAAAGAACAGTTGATAATTACATTGTCATCAACCTCGACATACTTAGGACTAAAAGAAACAGGTTAAAGACTACAAAAAAGGACGTATAAGATTGCATATGAACTACTTCAAACAGAAAAAAACCAAAGAAAAATAATGCTTGTGGTGAAATGCAGAATCAAATCAAAGGCACGACTCGAAACAGTGATAAAACGCAGATAATGCAAAAGGCTTGCAACCCAAGAAGTTGTGAACAGTAACAGGAGGGAGTGTAAGAAAACCCAAGAACTCAAACCAACATGATCAAATGAAAACCTAAACCCTAAAACATAAACAAAAAGGAAAAAAGGACACAGAAGTCACCAACAAAGAAGCTGAATGCATCAAAGAGGAAGAAGAAAAGAACAGTGAAATGGGTCCAAAAAAAACAAAGAAAAAATGTTCTGAAAGATTTTGATACATTTTATCAGCTTCCCAGTTGAAATCAGACATGGTTTGATCTTCAAAGAGTGGAAAGTTTTAATCTTGGTGATGCCCAGCGTAGAAGGCGTGCAGTGTGTGACTATGGTGACTGCCTCAGATAATATGTTTCCCGCTACACAGTATGCCAGACAGAGAGTGACAAAAAGTTCTTAGAATTTTCAGAAACGACTAATGTTAAAATAAAAAATTAATAAAGTTTTTATTCTTTTCCAAGATCCTGATTTTATCTCTCAATGTAAAAATTCTTTTAATTTTTCATATTGAAAAATAATAACTTAATGTCTCTTTATTTAAAAAAAAGGAAAAATAGTATTAAAATATTACTTTGATCTTTTACATTAATTTTTAAGACAAAAAAATGTATTTCTTTTAATTTAAGAGGTAAAAAATGTCATCTTAAACTGCCAAATGAATTGAAAGATTAAATCTGAATTTTCTTCAAATTTAAACTGGGAATATAATTATAATTAAGAATACAATTCAGTCATAAAAAGAATATAATAAAGAACTATTTTTTAATTTTCAATAGTTAAATAAAATGAGCAAATTTTTTTCTTTAAATAAACTAAAGCAACTGTTTATTATAAAATTCACTGTAAATTGTGATATGTGGTGAAATGATTAATAAGTTAATATATTAAAACTAAACTTTTGTTACTAAAACTTTCTTACTACTATAAAATGTGGTGTTAAGACAGTACTAACTAATTGTTACACATTTGCCTATGAATTTATTTTTTATAATAAAAATATTTTTTATTATATTAAATAAAGGAACAGATGTGATCAAAAAAGTCCTAATTATATATAGATGTGTATTACATGAATGAGATAACTTAGCATTTTTTTTCTACATGTGTTCTACACAGTAATATATAATGTTATCTTTTAAATTTTTAAATATATTTAGTCGTTTATTTATTTATTTGAAAAGTTATGTTTGGTAAGAGTAAGAAATCAGGTCAACGTCGTATCTGTTTTGGCCGGCTTCGTCAAAAACAGATATGTTAGACTCACTTACCATAAAAAAAAATATTATAAATTTCAATCTGTCTGTTTATAGGCTAATAGACAGACTGACCTGTCATTTTTTTCAATTTTTTTATTTTGAAAATTTATTTATATATACTTATAAATAAATATTTAAAATATATTTTATTATATAAAAACAATTTAAAATAATAATTAATATTTTTAAATAAAATAATTATATTTACAGGTTAGTTTATTCTACTATATTAATGATTAAAATTTAATTTATAATCTTGATGATTTAAATTATAATAATATTATATATTTATATTTTTCTAAAATATAATATTATTTGTAAGTTTAGTTATTCTTATTTAAATTTTTTAAATAAAAGACAAAAAAACATGGCAATAAATTAAATAAATTAAAAATTATAATCCGACAAACTGAACTAGGGCTACAACCCATTTTACGTGCCAATATGTTTGGTTTAAACACGTGAGATCTTATTGGCGAATTCGACTATTGCATGCAATATGCAATGATGCCTCTTAAAGAATTATTTTATGATTTCCAAGTAAACCTTTTCTTTTACTTTTTTTTATGTTTTTGTCTTTATTCGCACGTCACACTCGGAGTCCTTTCTTGCTTCCCACGCAACAGTATCTGTTCTAAGCATTTCAATATAATTTGTTTCTTTAAATAAATTAAATATACAATTCATTTAAACTCTCTAATATATAACAGGAGTGTTATGTTCTTTAAACTTGACATTCATTATAGTTATCATAAAAATAAATTAAAATGTTAAAATTTTATACTTACTATCTCAAAAGCTTGATCACAAAATTAATTTACATGTTAAAAGAATCCATTTTCAATGTTACATTTTATTGTATAAATTTAATATTAGAGTTATTTTAGATTTTAGGGTTAAATATGTTTTTAGTCCCTATATTTTGAGACGATTTTGGTTTTAGTCCATCTTTCAAATTAAGATACAATTTAGTCTTTCAAATTTAGAAAATTCTGGTTTTAGTCATTTTTACCAAATTTTTTTAACTTCATTTGTTGTTTCAATCCCATTTCATTATAGCATTTGGATTGTTTACACTGTTTGACACATTTTTGCTTCAATGTTAACTGAGAAACGCGTTTGAAACAGCAAATAAAGTTAAAAAAATTTGGTAAAAATAACTAAAACCAGAGTTTTCATTGAAGGACTAAATTGTACCTTAGTTTGAAAGAGAGACTAAAACCAAAATCGCCTCAAAGTATAGGGACTAAAAACATATTTAATCCTAGATTTTATTATATGATTCAATAATGTTATTTATTTTATTTTTGTAGAAAGATTTTTATATATATTTTTATTAGTGTTAAAGAGATTTTCCATGCTAATGTTAAATAAATTTTTGAATGAAAATTTGTAGGTTTAATATTTCTTTTCATCCAAAAAATATTATTTAAAATGATCCTATGTCCAAAACAAAAAGTTCACAATGGTCTCAAGTTATCTAAAAAGGATGAAATTAATCATTTTTACTAGGGAGTCAAAAGTCTAATAGTAGAACTGTTTAATTAGCCAAAATCTAATGAGTTATTCACTTTTTCTAACATTAAATAAAAATGATTGTATTAATTTTTGTAATCATTATTGATGTTATGATATTTATATATTTAAATTGACAGAATATAGTTATGACATCATTAAAACCAGAGATTTTATTACAATAAATTGGTAAAAACTCTTTAATCAAATGTAAAAATATATTATATTTTTATTTAAATAACATCGAGTAATGGATGTAAAAATCTAAATAAAAACAGTAATTTTTTGAATTACGTTTAAATAAGAACATTTTGAGTAGTGTAATAATTTAGATGAATTTAGTTTAGTCAAATCAAATTAATTCAGTCACAATAACATCCTAAATTATGTTCTTATAGTTGTATTAAAAGATACAAAATTCATAGTAATGCTTCAAGTAATATTCATATATATATATATATATATATATATATATATATATCAACAGTGTTGGATCAGTAATAAAAGAGATCTGAGATATAACTCATTTGAATATTTTCCTTAGAGAAGTTGTAATGAGAAATTTGAAAATATTTCTGAAGTTGGTTTTCGCCAAACCAATGCATGTTGTTGATGAAATACGTGTTGAAATATTGATTCCCAGTCTGACATTACTCTTTCCTAAGAAATTTTGGAAGTTTCATTTGGATGGTTGTAATTTCTTGATGGGTGTGCCTCCCACCATATATGTTTTTGTCTCTATAGATAGAATGGTCCTTCTCCACAGTAAGTACGGTGATCTTTGTCTTTTTCTTCTTTATTCCTTTTCTCTTACTTTTCTCTATTTTCTCTATCTCTTCTACCATTTCTGTAATTCTCATCCATTCTTTAACTTTGGGAATTTCCTTTGGTGTAGATATCTAGACTAGACATATTAAAGAAACCACAAGAAACACCGACAAAAAAAAAATCTTATAAGAAAATGTTTATGTGAAGAATTAAGATTAAATTGTGAAAGACTAGCAAATGTTAAAGTTAACAACTTTTCTTTGAGTTGTTATTTTGATTTGGTTTGTTGTTTGCATTCAGTGTACCATGTTTCACATTGCACTTCATGTTTGGTTCACATTTTTCATCTTCCTCGAAATATATGTTTTTTCCTCTTCTTTTTATCCTACATTATATCTTTCAATTCAATTTTAAATAAAGTCCACTTTTAACCTAATTTATATTTAACAATTAAAAGAAATAAAATGACTTCATCAACTTACAAACAAAACAAATTTTTTATAAGAAAAAATGTAGTTTGTTGATATGCTTTTATAGTAATCATTCTTGAAATGATCATTGCGTGTTCATTCTTAGTTGTCTTTTTTTATTCATTTTTATGTTTTTCGTTTTTTTAAGCATCATAAGATTTTGGATTTAGTCCTTATTCAAAATTTTTGTTCTTTTAATTTTTTTTAGTTTTGAAACTATTATAATTAGTCTTTAAAATTGAACGACGTTAACTTTTGTTTGATGTGGCAAACGACGAGTCCACGTCTGATGCTAGCTTTTACTTTTTGTCATGTTACTTTTCTTTTTATTCATGACATCAAGTGATTACCACGTGTTGGTTTATGAAATCAGATTAGCAATTAAGGTTCTTAACTTACTTTTTTTCAATTGGGGAAAAATAGTTTTACTCGAAGCATTATATTCCAAGCATTGTACTTGAAACCTTCCACTCGAAGCATTCTATCAAGGTGGAAATTGCAGTGGTCTTTGGGGTGGTCGTGAAAGAAACGGTGGTTGTGAAAGACAAACGTAAGCAATCAAGGTAAGTTATTGTTTATGTTTTTCAGTTATTGTTGGTTGGTCGAATTTGGGTGCAAAGTGTTGATGTCTTAATGTAGGTCTAGAAATGGTTTTCGACGTGTGTTTGCATCACATGGGCAAGTTTGTTACTAATAAGGGACTATAGTATGTTGGAGGAGAGATACACGTGATCAAAGGACTTGATCCAGATCGTTAGTCGTATTTTGAAGCAGTTAGAATAGTTAAAGAATTTAAGTATGATGTAGACTTTAAACTATGGTGGGAGGGATCAAAACAAAGGCTGATAAATAATCCTATATTACTGAGTAATGACAGGGAAGCACTGTACTTGGCTAACTATGCATAGGAGAATAACGAAGAGGTAGAAATCTATGTTCAACATGTTCCCAGTGAGGCAGTGGAAGTTCAGTTTCTTACTTATGGTGAAGAGGTAGACGAAGGACACATAGAGGACATGGAGGAAGTGGTTTCCAAAGTGGGTGAGATTGTAGAAGAGGGTGGAATGGGTTTGGAAGAGGGTGATGGTGCTGAGGAACATGATTCAGAGGGTAAATTTGTTGAGCAACAGGGTTCATATGTTAATGCAGCTGTAGAGGTTTAAATGGGTGACAAATAATGTGATAGTGTTGAGGAACATGAAGAGGTTGAAATGGTTGAGGAAGAGGAAGAGTGTGATGATGGTGAGGAACAAGAGTAAGTTAATTTAGGAGAGGGTGATGGCAGTGATGAACATGATTATCTTCACGAAGAAGAGGAAGGGGGAATGTGGTTGAGGGGGAAGTAGAAGCTTCAGTTGCAAAATGTTTGGATGACATCAAAGAAGAAAGAATGGCGGATGATGATGATGGGTTTGGTGTTGAGAATGATAGGGTGGACCAAGTTCGTAAAAACATTAATTCGGTTTTAAATAGGTGGAATAGAATGAAAAGAAGAAGAAGAAGAAGAAATGTATGAGTAGAAGAGGCAATGTTGGGGAAGGTTCATTTATAATGAATGAAGAAGTTGGACATTGTGACATCAATGAAGAATACAATAGTGACAAATTGGATTCAAATGTAGATACTGATGAGGATGTGAGGTTGAAAAAGGGCAACTTTCAAAAGTATAGACAAGATGATATGAACAGGAACTTCAAATTCGAATTGGGGATAGAGTTCTGTTCATTAAAAGAGTTTAAAAATACACTAATAGAGCATAATGTATTAAATGGAAAAAAGGTTAAGTTTGTGAAGAATGATCTGAACAGAGTAAGGGCAATTTGTAAAAACAAATATGGTTTTCTTATTATGGCTAGCAATGTAGGAGGCAAGCAACTCCATCAACTTCACAAGTTGGAGGAACATCAAAAAGGGGGACTTCTCAACCAGGAGGACCTCCAAGAACATCACAACCTGAAACAAGTGGCAGTGGAGCACGACCTGCATCAAGTAACTATGGTAGAAGAAGAACATTCTCATGACTACTGGCTACATAACATCTAGGGTCCCAAGCTAGTACCAATTGAAGATTTAATGTAGCCAAACGTTTATTTTAATGTATTTTGTAAGTCACAGTCACCCACTTAAGGAACAATAGTAGTGGGTACAATGAGTTTTTAACATCTACCAGTATGTGTAATTGTAAGGGACCACTTAGGGAACAATAGTAGTGCTTGCACAATATTTTTTGTCAGTGGTAAGGGACCACTTAACTTACTTGTCTTATTTAATAACATGGGACCACTTCAATCACTTTTAATTTCTTGTATTCTAACTTTATTTATGTCAAGTTAACATGTGTTGTTTGCTGTGAGGTTTAAAATAAACCATGGACAATTTCATTTATTTCATCCTTAGCCAATTTGTTTGTGTAACAGTTGTGAAGTAGGACTTTGGTGTCATGTATCTGAGTTTTTATTGCCTACTGTCAAGTAGGATTCCAACGTCACAGGGAGTGGCTGCTTAGTCAAGCAGGATACTCTACTGCCTTGCCATTATGATAGACTCTCAACTTTAGCAAGCAAATTATAGACCGTGACTTTTGCTTCAAATGAACCCATTCAATTAGTCATATAACAAGCTCATTTGTGTTCTGTCAAAATCAACATCAAGGACAATATTAACATCATCAACCAAAATTTGGAGACAAACTCAAGTACCTCATTTTATTCAACCATAATTCTTAATTACATTTCATCTTCAACAAAAACATAATACAAAAGAAAATTGTTAATGCCCATGACAAGACAAACAACAACATCATTTTCCCAACTTTCTTCTCGTGCTCTAATTTCCTCTTTAGCTCGTCGTTCCTCTTCCTTAGATCTAGTACAAGTTTTTCATTTTCCAAACACATCTCAACTTCTTCACGTTTTCTTTAGAAGCTTCCTTCAATTTTAGAAACTCCTTCATCAAGCCATTCAAAGTAATTACAACTTGAATTACTCTGCAATCAAAATAACACACGATTAGTACAAATTTCAGCACATAAACGGAAGGATTTAGTCACTTACTGCCCAATTTCTACATCTATAAAATAGTCTTCTTTTGTTCTTCAAAGTAGTTGCCTTCAAAAGCAAAAATGTTTCCCCATAACCACACAGTTTAAATGGTAACCGAGAAGATGATCCATAGCTTTGTGACTTTCTCGAACCAATGGTCCTTCGCGTCCAACCATTTCCTCCAATGTCACCTTTTATTTCACTACAACAAAGAAATCCCTTCATCAACTTATTTCCCACTATTCCCACTGAAACCCCATATCCCCAATCCATATATTCCCACGAAGAAGACCAAAACAAAACGTATCAACTTACCTCCTCAACAAGACGAACTCCAACTTTCAGATGTACAACTTTCTTTGAACCTTCAAATGTGATTTCGTGTTTCCCCCAACTGCATTGACGAAGAAGAACCCAACTTGTTTAAATTCTCATTTGTAAGAGATGACGAAATAAGGTTCAACCAAATGCACTAACATACAAAATCTCTATTGAAAAATTAAACAAGCAATGTGGCAGAGAGTAAAGATGGAAGTTGACATCAGACGTGGGCTTGCCGTTTGGTACATCAAACAAAAGTTAACGTTGTTCAATTTAAAGTACTGATTATAATAGTTTCAAACCTAAGAGAACTAAAAGGAACAAAAATTTCGAATAGAGACTAAACCCAAAATCGTGTGATACTTAAAGGACGAAAAACATATTTAACCATTTATTTTTACCCATGCAATCATTACATTTTTCTTTTAATTAAACAATTTAACAAAATTAAATAATAATAATAATAATAATAATAATATATCAATGTATAACTACATTCAAACAAATAATACACATCATATGTTAATAAATCGGTCATTATAATTAAACAATTTAATAAAGTAAATTGAACATTACGGCAATTACATGTTTAATTGTATTTCCACTCCACGGGTCCCCTGGCAACTGAACAATTTAATAAAACAAATTGAGTACCGTATCATAAAATTATTCATAAAAAAAAAAAAAAAAACCTCTATCAAATAATTAACACAATAATTCACAAAGTTACTAGGGTGGAAATTATATATATAATACATTTTAATGTCAATTTTTTATATAAATTTCACTTATATCACATTTTTATTGAGTTAAAAATAATATTAATCTCTCACATAATATTTCATTCTTATTAAATTTCCTTTCCTATACAAAATAAAAATTAAACTTAATTATTTAATTTGTATAAAACTAAATTAAACTATTTAATTTAAAATTTTCTTTTTCGACTAGTTATGAAAGAAAACCAAAAACGTAACGGGTAAAGACCATAGTCATGGGCCAATTTTTTCACCTTTCCTGTTTATTTGTTTTTCTAAGGGTTTCTTCCCGCACCCCACGTTTTTCTTCCTACAGTCCCAAAGTTTTCATTCTTTCCTAGTTTATCACATAAAATGTTTGCACCGGAATGACACTCCGGTTTGATGATCGCCCAAACCCAATTCCTCCTTTCAAATAAGAAGCCTCCAAACGTTGCTTCACCACAGCATCCAAAGGCCTCCTTCTCTATAGATATTCTGCACAACTGATCTCAATATGAGAGTAGTAAGATAATTTTTTTTTTTAATTAAATTCGCTTAACCAATTAAATTCTACTAAAAAATCAAGTAATGTTTCAAGTATTTTTAATATATCACTTGTATGCATTGTATGAGTGTTATGATAAATTTCATTGATGCCATTAAATTGATGCAAGATATGTTAGAATTGAAATACTTAGGTCATGTTTTCAAAGATAGGTTGGTCTAATTTATAGTTTGTAGTATAAAAAGCATATGAATCTACAAATAATTTCGATTAATACATTTTGTAGTAAGAAGTTGACAAAATATATTTTACCCAAAATTAGATTAACATTTTTATTTTTCTCTTATATGTTTATGAAAAATTTCATAATCACAAAAGGGAAAAAGAAACATTACTCTTAAGGAATGGTAAAAACTAAGGGGCATAGTTGTTATGAACTCAATCTAAATCCTTAATGTGTAACATGTTCCAACATACAAATGAAGGATATGTTAATATTAGTGAATGATTTTCATTCCTTGAAGTCGTCTTTGTCATCAAGGGGAATTGGTCTGTTCCTCCAAAACACAGCAAGAGCACTCCCACCAAGCTGCATGAAACCAGTCAAAAATATTCGTTGACAGAAATTAAAAGCCAACATTTTTACAAGAAATAGACAAAGCAAAACAAAACAGCCTTGAGAGCCGGATGTCTTACCGCCATGCAGACAACACTCACAGCAGAAGGCACAGCCACAAGGGGATTTTTGAAGTGCTTCTGAGCGAGTAAAAACCCTAGTGCAGAACTCTGCAGATAAGAGACAACAAAATAAATAAGGTTAGACACATCTAGAAAAGTAGAATGATTCATACATTTTTCGGATAGAAGAAATGTAACCAACCCAGATTTTGAAGTATGACAAACACAAGTTTTACCTGCATTCCACACTCTATAGATATGGTGCGTGATGTGGATTCGCCAAATGATATTCTTGAAAACCAATAACCAAGAGTAAATGCAGCAGCATGTAGGAAAACAACTGGCAATACTAATTGTGCTCCTTGAGCTTTTAATACATCAGAAACTAGCCCAATCTGAAAATTTTATGCATGTCAAATTTCTGTTCAAAGCAAGAACAATATATGATAATTTATAATGAAGTAAAATGCCAGAAGAGAATACATTTGATGAACTTCATCTTCTAGAACTTAATCAACTTACTGGGCTTGCACAGAGGAGAGTGGTCAAAATGACTCCAATCAAAGGACAGACAATGATTATCTTTGAAGTGAACTTAGGAAAAAACTCATTTGCCAAAACTGCCAGATAAAGCAAAGACTTTACAAATCGTCCTAATCTTTAGGAATGAAACCGTAAACCAAAGTACAGGTAAGTTATAAAACGACCAACTCACATTTAACATAAAATACTCATCATCTCTTACCTCCCACAACCGTTGGGACTAAAACAACCTGAAAGGTACTAACTGCCAGGCCCTGCAAAAGAGAAAGAATTACAGATTCACTCCGAGAGTGAAAATGAAAGATACAAGAGGGTATGTTTAATAGAAATGATGAGAAAATTCAAGAAGAGAAAGAAAAACATTGAGAATGTAGTGAAGAATGACAAGGTATCCTATTTAAAATTCAGTTTCTATATTCACTTTTCACTTTATTAGGAGAAACTATGATTAGTATTGTCAAAGTGTCAACTGTGCTTCATTTTCGTAACAGCTTGCCAACAGCAAGCTAGTTTTACATATCCTTCAAATGAAGACTTTATTTGACATTCTTTTGCCCAAAAATTGGCAAGCAACAACTTACAACAGCATCAACTGGAACGAGTTGACCAGCAAGAAGCTTTGTAAGAAGTGGGGTCATTATAATAGCTCCAATGGTTGAACACCTGTAGACCAGTAAATAACATTTTTAAATATCTCTGAAACCTAATTTCTGAAAAAGACTGTTCTCTTAATTAACATCATTAATATACACCACATAATTTGATTGCAGCTAAAAATTTAAAAGTGATAAAAGCCGATAAATAACATGATTTCAACCATGTCAAGCATTTAGTACTTGCATACTGTTTTCGTATCATTCAGATCTTTCTGTTTAAAGAGGATATTTAGATTCAATTGTTTTGCTTTCAGAGACGTCATTGCATTGGTTCTTCATGTTTCAAAATGTATTCTAAGTTTCTAACCTTGAACTGCCAAAATTGAACAAATCAAGAGGCTTTGATTAGAGAAACATATTAATCCAAAATCTTCCACTTCTCCTTTCAAGTGGTAAGAAAAGCACACCTTTTGAAAGAAATTTCAACAAGGACTAGAAAATCACATTTTAGCGTACAGGCAGGCAATCGACATATAAGAAATGAGTAATTAGTAAGTACAACACACTAATGTATTCAATAATTCCAGATTATTTGTATGATATCAATCTTTAATCAAATAAAAAAACTGTTTTTTCAATTTAAATGACAGAATCAACATATTGGAAGATAGACAGGAGCCAAAATATGTTCTACAAATGTAAGTAGTGACGAGGACGTAGATTACAGAAATCACCAAAATTTTCTAAAAGCAACATTGATTAGCATATAAATATTAACCTTCGAGTATAACATAAAAAAATATAATTTAGAAAGACAAACAAACAAGGGAATGCATGTTAAACATACGTTGTCATAAGAACAGACAGTGCAACGTTTCCCTTGGATATGAATGTTGCCACATTTGATGCCTGACCTCCGGGACAACATGAGACCAGAATAAGACCAGTTGCAAGAGGAGCTGAAAGTTTTAGAGTCTGGGAATCAGATATTGACGTTAGTTCTTATGATGGACAATACACTAGCAAGCATAACAGGATAAATTGCAAATTACAAATTTTGGGATCCAATTATAAAGAGAGATAAATAATAACAGGACTAGTAAACAGAAGTGACAGACAAAACAACCATAGGTTTTGAACTACGGCCTCTATATCTGCAACCATAATCAGAACAAGCAATTGCAGATCCCAAAGTTAACCTAAATAGAAAAATACCTATACTGAGTCCTACACCTATATTCATGGAAACTACAGATGCCTTCAGCATAATGATCATTGAGCATATATCTTAATAAGCATTCAAAATTGAGAGGAAAGCCCTGATGATCAAATAAATTAAAGCCTTAATTACATTATTATGCTTAAGAAGTAGCACACATAGTTTCCATTAAGATCCAGAGCGCCTATATGTTTATAATATTTAAAAAAAACTCCCAGGCTTCTAATTTTAGTCCTGTCATGAAAGATAAATCTGCCACTCCACTGGAATTGATAAGAATAAGCTAGTCAAAATATAAGATATCTTGGAAATATAGCGCAGGCTTTGTCTCAGCTTACAATGTTATTGACAACAGAATCAAGGGACAAATAACCAACACACGGTCAATATCATCATTTTCATATTATCAAAAAGATATCTTTAATTCTTTGATTAAACAAATACTGAAGCACTAACCAAAAGTTAATATCAAAAGTAGAATTTTCTATAAATAAACTACGATGCAAAATAATCAATTAATCATTACCATGACATAATGTTTATCATGAGGCAGTATAAAAAAATATATATAAGAGAATGTAACACGTTTGAAGAGCTGGTCTAAACAAAGCAAAGAAGCAGGGAAGAGCTCAGGTAATAACAAAAAATACCATTACAATGGCAAAGCCTAGCATGGGTTTAATTAAATATTGTGCAAGAAACCCTACACCCACCTGCAAAAACAAAATCAATATCATTTAAAAGAAGACAAAACAAATAAATTTTCATTTAAGTATGAGTTATCTTCCCTTACAGTCCACGGATTTCGCAGACACCTTCTGAAATCCTCAAATGTCAATGTCAAGCCCATAGAGAGCATGAGGAAGCCCAAGCCAAGTGTAAAAAGATCTTTCTCCAACCAAGTTACCTGGAATAGAGCCATAACTTCACAGCAGTTAATCAACATATTTCCACTCAACAATGTACATAGCTGAAAAAATCAGAGTAATTACAGCAGTTGGCTTGCAAATGCCGATAATGGCCCCCAAGATGACCTGCTCATGCAAGTTAGCAAACTCTCAAACTACAGACCAACACAGAAAATAGAAAATTTGAGATGCTATATTGAAGAAGTATCGGCTCACCCAAACAGGAAAAAGAATTGTTAAGGTTTCAATCACTTTCTCGTACTGGCTCAACTCACCAGCACTTTCAGGAATATCTCCAGATATGTCTGTAGTAGCCTTGTTACATATTTGAGAGTTCCTAAACATAGCAACAGATAAGACACTAACACTTAAAATCAAGAATGAGAAAGTCAAAGTTCAAGCACCCAACCATAGATCAAAAGATTACCTACACCAGATGCTGCTTATATGTAATTGGCAAATTGTTATTCCAAAACACATCAATAAAAGCAACTTTTGGAAATGTGAGAGGGAGCAGGGGTTCTTTTTTCTTTTCTTTTCCATACAAGCGTATACTGTTTCTTCTTCATAGAAACTGTAGCTTCATCATTTACTGCAAATACTTCTGTAGATTTATTTTCTTAAAAGAACTCAGGATATCAAGACTTGCCAGCCTTTTTCACATTAAGCGCTTGTACACTCCTCTATAAAACAATTTGTTCTGAGGTCAAGTAATTTAGTGTTTCGTGAAAGGTAAATAATTTGCAAATCCAATAGAGAGTTGAAGGAAAAACCATTGACCATCTTGCTCAATATAAAGTAGTACATTGAGAAGCCTCAGTTTATTGTCTGTAACACTGGAATTAAAACTCTGAAAAATCAATGACTCATTTCATTTTTCCAGTAAGGATCTAATACGCCTTCATTTTCATTAAGAAATTTAATGACTACAATTGCGTGGATATCATTGCCAGCTGAAAAGCAAGATACCGAAAAAACAGCTAGTACAATGTTTACTATTTCACAAGTGGTTACAGTTGCCACTCACAGTGTGGTTTAGTCTTTTCCAGTTTTCCTCTTTTCCCCATTCCTTCATACCTTCTTTAAAACAGAAGAATCGAAAACATTTTTGCCAAAGGAACATATCTTCATTTGCAAATAAACGCAATCAATGATTCCATGCACGTGCAAGAAGAGCATTTGCCTTCATGGAATACTTAACAATTTGCCACCTTTCCTAAACCCATGATTGCAGAACTTCATCCGCAAAATAATGGTTAACAGAAGCTCCCCCAGATACTCTCAGATAACAGCTGTAAAGTTTCACACTCTTGCAAATTATTTTTAGATAAGCCAACAGATTCTAAATTCTAACAATTTGGGGGGCCTACACCTATCTTGCTTCTCAGGAAAGAATTTCAATATCATCATAGCCCGCAGTTAAAGTGGCTGTATCGATTCCATTCCCACAAATCCCTCCTCAGAATAGTCACCAGCATGAAGCACTGGTCCAATAGCTTGTACACCATTCTTCAATAAACCGAACACCATAAGCATATATTAACTTTGGAATCAGAGACTGGTTAAAATATTACCTTCTTCTAGATCCTTGAAGGGTTAAGGGAAATTCTACAATAGCAACAACTGGACCTCGCAAGTCGCTTCGAGTTGCCAACCTTCTTCCGCTCTCAGAGTGGCCTTTTACTTCTATAAAGACAAACAAGAATAATAAGCTTATCAACAAGGGAAAGAAAGACTCCCTGATCGGGAAACATCCAAAGAAGCACGGATCAAGCATACCCAGATGGGAATTACGAAACTTCTTCCAAATGGGAGTGCGAAAGCTCGGCTTAAGCAGTGCATCATACGGCCCTACCTTATGGTCTCTGAGAATGTTGATAGACATAGAAGCCATAGCTCGATGCAACAGGGTAAGGATCTGCCTACGTTGGAGGTTTTGGTTGAAAAGGGTGTGGATTCTGTTCTCTGGTGTGCAGTTCTGATATTCGAAGGCAGAAGGCAAAGCACCCTGGAACTTGGGAATTTACTATTGTGACTCCACACTCCCCATTGGAATGACAATTTCGGGTGTTTGATTGAGAATGTTTTGGAAACTAATGGATGTGCAATCATTCTTCAACCTTACCCAATAGCTTTATTTTTCTTTTTTCAACCTATAAACAATTTAATTGAAAATTAAGCCAAGTTACATATAAATAGATCAAAATTACAATTAAGTCAAAATATTACATATTATAAGTAAAATCCATAAAAAGATAAAAAGTACAAAAAAAAAAAACATATTACAGAGTATAATAAGTAAAATCCATAAAAAAAAT
Organism: Vigna radiata var. radiata; assembly: GCF_000741045.1. Taxonomy (NCBI): domain Eukaryota; kingdom Viridiplantae; phylum Streptophyta; class Magnoliopsida; order Fabales; family Fabaceae; genus Vigna; species Vigna radiata. The sequence goes on from NC_028357.1 coordinate 39,805,489, forward strand.
AAACAGCACAATCAATAAATATATATATATATATATATATATATATATATATATATATATATATATATATATATATATATATATATATATATATATATCCATATTTTAGTTATTATGCATAGTGTATTGTACTATCAATTTTCATTAAGATGGACAATTAAACCACTATTAGGATCCGATTATTATAGAATAGATTCATCAATAATAGTCAATACAATTAATTTTAATGTTGATTAATTTAGAGATAAATATAGATTTAAAGTAAGAAATTTATTGCATAATTAATATTTGAAATGTCAATGTTGATCTGATTTTAATATTGTAATAATTTTTACTATACTTCCAAATGACTTAGACTAATGGTTAAGAGATGTGATATGATTTATACAAAAAAAGTAACATTCTTTTGTGATTTTAAATCTTTAGGAGGAGGCACAACAAAAATAAATCAGAAAAGAATGTGAAATAAGATCGAGGTACGAACGCACAATCTAACATAAAAAGTCTCTACAATCACTTTTGGTACCTTTATATATAGGCACATAAGTTTAAGAAAACTTAGAAACCCTAAAATAAAGTCCAAAGTTCAAAACACATAAGAAATAACAAAAAATAAAAATTACAGCAAATTTTCTAGTGAGACTGGTTAACAAATTTAACATTCTATCAAATTAAAAAAAATTACAAATTATTTAATTTCATAAATTATTTTCAATTATGCTGATGATTTTCATGTTCTTTAAATTATCCTAAAATGTATGTTAGTTGTAATGTGATAGAAGCATGTATTAGATAAGAAATGCCAATTGTCACCTCATTTCAAACAAAATAACAATCAACTTCAAGTCACATTGTTACAAACAAAATAACAATCAACTTCAATATATTGCATTCTTTCATGAAATATTGAATTTTGATTTATGTTTAATGATAATTGACTATCGCAATACAATCGCATCCCTTTAGAAATACAAATCCTCAAATCACCACATAATTGACTACCATAAAGCAATATTCAACCTCTACAAAACATTATCAATTATTAATTATTTTTTAGTTTTCCAAGACATTGGAGAGGAACCATTAAGCATAATCCGATTAATCAAAGAATGTCTTGTAAGTGGACAATTTCCCAAATCAAATCACACCATCTTGTAGTTACAATTTACTATTATACCATTGTAAAATACCTTACCTTCGATTTTTCTTCAAATATCTAATAACCCTTAACACCGTTCTTTAATGTTTTTCATGAGGTTTTTGCATAAACTCATATAAAATATGTACCTAGTAAACGAAACTAGATCTAGCTAGAGACAAATAGATTAATCTCATAATCAACCTTTTAGAGGTTCTCAAATCTTCTAAAGTTGTTCCAGAACCCAATGCTAGCTTATCATGTTGTTCCACTATAAAATGCACAAGTTTGACACCTAATAAACCCATGTTTTCAATGATTCCTGACACATATTTTCGCTAGCAAAGATAAATCACCTCAAGATTACAAATTTATTTTAACTCTAAAATATCTTAAGACTCCCAAACATTTCATATTAAAATAGATAACTAAGTAAACTTTGAAAAATTTCATCGCAAAAATATTGTTCCATTCTAATAGTTAAGTCGTCCATACAGGCTAGCACATAGAGATTTATTTCCTTCCTATGTAATATAAACAATCTATAAAATAAATTTGGGTCAATGTTTTTAAAACTTAAAAGAACTTTCATGTACAGGTCACCACTTTTGACACAAAGCAAATGTTTTATTATAGTATAATCCCTCTATCTAATGATGTCAAGACATAACAAGTATTTCTTTCAAAAGTTTTATGCTTTAATTTGTGTGATGTTTTATTTTGTATACGCATTTATTTTTAAGAGATTTCTTTCCAAGTGGCAATTTTTGCAAAACGCATATCTTATTCTCTTCCAAGCTCATATTTAATAGATCATTGCAGCATGCCAAACATAATCCTTTACAACTTTCTAAAAAGTTTTAGGTTTTTTTCATGTTGTCACAACTTTAACAAAATTTTAAAGTCTAACAACAAATTGTTCATTGTTTACAAAGATAGTAATAGGATAAGAAGTACTTTGAGGCTTGTTGTCGAACAAATGAACTTCTCAATGACTTTACTTTTATAAAAATTTGAGTGATAAAATCCTTATACATTTTCGATGAAATTTTGTTTCTCATCCCCTTTCCGTTTATGTTTTCATATTTTCTACTTGCATCACCATAACATTATCCCCACCAATTACGTGTAGGGATGCTACCTCGCCATCCAGACCATTAATACTTTTTTCTCATTTCCATTATAGTCTTCACATCCTCTTGAAGTTGTGACTACTCTTCTTTGTACAAGGTCATAGATGCACCAGTTTTGTAAGTGATGCATAATATCTTTAACAACTTACTCAACATTATAACCCTAAAGAGTATTGTTCAATGATCCAACAAAAGGAAATTCATGTTCATAAATTGTCACATCTCTAGTGGTATTCCAAATTACACAACAAATATCCCTTTTTCCCATAGGTGTACCTTACAAATATGCACTTTCGACTTCTGCTACAAAATTTATCTCTGTCAAGACGTTGATGATGTGCATAACATAAGCAAAAAAAGCATCCATGTTATCAAATGTAGGTGATTTATCAAATCACATAAATGTTACATAAAACATAAGCTTACTCACGTCGAACCGAAAAAGGCCAATGCTCAACACCAAATTCAACACTCAACAATAGTTATCTGGCATCCAACGTTTTGACCCTTGGAGTTGTCTCAAATTAAATTTTCATATGGCATCTAACAATACTTAACGTCCAAACTATGTTTCCTTTGGAAAGATGATTCACAGGATATTGAGTAATTCTCATGAGAAATTCAAATTCTCATCTCATGAGAAATTGAAATTCTCATCTCATGAGAATTTCAAATTCTCATCTCATGAGATATTCCAATTCTCATCTCATTAGAAATTCAAATTTTTATCTCATGAGAAATTCAAATTCTCATCTCGTGAGTAATTCCAATTCTCATGAGAAATTCAAATTCTCATCTCGTGAGAAATTCAAATTCTCATCTCCTAAGAAATTCAAATTCTCATTTCATGAGAAATTTAAATTCTCATCTCATGAGAAATTCAAATTCTTATCTCATGAGAAATTCAAATTCTCATCTCACGAGAATTGAAATTCTCATCTCATGAAAAATTGAAATTCTCATCTCGTGAGTAATTGAAATTCTCATCTCATGAGAAATTCAAATTCTCATCTCATGAGAAATTCAAATTCTCATCTCATGAGAAATTCAAATTCTCATCTCATGAGAAATTCAAATTCTCATCTCGTGAGTAATTCAAATTCTCACGAGAAATTCAAATTCTCATGAGAAATTCCAATTCTCATCTCATGAGAAATTCCAATTCTCATCTCATGAGAAATTCAAATTCTCATCTCATGAAAAATTTAAATTCTCATCTCACGAGTAATCAAATTCTCATGAGAAATTCAAATTCTCACCTATGAGAAATTCAAATTCTCACCTATGAGAAATTCAAATTCTCATCTCATGAGAAATTCAAATTCTCATCTCATGAGAAATTCAAATTCTCATCTCATGAGAAATTCAAATTCTCATCT
>NC_028357.1:39809244-39811841 GCF_000741045.1 Vigna radiata var. radiata
AAATTCAAACTCTCATCTCATGAGAAATTCAAACTCTTGTGAGAGATTCAAATTCTCACGAGAAATTCAAATTCTTATCTCATAGAATATTGAGTGAATGAATTTGAAAGAAAATAAATAATAAATTGGTAATGTTTGTTTTAAGAGATTTGAAGATGAAAGTAAAGAGAAAAAAATTTATTAAAATTTGTGGATGATTTGATAGATGTGACATATAAGAAAATATTTAATAAATTAAGTGATAATAAAATTATATATTTGTCCTTACAATTAAAATTAATAGAAAATAAAATGTAAGTAGTTAAAATTAACTAAAAATAAAACTTGATGATATATATTTTTTAAATTAATAGGTGTAATTAATTTAAAATAAAATTTGATTGGTTAATTTTTTATTAAATTATAAAAAGATTAATAATATTATTAATTAATTACTTTTTTCATTATAAAATTTTATTTAAATATTGTATATTTTTTCATTAATATTATTTTTAAATATTTTTATATTCTATTATTATTGTTATTATTATAATTTTTCTTACAGATTTTTGTTATAATGATTATTAGTTATCATAAATAAATAAAGGTTGTAAAGTATATATAGATAGATAGTAGATATAGAAACATGGTACAAATATTCATTTGCGGGTCTTGTTACAAATTATTTTAGAATTGATAAGTTTGAGAAATAAATGTGTACATTATAAAAAGTAAATTAAGCGAAATAATGAGAGCATCTAATCAGGGAGAAAACGATCAAGGAATTGTTATGTGCCAAAAACATGGCTTTGCCATTATTGGGTTCCCTTTCAAAATAATTCACAACCCGCAAGTCAATCTAACTTACTATGGGATTAGGCTGGGTTGAGTTTGAAAAAATTGAATTTCTTTTATGCGAATCAAATTTCAAGCCGGCTCATTTAAATTCGACTTATGCGGGTTGAACCCGTGGTGGACCGGGTTGGCCCGTTAACCTACCTACCTAATTTTATTTTTTTAATTTATTATTTTATTTATGAAACTTATGGCATGTAAGAAACTTATTTGTATGTTTTTTGTGTTTGTTTTTAGATGACATTTGGATTATATTGTATTTTTTATTATTATTTTGAATTGTCTTCAGTTTAACATCATTTTTTGGGAGTGGAATTTGTTTAGATTTAAGTATAGAAAGTTTGTAATTTTTTTATTTAAAAAAATTGTAATTAAATGGACTAGTGAATCAATCCGTTTATCCATCAACCCATGATGGATTGAACCGGGTTCAGATTTTTGTGACTCGCTAATAAATGAATCAGATTGGATTGACTCACTAAATGACCAACCCATAATTAACCGGACCAAATCAAACCGGATTACCCGTCGAATTACCTGTTTTGACAGCTCTACTTTTGGATTTGCCTTTGCAAACATGCAGACTTGCAATTATGCAGAAATACTTTACTTTTTTTAGCTCCAAACGCATGCATCATTGCTCACAGTTGTCACCTTTATCCAAAAATGGAAGTTGCAAAAATTAATGTAGGAACCTCTAATCTGAAATCTTATTAATAGAAACCTTCCAAGTGTATATATCAACATGGAAAAATGAGTTAATAAGGTGCAGAAGAAGGAAGGAAGTGCCAACATATTAATTGAATCCTCAGCTATATATTAATTAATGTCGATGATGACATGGTCAATACTCAAGTAATTTATAATATAAGATGACCTACCACTTCCCGTCTATTATCAAATTTGTGATTAACTTTCAGAAAATGATACTTCAAATGGCCCATGTAACATGCTGGATTCTGTCTCCTAGGCTGTCAAATTGCTTAATTCTAGTTTCATTTGACATATGTCGAAGAATAAACCCTTCATCCTATTCTAATAATTTACAATGCATTACAGAGGATAAAAAGAAATAGAATGTGTTGGTTGATGACTTGGACCACGTCCAATAATATTCCATTGCCGGCACCATTAGTCTAATTATCTCTTATTTGCGTATTATCATGCTTTAATTATTTACTTTATTAGTTGTATTCTCGAAAACATAAAATCTTACAAACCCCACTTTTGATTAGATGTATTAGTCAAAATGATATTTTTAAAAAGTTTTTTAATACCTAATGTTTCTCATTCTTGTCATTCTGATTAATCAAAGGGTTTATGTCCTAATTCAGTTCAAACATATCTTACTTTTACTTAAAAAAACAAAACAAAACAGACACATAAAAAGAGCAAACTGCCAAAACATCAATTGAAAAAAAAGGAAAGATGGTGAAAAAACCAGAGTAATAAATTCCAAATTATTTTGGAAGGAGACTTTTAGTTTTTTTTTTTTTCCATGTATTTAAAGGAAAAACAAAGAAAGTTGTAATATATACAAAAATTGTTCGAATTATTTTCTGCAAGGCCCTTAAAATATTTAAGGCTATTGGGCCTCTGAAAAGATCCCAGACCCATTCGTATTGGGCACATGGCCAAGAGAGGGGTCCCTTCCCTTAGCTTCAGAAATTCATTTCTCCATTTTCTTTTCTCTCTCAAGAACAGAAACCTTGCCCTAACTCAAGCTCTCACTTCTCTCTAGATTTCCAGCATATTCCACCGTT
>NC_028357.1:39812341-39840079 GCF_000741045.1 Vigna radiata var. radiata
CTCAACAACGTTTCACATCAAAATTTATTATCTAATACCACCAAAATTAAATTGCTTAAGGTAAGAAATCATTTTATTTATACGGGTCTTACACTCAGCATATTTTCGAAGAACATTTTTCGTGAGCATGGAGAATGCGGGGTTATCTTGTGATGATAAGACTCCATGTGGACTCTTCAAGGTTTTTCTCACAAATAGAGGTTGCATCTGGTCGCCGAGGTCGGGCTTCACTATTGTTTTCCTTTGGGTTTCGTTATATATCGGTCGTCCTAATTCTCTTTATGGTCGTCCGTCCCACTCCTTACTGTACACATCTAATTTTTTTTATAACATTTGAACATCGTCTACGTGTCATTCTGTAATTGGTCTAAAATTACTCCCTAATCAATAATAATAATCATAAACATTATAATGAAGTAATTTTGGATCAATCACAAAATGACACGTATATGATATTCAAATATTGTAAAACAATATTATCTAAGTATTATTATCCTTAATAAATATTAAAACTTTAATATGAAAAGAAACACTATATAGACTGTCCTTTTCCCCAATATGTTGTTAATATATGGAGACTGCATTTTGTAATATTGAAACAATTCTTAGAAGTTAAATCTTACAACATAGTTTTAAGTTTACCAAAAAAAGTTACAATTCTTTTAACGAAAATTATAATAAAACTAGCGAAAATAAAAAATATATATATTTTGAAACATCTAATAGAAAAAAAAACATATCACTGATTCAATAAAAAAAAATATCCAGTATTTTTAAAACTTAATTAAGCCCTAAGATATTACACCTTTAGGTTTTTGAAATTAAAAACAATTAATCAAGTTAGTTTGACTATCACTTTCAGTAAACAGGCCATTTAATACGGTGATGGACTATTCTCCACCTTTCCACACCATACATCCATTCAAAGAATATTACAATATACTTTTTTGAAAGGCTTTCTTTCTTTTTTTCGTAGAAATTTATAGAAATTAGTGTACACATAACATTTTGGCTTAACTTTGAAGAGTTCAATTTAGTTACATTCACGTTAACACTATCGAATTCTTTTGTTTTTTTCTTTCATATTTCTTCACTCTCCATTATCTTTTTCTACCTTTCTCTATCTCTTACCACTTTTCACACGTAAGATTAGTGATCCTAAATCCTATACCAGAAAAATTCCAAATAAATTAAATTCAAAATTTTATTTCAATACTTGGAAGAATTTAATAGTGAAAAAAAAAAATACTTCGATTTTGGTAGGTGTTATCTTTCTGTTAACACCTATTTAACGATAAAAACTAAACTGAGCTATTTTTTTTAAAGGACTCAAAATAAAAAACATATAAAAAGTTAATTATATAAAAAATAAATATAAAAATATTAAATATAAAAATTAAATTATATTTTTTTTATTGAAGGGTTTGTAATTAAAGAGAAGGGTCCCGTTATTTTGACACTTATATTTTGACACACTTTTGACAACAATAATTGTCAACGTGTAATTGGTCCGTTTTTTTTTTTCAAAAAGTCTGGTTGAAAAAAGGAATAGGGATTCAAAAAATTTGCGTTCCAATTATGTCCTTCTCCTATTTCATTACGTTTTCTCTCTCAGATTTCGTCTCTCTCACATTTTGACATCTCTTGCGTTTTCCTTCTCTGGTTGGTTCTCGTTTTCCTTCTCTGGTTCGTTCTCGTTTTTCTTCTCTAGTTCGTGTTTGTTTTCCTTCTCTGGCTCATTCTCATTTTCCTTCTATGGTTCGTTCTCGCATTTTGTTTTCATTGTCCTTGTTCGAAATGGGAAGTTTCGGACAACAACGTGGTTGGAGCAAGGTAAATGCGTTCTTCGACCATTTTCTTGTCGGTTTGGGTATTGGGTTTTGTGTTTGGTGTCAGTTTCCATTGATGTTGTGGTTTGGGTATAGGGTTTTTCGTTTGTGTGTTGGATTTCTTTTGGGTTCTTCGACCACTTTTGGTTTTTTGATTATTTCCTTTGGTGTTTACCATTGTGTTATTTTCTATATGCAGTTGATCGTTCGTCATTTCCTTTTGGTTATTTCCTTTGGATGGAACGTCGAACATCGCAGAAGGTGGAATTGCGAAGTACACACCGGGAAAAATGTCAAACAACCAATCACATTTGAAGACGTATGTCAGAATTGGATCAAGAAGACGTTACAAGAGTCAAGCACTTAAGACACCATATACCGGAATTGTAGGACCTAGAAAGAAAAATGAGTGATTATTGTATTGGTTTTAGAATAGGACAAGAACTTGATTGATGTTGTAATGAAACCTATTTGGTTGAATATATAGAAGATGCATGTTTGGTTCCATGTATTTATCTAATTCATAATTACAATTTAAATGTCTATGTTATTGAAGTGCTTTGTAAATTGATTTGGAAGTGATAATGTTTGTGAGACAAGAATGAATTAATGTTTGTGTTTTTGAGTGAGGATTGGGTTGAAGCTAATGTTTTGGGTCCCCCATGATGGAGGGAGAGAGCACCCATGTTTAGATTATTGAATCCAGTGAAGTTGTGCTATAAGCTGCAAAAATCTGCCTTGTAATCGATTACAAATAGGATGTAATCGATTGCGCGTGTCTGATTTACATATTGGACATCCTGTTGAACTAAGGGAGCCACCAGTGATAACACAGGGGACCACGGCTGAGTAACATTGTGTTTTGACCCAAATCCAGTACTTTTAATTGTAATTTGATGTTGTTGAGTGAGGATATGCTTGAAGCTAATGTTTTGGGTCCCCCATCATTAAGGGAGAGAGCACCCATGTTGACATTATTCACAGAAGTGAAGTGCTATGTATGCTGCAAAAATCTGCCTTGTAATCGATTACAAATAGGATGTAATCGATTACGCGTGTCTGATTTACAGATTGGACATCCTGTTGAATTGAGGGAGCCACCAGTGATAACGCAGGGGACCACAACTGAGTAGCATTGCACATAAAAAAACCTTGACATCATTCATCAATCAACAAACATTTGTACATTGCACATAGACAACCTTGAAATCAATATTTGTACAATCTCTTCATGTATATCAAAATTAAAGTGTCTTCATATACATTATTGTATCTTTCAATGTGGACATAAACCAATTGGTAGAAATCCATATTCCTATCAAAACAAACTACACTACACTACATTTTTACACTGGAGAATTATCCTACAACAATCCATACACCTCTAGCGCATCCAGTAGTCTTATGTTCTTGTAGTCCAGGATCTAATCACATATGTATTGCTTTCTAATTGCAAGCAATTCCTCCTGAAATGAAAATATTTCAATTGTAAAATCAACCCAATGGTGCTAAACTTATCCCTCCATCAAACAGGTCAAAAGCAGCCATGATTTCGGGCATGTCACGAACACGCTCGCCAATATACCACTCCAACTTTAACTACAACACATGCAAACAAATTTAACAGTAGGTTAAAATCATCAATAATTATAAAAAACTTACATCAAATACTTACATCTCCAGTCCGAAACAAATCATCAATATTTTCAAATGACCGTGACTTATAGCGGAACCAACGCACTATGCGAGGGAAATCCCTATGAGTTGGAAATCCCTAAAAAATGCGACTAAATAAAATACCAAAACTTTAACTTACCTTTGGGTTTCCGGAAGCCACTGCAACTGCACAAAAAATCAATGGTGGATTAGAGTTCACAAATCACAAAAAGAATAAATAACGCCAAAGAGACCCAAAACACCAAAGAAAGTGAAAGAGAAGTCAGACAATGCGAAAGAGAGCGAAAAGCCGAAACAGAGCCACAATGCCAAAGAAACCCAAAACGCAAAACGCGAAAGAGAGCTTACCTCAACAGAGTGATTGCGAAAGAGCTCTTTTTCTGGTTGAGATGAGACGAAAGCTGAATGGAGAAAGCAAGGGATTGGAGAGATGAAGCTGAATGGGAGAGACGAAAGTTCAGAACCAAAGTGAATAAGAGAAGAAAACGAGACCGCCAAAATGAAAATTCATATCATCAGAATTCCAAAATTACCTAGTTTTTTTAAAAAATTTTTTCATTTAAGTGACAAAATCCAATAGAAATTTGACACCGGTCAGGTGTCAAATTTGTGTCAAAAACCGGTGTTAAGTAAACATCTTCCTAAAGAGAAACGCACAGCATGGTTCCGTGTGTTGGTGCAGGTGCATTTGGAGCATTATATATACATGTCTGAGTAAGAGTTGAATATCATAAGCCAAAGGAGGAAAGTATGGCTTTCTCTTGTCAATTACTTGTTCACTTTGGCTTATTGATTATCCTTCAGCTACACTTTCTCTTCCTTGGTGTATCACCAGCCACTTTAAGCATCACCATTGACACAGAAGCCTTGATCTCATTCAAATCTCAACTGAGAAATGACACTCTTATTCCCTTATCTTCTTGGAACCAAAGTTCATCCCCTTGCAATTGGACTGGTGTCCAATGTGATACCCTTAACCAAAGGGTAATTTCCTTGGAACTTCCAAGCTTGGGACTCTCAGGTCAATTAAGTCCTTATATCTGTAACCTCTCCTCTCTTCAGTCCCTCCAATTGCAGGATAACCAACTCACTGGACTCATTCCTGATCAAATTGGCAACCTATTCAGTTTGAAAGTTCTAAATATGAGCTCTAACATGTTAGAAGGAAAGCTTCCTTCCAACATCACCCTCTTGAATCAGCTCCAGATTCTTGATCTTTCCTCAAACAAGATCGTCAGCCAGATTCCTCAAGACATTGGCAGCTTGAAAAAGCTTGAGGTTTTGAAGCTGGGAAAGAATAGCCTCTATGGTGCAATCCCAGCTTCTCTAGGAAACATTTCTTCTCTCAAAAATATCAGTCTTGGCACCAACTTTCTCACTGGTTGGATTCCCAGTGACTTGGGTAGGCTTCATGATTTGATTGAGCTTGATCTCGTTCTTAACAATCTCAATGGGACTGTTCCACCTGCTGTGTATAACTTATCTTCCCTGGTTAACTTTGCCTTAGCTTCAAACTCTCTGTGGGGTGAGATTCCTCAGGATGTTGGTCTCAAACTTCCAAAACTCATAGTGTTCAACATCTGCTTCAATTATTTTACAGGTGGAATTCCAGGGTCTTTGCACAACCTCACCAACATTCAGGTCATTCGCATGGCTTCCAACCTTTTGGAAGGAACAGTGCCACCTGGTTTGGGAAATCTCCCATTTCTTCGCATGTATAATATTGGTGGTAACAGGATAGTGAGTTCAGGTGTCCGAGGTTTAGACTTCATTACTTCTTTGACAAACAGTACTCGACTCAAGTTTCTGGCAATTGATGGAAATATGCTGGAAGGTGTGATTCCTGAAACCGTTGGCAATCTCTCCAAGGACCTGTCAACGTTATACATGGGACAGAATCGTTTCAATGGAAGCATTCCCCGCTCCATTGCTCTTCTTAGTGGCTTGAAGTTGTTAAACATAAGCCATAATTCAATCTCTGGAGAAATCCCACATGAGTTAGGCCAGTTAGCGGAACTACAAGAACTATCTCTAGCTGGAAATGAGATTTCAGGGGTTATTCCAGATTCCCTTGGTAATCTCCTCAAGTTAAACCTGATTGATTTGTCAAGAAACAAACTTGTGGGGAGAATACCAACCAGTTTTGGGAATTTGCAAAGTCTGCTTTACATGGACTTATCAAGCAACCAACTCAATGGAAGCATTCCTGTGGAAATGCTCAATCTCCAAACTTTGAGCAATGTTTTGAACTTGTCAATGAACTCTTTGAGTGGACCGATACCTCAAATTGGGAGATTGAGTGGTGTTGCCTCCATTGACTTTTCTAGCAATCAATTGGATGGTGACATACCCAGTTCATTCAGCAATTGTCTAAGTTTGGAAAGTTTGTTTTTGAACCGGAATCAGCTTTCGGGTTCCATTCCAAAGGCTCTTGGAGAAGTGAGAGCCTTGGAAACTTTGGACCTATCCACCAACCGACTCTCTGGAACCATTCCTGTTGAACTTCAAAATTTACAGGTGCTTAGGCTCTTAAACCTCTCGTACAATGATTTAGAAGGAGCAATTCCAAGTGGTGGAGTTTTCCAAAATGTCTCTGCTATACATTTAGAAGGCAATGAAAATCTCTGCTTGCAAGCCCCATGTGTAAATCGTGGCGAAGGAAGAAGAAATGTGAGATATTACATCCTCATAGCCGTTGCAGTAGCATTGGTACTGTTTCTCACAATTGGGTCTATACTATATATAAAGAGCAGAAAGGTGAAGGTAGCGACATTATCATCATCATCATCACCATCTGAACAGCTAAAACCTCTTGCACCAATGATCTCTTATGACGAGCTTCGTTTGGCAACTGAGGAATTCAACCAGGAAAACTTACTAGGAGTTGGGAGCTTTGGCTCAGTTTACAAAGGCAATCTAAGTCATGGAACTACTGTTGCGGTGAAAATTCTTGACACCCTAAGAACTGGTTCTCTAAAGAGTTTCTTTGCAGAATGTGAGGCTATGAAGAACTCGAGGCATCGAAATCTGGTTAAGCTCATCACATCATGCTCCAGTGTTGACTTCAAAAACAATGACTTTCGGGCTCTGGTGTATGAGTACATGTGCAATGGTAGCTTGGAAGATTGGATTAAGGGGAAGAGAAAGCATGCAAATGGAAATGGGTTGAACCTTATGGAGAGATTGAACATAGCAATAGATGTTGCGTGTGCACTGGACTACCTGCACAATGATAGTGAAATCCCAGTTGTGCACTGTGATTTGAAGCCTAGCAACATTCTCTTGAACGAAGATATGACTGCAAAGGTTGGAGACTTTGGATTGGCTAGGTTGCTTGTTCAAAGATCAACCAATCAAGTTTCCATTAGCTCCACTCATGCTCTTAGGGGCTCAATTGGTTACATACCTCCAGGTTAATGCATTTTCCAATTAGTTTCTCTATTTTATGAACCTTTTCATTTCACAACAAATTATGAAACATGATGAATAATTAGTATGGTTGGTTTTGCAATGCAGAATATGGATGGGGAGAGAAAGTAAGTGCAGCTGGAGATGTGTATAGTTTTGGTATAGTGTTGCTGGAGCTGTTCTCTGGGAAAAGTCCAACTGATGAATGCTTCACTGGAGGCCTAAGCATAAGAAGATGGATGCATTCAGCATTCAAAGAGAAGACAATGGAAGCCATTGACCCTGAGTTGGTGTCCCTCATTTTGCATGATGACCCTTCAGAGGGACCAAATAACGTACAAGTGTATTGTGTGGAAGCAATTGTAGGAGTAGCCATATCTTGCACTGCAGACAACCCAGATGAACGCATTGGCATCAGAGATGCTGTTAGCCAACTCAAATCTTCCAGAGACTCTCTTTTGAATCACTCTGATCATACTTCTGCTGCACATACCAACTCTTACTTAAAAGTTTTACTAAAATAATGCTGAAATTTTATGATCAGGGAAATGTATAACGTAATAATACTTTTGTTGATCATGAAATGATCACATGTTTTAGTTTGTCCAAGTCACTGATAGAAATTGTGGTGCTAAAAATAAAATATAGGTGTTTATGTTTGTGGTCAATTGCACTTGTAAAACTTATGTATGTCTTGTAATTGTTTATGGCGTATACTTTCTCATTGTGAGTTGTTCCAAGAAGACAAGGTGTATTTGTCACCAAGAAACTATGAAAGAAAGATTTATTCTTAATAAGCCATTAACAACTTTATATAGAAAATAAGATATCACTTTCAGTTTATCCTTAAATTCCTAGCAATGCAAACTATTTTTTTTTTCATAATTAATATTATTATTGAAATTATTAATGATGATTTTCTTTTTTTGGAAAGAAAAAAAGTTGATAAACTGAATTAGCATTTTTTTTTAGTAACCTTTATAACCTCACAACCTCTATCTTTCCATTTTAAAATTATTTTGAGTTTATTCCTTTTGGCTCAAATCCTTCATACTACAAGGGTCACTTCCTGAAAAGTTACATTTTAAAATACTAAGAAATTTTCAATTTTATCTTTATGTATTATCAATGCACAACAGAACAAAAAATATGTATACCACCTTCGTGTTTATGGTAAATAAAGATGAAACAACAGTTACTCAACAAAGCATATAAGAAATCAGAATTTTCACTAATCACTTGTAGATGCATCCACACACACACTATCTGATATTATACATACTAAACTTTACACTTCAGTATAACGAATGAAAAAATAGCCAATACATTTTGCAACCCAATGAAACAAGGACTAGAGATTAAGGAAACAAAACAAAATGAAAGTGAATTGCTGAAGAAGAAATTAAAGACAGTAACCCTGTTAGGTTGTTATAAGATTTTGAAAATGACTGCTACGGGAATGTTGACAACATGACCTTGGTTACCATATAACCCAATTCTCCCATAGCTGGCAGAAGAGCTGTTGCTGGTTGCATTGAAGATCACAGACAAGATTTGTTTCTCCCCACTGCCAATAGAGAAGTGATTGGGAGACACTTTCATAGAAGTGCCATATGGAGCACTCCAACCAACGTTGTATGTTTCATTTTCAGCAATGTTTTGGATTGTTCTTTGCACTACTCTAGATTGGTTCAACATTGCTATTGTGATTGAGGGCAAGTTCAGATCAGGGCCATAAACTGTAGAGTTATAAGTCCAGCAATTTTGACCGGTGTAGTTTAGCACTGTAGGAGTTGAACCATTGATACCACATAGGAATGACATGTAATCATCATAACCTACAAAGAAAAATATGTGTAGTCACACTTCACATTCAGAACCCAGGTTTGTTTATTAATGAAACTGCTTTCACAAATTTAAGCTAGTTCAGTGAGATATTGAGCAAAAGTTGTAGCTGAAATTTTGAAGCATTTGAACTTGCAAGGACATTATAATGATTTAAAAGTTCATTAGCTAAGTGAGACTTACTAGAATCAAAAAGTAATCCCGGATTTAATGCTGCAGTAGCATTCACAAAACCGCTTCCCATGTCAAAGGGAGTTGCTGGAGATAGGCTAAGGTCTGTGGTAGGATATGATCTCTGAGCCATTATTGACCTCCCACTGCTGTCATACAGAGAAGCTGAGGTGGAAAGTGCTGATCCAATGGCTGCAGGACTGAAATTGGGAAACTTTCTCTTAACTAGAGCAGCAAGACCAGCAACATGAGGTGCAGCCATGCTTGTGCCAGACATCAATGCAAAATTCTCACCTGTTGCAACAATCCAGATCAGATATTCAATTTCACTGTGTTGACTTGACATGGTTAATTAACCAAAATGCCTATTTCCTAGTGTAGATTATATAGATTATGAAGATGTTTAAGTAGGGACAGACAAAATGAACACCTTAGATCTGTTCATTGTATTGTTTTCTAAGTAAATTTGTTTATGTATTGACAAACCTAGAAATTCAACAGAATCAGAGGCAACAGAACTCCAAGCAGCCCATATAAGATTTCCAGGTGCTACCAAATTGGGTTTCATAATGTCAGCTTCATGAGGAAGACTGTCCTCTGGATCTGGTCCCCTGGCAGAATAATACACAACCTTTGGGGCCTCATTATTGTAGTTAGCTTCTGATCCCCCACCAATACTAGCAACAGCCCCAAATTTAACAATTTTATTAGAGTCCCCATCTATTTCCAGTGAAGAATTGTAGTATTGCAGTAATATCTGTCCAGTTGAAGAAAAAAAAAAAACAAAGTGAATAGTTGGCATTAAGGTATCATTCCCACACATGTAAGCAAATGATAGAAATAAGTTGACTATCCACACCATGGTTTTCATAGAGACATTAAGTACTTAAAGAGAGCAACAAAGATGACATACATATGCCATGTAATAAAATTCAAGCCAAAGAAAGTAAGAACAAAGACAGTAGACATGTGCATTTAATCAAGCATGTTCAAAGGAGAAAATTAGTAATGCACCTTGGAATCATTTGCAGATGGAATTATTATGCCAGGCATTTTCATTGGAACTGGGTTAAGCTGAAAAGAAGACACAAAAGGATCCATGGAGAAAACAACTCCAACCGCACTAAGGTTCATGGCTGTTTCCATGGCCTGTTTGATGGTGGAGAGCCCAAGCACAAATCGGACTGAATAGCTACAGATCAAAAGGTTGCCCTGAACCAAATCCTGATTGAATATACTTGCATCTTGACACTCACCAATATACATAGCATCAGCAACTGTTATGGTTTTGTTCAAAGCATGTCGTGCATGAACCAGTTTGAACATGGTGTTCTCAGGTGTGCCAGCTGGGAAAATTAAAAAAAGGAAAGAGTAGGGTAGTAACTAACAAGTAAATGTCATAAGGCACGCTGATATAACATTTGAATCAATTTTACTCAGGAACTTCAATGTAACACGATATAAGGCCTTTAAGGTGCCAAAAAGTGGCTGTTCACAATGTAGCAGTGTCGATTTTAGATCTTGGATTTCTTTGTTCTTGATTGGGATTCATCATGTAGGAAAAAAAAGTCACTTGTAACATGCTAACAATGGAGAAATTATTAAGCAGTACTTTGAGACTATGTTAGACCAGGACCATTTAATAACGTCTCGTGAAAATGATGCCAAAAAAAGTAGTTTAAAACATTGCCCAATTTGATTCATACAAGTTGAAACCGGAAGGGACTTCTGAATCAATACTGTGAAACAAATCCTGCAAAGCTGTTGATTCTGTGGCCAATCAGCCAATATGTATTTCTTGTGTTTGCAAGAAGGTAATAGTGGTAAAACACTGTAGATGATTCTCATTTGAGGAACTCAACATGTCATTAAACTCCCTAGTCATTTGATGAATTGCTTCTTAAGGATGTCTAAAGATGGTGTGGAAGATCATGTTATTCCTAATCAAATACAAGAATGCATACCAGATCATGACAAACTCAACCTTAACAAAAAATAGGTGGTAGGGATTCTGAAGAGGAATGCAAGTAATTACTTTCTCATCTGCTTTACTTTAGTAATATCAAAACCAAATTGCACCATTAAGGTCAAAAGTCCTAGTCTTAAACAGTCATGTATAGCTAACTGGGATAAGAGAAACAGAACCTTACGTGCAAGTCCAACTCCAGGTATGGTCACATTATTTCCAAGACATAGGGAGTTGCTATAAACACGATCATGAGAGGTGGCACCAACTGTAAAGATCCAAGGACTAAAGGAGGACATGCTCATAGGTGATGGTCCAGTGTTTCCAGCAGCTTGCACTACAAAAATACCTGCTTTTACAGCTGACAGCAATGCCATATCAATTGGGTTGAAAAAAGTTGCAATACCAGAAGGACGCCTATTAGGAGTGATTGACAAGCATATTATGTCAACACCATCCTGAGCTGCCTGTCAACAATTGATTATACTTCAAGCCTTAGCACAAATTTGAACTTGTGGAGACAATTTTCAACCCAAGGGAATAAGCAAGGAAATTATCAGCACTTAACACCAACTCTTTGATTCAATACCATGCATACCTTAATGAAAATATGGATAACAATAATAATGTAGTTTACCAAGCAATCACATATTGGTATGTACTATAGGAAGGAACACGTAACTTAAACATGAAGCAGAAGAACAAAATATATCAAGTGTCAGCAATTCACCTCAAATAAAATTATCAAATATTGCTGACATTTACGCATAAATTTCATTTCCAATGAAAATACAGGTACCTGGTCAATGGCTGCAACAACATCTGCCGCAAATCCTCCAAATCTCTTGTATAGTGCCTTGTAAATGGAAATGCTGTAAAAGATTGAAATAGAAAGCATTGAGTTACATATATATAAAATAAATCCAGGTTAGAACAGACCCATTGCTTCATTTTGTTCTTGAACAATTTTCATTATTTGTTGGCTGATGTTGGAAACAAAATTATGTGTAGATAAAGTCTATGGAGATTAAGAATTCCACCAGGCACAAAAAGAGATAAGTGATAGAGACCAAGATATAGAAAATAAAGAAGAGCATATGATACAATGTGGGGAAAATTTATGAATGACAGCTAATGTACACAGGGACATTTGAGTGACAAATAACTGTTTTTGTTCTGAACTTGGCCCAAGCATTAAAGTTTTCTTTCAGGTTTTCTTTTTTTTTTCTAGAAAATCAAGTAATTTTAAGAGACAGGAAATATTTTCTCCTTCTGAAATCCAAGTCTTATTATCTATAGACCTTTTAGCACCTAGTTGAGCAATTCTCTGCAAAGAAATCCATTTAGTCTCATCTTCTCTAACTATTCTTCAAAACAACACACTAATAATAATGACACATGAGTTTTTAACTTGTATAAAGTTCAGTATTAGTTACTGCGAATGAGGAGCCATCCCACTAGCATTTCCAAAAAATTGTCCAGCAACGACCACTGGAATTCCATGGTTTCCAGCTGCAACAGAAGCTGTGTGCCTGTATATTACAGATACATCAGAATGAACTTTCAGTGAAAAAACAAGTAAAATGAAGTTTTAGTTTTGTGGAACACTTAATTCAAATGATCATCATAATTTGAACTTCTGATTGAAAAAAACATTCGTAAATCTGACATATAAGTTCATTTTAAACTTTCAAGCATTGACTAGAATCAGATTTGTAGGTAGAAATCCCAGACCATTTGTCAACAATTCTTTTCCAAAACTATTGAAACAGAAAAGAGCAGGGCAAAAACTAATTGATGAGTTCAGAATTCAGATGAACAGAAGGTAGACAAAAATGATTCATCAATGTTCAAGTAGACGAGGGAAAGAACTTCAGAAAGATAACGGAGTTGTTGAAAGACAGATTTGTTAATATGGAAAAAAAAGAGGGGAAAGCACTAAATGAGAAATGGTCAATTGTTGTATAAAACAAATGAACACAAGAGTAAGTTGGAAATGCAAAAAACTCACGTGCCATGGCCATCTCCATCAAAGGGAGAAGCATAGTCCTGAGATGAGTTGAATATTCCTCTGGTTATAGCAGAAGCTGCAAAATGTCTTGCCCCAACAAGCTTCCTATTGCAAGAACCAGATGGAAAATCTGGAGTAACCTCACAGACGCCAGAGAAATTAGCAGGAATAGGGAAAGGATGTTGAGATTTATCATCAGCAAAACTAGGGTGTGTAGGATCAATGCCAGTGTCAACAAACCCAATAGTGATTCCTTCTCCAGCAGTTTCAAACCCACCTNCTTGAAACCAAGCTCCCTNTGGCAGCCNCAAAAATTGTGGAGTGTGGGTGGTTGCAGTCCTCACAGAAAAATCCAAGACCACATTGGAAACTTCTCTTCTCCTTGAAAGTTTGTCTGCCTTAAAGATTTCAGAAAACAAAGAACGTTAGTTGAAGAAATTTATCAAATCACAGATAGAAACACCAAACCACGAATAAATGGAAACAAGAAATACAAACAAGCACATGTTTCTTCACAGAATAAGACAAAATCAAGATGCCGAAAAGTAAAAGCATACATACCTGCTGTTGGGTAACCAGCACAGCAAATCCATTAATCAAGTAATGATAGCTATAGAGCTTCAGATATTTCTCCCCCTTAAAGACCTTATTCAACAACGAGTCATGAACTCGAGCAAAGTATGAACCATATCCCTTATCTACCTTTGTAACATTCTGATGTCTGAAAGAACCAAAAGAATCTATCAAATATAGCACAACTAGACAAAAAATGTCAAGAAATTAGAAGAAAATAAAAATAAGAATGGTACAGAGCACCAAGAGTTTAGAATATCAAACAGATATAATGATAAGATTCTAAAACAACTTGTCCACGAGTTGTGTAGATACCATGGCAATCATTCTAACAAATGTTTATCATCATAACATTAATCCATAACTTCAACAAGAAGCCTTAGCTATAAAGGTGAATCTATACACTTTTCAAACCTTCAAAACAAATATAGGGTACCTTGGTTTGTGAATTCTAGTTCTTCTTCTCCCAGACGCACCATGTCCAGACTTTCCAGACTTGTTACCCACTGTGATCAACTCATGATAGTAGTGAGAAGCAGGAGCTTGTCTCAGAGTAACAATGTACACACCAGTTGCTGCTTCACTTTGACACAAGGAAGGTATTAGAAGCATTGCCAACAAACACAGCACCAGTGAATGTTTATGCGACCAATGCAAGTTTCCCATTTGGGTTTTGGAATGCAAAGCCCCACCAAGCATGAACTAGATAGTGACAAGACAACTATTGTTCAGCTCAGGAGCATGTATAGTTCATTTTCAGCTGCAAAACTTGTCCTTTAACATTTGTACAAGTTCGGTGAACACTGAAACTGTGTCTGGCTGGTTTTGCAGTTTGTTATGAAGTGGAAGGGTGAAGTGAAGCCAACTCAACACTGATTTTAACAGGTCAAGTATGGAGAAACTTTTAGGAGCTGAGAAAATGTGGAAGTTGATGTTTTTAATTCTTCACTTTACATTGGTATCACTCTTTTCGTTGAAATTTATGAGTTCAACTACTTTGAAAATGAAACATTCTAAGTAGAAAATAATAAAAAGTTTAAAAATTTAAATAATCTTAACAATAGTTATATTTTTTCACATTTGTTGACTAATATTTTTGGTGGAAGTCTGCATGAAATTCATATTAAAAAATAGAATATGGAAAACAACTCATGCTATCTCTTCTAAATTTTAAAAATTTGCAAGTGCAGAGAACACTACCCTTTTAACAAATTAACTTTTTTTTTTATATATATGCATTACTCATGACTCTTTTTGTCATTCTGGACTTATTTCTTATTTAGACATACCACACATAATAAAGACAAAATCACTGCCAGAAAATTCTGTATGCAAATACTCTCAAGTACTTAGAAACTAATACTGTGTCATTTTACATTTAACAAAAACTGATAAGACATTTTCATTTGTTGATAATATTAAAAAATTACACAGTTCATAAAAATATGCATTTGGATACTGATTTATGATCTTGTGCATAAAAGATTACAGTTACACCTATTTTTGAAATAAGATGTGTAGGTCTATTATAAAGTATTGTTTCATCTTAATATATGGGATAAAAATAAGGAAGCAAAATGTTATAATAAAGACGTATTAATGAGTTTTGAGAGTAATGCTAAAGTCAATGGTTGCAAAATAAAGATATTAGTGATTGGGAATACAGCTGAAGAAAAAGTATACCAATGTGGTCCCTTCCTTGATAAACCTAAGAGTTTAAACATGTGTTTGTAATAACTATCGTATAGTTTGAGTAATGACCAATACAAAAAAACTAAAGTGTTTCACCATTTGCTGTTGTATACATTGAAGAATGGAATATATTGCTATCCTACACTAAACGTTTTAAATGTAGATGATATTTCAACCTAACATTCAAAATAGTGGTTATGGGGTGAAAGAAGAAAGTGAATGCATGATGGTTCGGTGGCATTAATTTCAAGTGCAAAGTGGCTTTGTGCACATGTCATAGTGATAGTGCACCACTTTCTGTGCAAAAAGAGTTGTCTCATACCATTCTAACTTCAAATTGCATGTTTTGGAATCTCTTTTTGCTTTCTTCATTAGTTTTCATTATGAGATCCACGCATGCATTCCTTTTCTTTTCATTTTAAACCTTTAAGCAAGATTGCCACATTTTATCAAACTTTTTGTTATGCTTGATGTGCACTGACCACTCAGTAGTAAACTGATAAAATATGCAAACTTGTCTGTGGACGTGCTTGCTATTAATATTATATTCATGTAATCAGATGAAGTAGATTATTTATATAATAACTTTTGCAATATTCCTTTCTTATCTCTTTGCATTACATTATTATACTATCACTTAAAACAAGATACTTTAATCCGTTTTAATCCCTTCTGTAAAAATTAAGTTGGAAACTATCATTAGGAAGATGTTGACGAGCTACTGAGTTAGAAATGAAAAAAATATATATATTTCATACAACTAACTCAAGTTAATAGATTTAATTATAACATCTAAAATATTACAAAACTTGGTTAGTAGGAGATACTTATATTACATTACATAGTCATAAACTTATTATTAGTTTTGTGAAAGTGAGATACTCTATTAAGAACATTTTTTATTAATATGATAAAAAAATTTATTTTATTAAAATTATTGTATTATTTTGTATAGAATTTATTAAATCACTTATAAATATTGAATCTGATACGATGAAAAAGATGTTTTTTTTTATGGCAAAAGAAGCCCATTGTAAGAGTTTAGAATGGCTTTTTGTTTCTATTACAATTGATGACTTTTGTGTATTTGTCTCTAATGCCACAAGAAAAGGCTTTTGGGGTGTCTGAGATTCTCTTCGTTCCAATTTTGTATCAATGCTCCTCTCAAGTTCCGAAATTTCAGGATTCTATTTGAGTTTTTCAAACTTTTGGACCTTCAAAAATCACAATCTTTGACTATTCTTCATTCTAAAATATTTTGAAATAGGGATTTTTTTTTTCCTGAAATGCTTTAAATTCTTACCGGGTTTTATTGGAGAAGTAACTTATTATATATATATATATATGTTTATGGTAGAGCATAACTTTTAACTCTTTTTCTTGCTACCTCTATGATCAACTACAATTTGTTATTGCAGACCTTTCTGATGATGATGTTTCGATTGTTTAGTCATATTCCAATGTTTTCTACCCGAAGAATCCTCCATCGACATATACTACAGAAAGAAATGACTCTACTAAGAACTAATTGAAATGTGGCTATCCAAAGTCAGATAGAGTTCTGAGATGTTATTTTATGCACAAGCTTTCCGGATTTCCTCAATCAACGTTACATATGCCACTCTCCACTTGTTGAACTGTGCATCAGAGCTGAATAACTTGTGCATGGCACTTAATTCTTCAGCATTCGCCTTTTTCAATAACCCTTCTACCACCAATTTCATCTCTTCAAAAGAATCATAATGTCTTCGGCTGCTATCTTGTTCCAGCTTTCTCAAACCAGGACCAAGAAGTCTGGTTTTGACATCACTTAGAGAGTTACTTGAACCGTGACTGAGCTTACAGTCATCAATGCCACTTTCTGAAGATTCAGAGACAACTTCTTTGTGATTCCAGTACTCGACGCATTGATGATTGGGGTCCAGAGCTTCAATAGCCTGGAAAAGTTCAGAATGGATTGAAACATCAGAATCAGATCATCATAAGTACATTGACCTAGTTCAACAAAACTGGTTAAAGAAAAGATCAATATTCTAAAACTTTGTGAATATAATTCTATTTTGGAAAAGAAGTACAACCGTGATGTTATGTTAGCGAAACAAAGGTATTAGTATCTTAAATGCCCATTTGTTTGCATTACCTGAATAATGGAAGGTGAAAGGAATCCAAACATTTTATGACCATTAATGTTTTTCAGAAGCTCCAAGGGAGGAAGTTCTCTTTCACCTTGACTCCTTAGCTTCTCGGTTTCATGATTTAGTCTCAAAAGAACTGACTCCCAGCACTTATCTGCCGAGGTGTTTGTGAAGATCTCACTTGGATGTTCTTCCATGGTAACCTGAAATATATTTTACTAAATGTGAAAGAAATATACTTTAAAAGAAAATTTGTCCATGCAAATATCATAACATCAAAAGTAAAATAGTAAGAAATTTATTATAGCTTAGTCTCATTAATATTATTTTAGATTGTCAGATTCCGTGAATTTTCAACTAGCAGTGCTGTGCAAAAACTTTTCTGTTCAATGAAAATTTAGCAGCAGATGACTTTCTGCAGACAATATCCAAGGGAAAAAATGCAATAAAGAAGACAGTACAAGAGTTGTTCCAACAATTTTATAATGGAGCAACTATAACTTTAAAGTCTGAGATGAAAGAAGAGTTAATGAAAAGTGGAATACCAATGCAGCATAAAGAGAAAAAAGGGATTGCAGAGAGATATCCTTGTTTTTTGTGAATAGCCCTGTACATACCCCTTGAACTCCTACTTATATTATTAAATAGGTTATGTAGTGGATACATCTAGAAACAGAAAGTAGTCAATATGATTTTAATTTTTAAACACAAAAACAGAAACAAGCTCAGCAATGATACCTTGAAAAGAGGCCCAAGAAATCCAGCATCATAGACTTCAGAAACATAGTTACAAATTCTTGGTGGATCAAGAAAGCTTAAGAACTTAACACGACTCTTGAATCCTACATAAGTTTTACCACAACAGAAGAAATGTTGTTAAACTCCCATAAAAGTAACTTAAGATATACCAGCCCAGAAAAAATCGTACTGAATCTTACCTTTTGGATATATTGCATGCCTACTGCACCACAACTTACCACACATAACAATGCCCAAATTCACAGGCTCAACAGAAACACTGATATTCTTCATTATGAAGTTTTGGTTTGTCAAAGATAGACTTGCGTTGGAAGTTTCAATATCACCTATTTTAAATACGCCGTTGAGTTGTTCTCTCGAATCAGAATGCATCTGCAGGTCCACCCCAAACAATTTATAACCATCTAGTGTACAAGAATTTTGAACGTCCCTTGAACATGATGAAAATTCTTTCTCCAAGGAAGTTATACATCCAGCCCCAGGTTCCATGTTGTCTTGTTTCTTTCTGACCTCTGAATAGCATACTTTTCCAACATATGGAACACTCTTATTATGATGGTACTCAGCAGCATGCAGAAAACGATTTTCACGTTCAACAAACATAACATCTATATTTAAATCCAGAGAACCTTCCTTCACCTTATCTTCATTGTACATGACCAATTTTTCTTCATTCTTAATATCTTTCTGACAATCTTTAGTCCCATATTGTGCACTATAAGTTTCACGGTGAAACTCTGAGTGCACTAACTCCGCAGAAATGTGGTTATAAGAACTGCTAGGTATATTTGAATTTGACTTATTATTGGTTCCTGCACAATATGTTGAGCTTTTCCATCCTTTGTAACTCTCCGCATCTTGTTTATAGATGCAAGTATCCTCAGGATTAGCAGATACCAGTCCAGTGTTTCTATTTGCCCACACTAGAATAGCATGTTCTTCTCCTTCTAATGCCTCAACCAATGTACCTAGTTCATTCATGGTATAACGAAACAGAACAAAGCTTTGGTCCACTTCACATGAGCAAAACAAATGTGAGTGATTGAGACATGAATAAGTATCAGGGGAGCACTTGCAACCTATGGCGGATAAGTGCAAGTCATAGAAGCAAGAGAAGCATTCTCTTTCCTCAAACAAATCAAACTCACTGTTCATCCTAAGCTTCTTTAAATGAGTGGGAAGACAGTCAAGCCTCTCCTTTTCCATATTTATCCTTGTCTGTCAGAAATAAGAGTAGCAAAATGTGAAAAAAGTATTAATGAAATTGAGAACAGATATCTGCATAGAAACTAAAATAATAAATGCCAACCAAAGTGCTACGAAACTTTCTAAATATGTGGAATGGGATTATGATCAAAGATGAGAGTATGCAACAATCATTACCTTAATTGCCTTGGTAAGAACTCCATCTTTCCCACAAGCACTACTCCATTTTATATATTTTAGATTTTCTTTATCATGAAGAGTTGCCTCTGCAAGGGCACACACGGCTTCCTGAGCACATCCAAATAATAACTTGTCATGGGACAATGAAGTCTTACGGCACTGCAAACTGTAAAGCTCAACAGCATTCTGGCCATGCACAAGCCAATCAACCGGAGCCACATTCACAGCCTCTGCGCAATTGAAGCCACAATTGAAGCCACAGTGATACGCCCTTGGAAAGGTAACAACAAATTCACCTGAATTCTGAACAGTGCGATGTACAGGCACCCCCTCGGATTTAAGAATTGAAGGAGATAACTGAGTCACCTGCTCAAAGATGAAATCATAACCACAGAAATCATGATACAGTTCCAAAATCTCTGTACTGCACAAAGTGTGCTAAAATATCTAACTCTTGTATGAGAGATGAACAGATGTGCTAAGAGAGTTCTGAAGAGATAAGATGGTGTCATTTTGGCAGAATTGAAGTTCAGCATACTACACAATAAGAGAAAGGTCACAGAACCTTAAACTAATAATTTCAAAATCTTTAATAGTCCTGTAAGGAACTAAGGATAAATTAACAAATGTAGGTGATATGACCAAGAGCATTACCACCGTGCTGAAAGCTTGATCTATTAGCAAATGTGAAACTTTTGACATATAAAATCCTTCATCACACACTGCACATTTTCTATCCCTATTTAAAACCCCCAGGTTCAACATCACCCTGCGACCCAGGCACATATCATTTTGGCCCTCAAACAGAAAGTTCACCTCTGCACCTTAAGATAAGTGGATACATATCAAATTTTGAACCCATGTAGACTGTAACAGCCAAAAGACTTAGCTGTTAGCAGAGGCACAACTTTTAACATATAACACTCTACATAAGACGCAGGCCTTTCTATATTCAAGTCATTGCACAGGCTATCAGGTTGAACCCAAACCCAATATGCACCAGTGCAAGCCATTGGACATATTATCTAAAGTTTAGATTCAATTAATACAAAACATAACCAGGTATGAAACAAGTTCTTAGCCGAAGTTAGTAGATTGCATACGAGAACTATTGCAACAACAATAGAGTTGAAACTTATTGTAATACGGAATGATACAATTAATACAAAACCAGGTACGAAACAAGTGCATAGCCTAAGTTAGTAGACAACATATGAGAACTACTACAGCAACAATAGAGATGAAACTTATGTGCCATACAGAATTCATCTCACAGGACATTTGTCTACAAGAACCAACAAGTCATTTAGACTATGCTTACTCATAATCAACACTTTGTCCCAACCAAACCCATTGGGAGCTTACCAGGTAGACTCTATACTAAACAAGTGAACTTTGATTCTTGGAAAGACCAAAGGATTAACTCTTCTAGAAGTTTAAGTTATTAAGCATAAATGTAATAATAATTTTTATATCTACAAGATGCCTCTCACAAGGGCCATTAAAGCTTGAAGAGTGGATAGTGCATAAACCATCATACCTAGTGCAAATTGTACTTCACTTCAAAAAATGGGAGCTCTAAGGATTAAAATCATGATCACTTGTTCATAGTTGCACAAATACTATGTCAAGATATCTTAATACTTTTGTAACGTGGAGGTCAAAGAATAGTTTTCCATCTCCAGCACAGAATAAACTGGGGATGGGGATCTTCTCTCACTAAAGTACACAATAACTCTAGTTTTCATTACATATATTTACATATAAAAATATCCCACACAAAACTAATCAGAGTGTCATGCCTTTAACTATATAAACATGAAACTGACTTTGAAGATTTCAAAATGTCATCATGGTTTTATTTTCTTAAGATTCACAAATACATCCACAGTTCCTAGCAAATTTCCAATAAAATAGCATAAACTAGAATCTTTGTGTGCATATGAAACCTTTATTTGGAAACAGAATGAAAGCAACCAAAAAACTGAAATCAAGGAACAAGTACAATTCCGAGTAGTGTACCAATTCATTGAGTAGATTCGGTTGTTCTTCAAATAAATCAGGCAAGTGCTTTCTCATTGCAGCTTCCAAACCTGGAGCATGGATTCCAGGTACTCCATACCATACTTTTGGGTCACCCCAATGCAGATAATTAAGTGAATAGAGATGATGGTCCTCGACATGCTGTTTCAAGGAGAAAGAAACAAGAAAGGAGTTAGTCCTTTTAGGAATGTATGAATAAAAAGAAAAAAAATGCAAAATTCAAGACATTATTACTTTTCTTTATAGCTCAATACTTCAAACAATTAAACATAAAGCAGTGGAACTAGAACTCTTGAGATAATTATGCGGTTTATAGTTACCCCAGTCTAGATTTTACTCAATGTATAATATTTCTAGCCATTTATTTTCTCCATTGGTCCTTAAATTAAACTATAATTTAAATAAAACAGACAGATGCTGAAATTTCGAACCCAGCTTTCATGAAAAATAACTTAACTCCGTAACTTGACATATAGATACAGAAAGTGATTAACAAGAAAACTAGTAGTATTTGTTATGCCTTAAACTTTGTTTCATTAATGGATTATACTTAAGGAAATGTAATTTAAACTACTTACCCAACAAAATGAGGAAAAGCACATTCCAATATACAGCCATGGAACTAGAACTCCTGAGATATCACTTCCTTCAAAAGATAACGCAGAACCTGGCAATCGCGGGAAGTTATTCAGATTCCAGCCAGACACAGCATATCTATCTGAGTCATTATTAGTTAAGGATGATGTCTTAGGAAAACCACTTCCAAGTGATCCAGTTTCCAAGTCAGCTCCATAATACACCTACAAAACAGTGGAATGATATATAAATTTTTTTCTTAGTTATGTTATATGCTGGTAAGTAAGACTAAATTTGTTATCAACGAACCCAAATTAGTACCTCAACCTCATCTGTTGGTTGCTCTATTATTCTCCAGTATTCACCTTCAATGTCTTCCACAGAGGGCTCCCGTTTCTGCCAGTGATTATAATCGCTAACTTTTCCATATTCATTGGCATCATTCAATCCAAAGTAGCAATCTTTAAAAACCTTAGCATATTGCTGAAAGTCTTTAAGTGTGAAGTCTGACCCAGATTGGAATCCAAACTTCTCCTCAGGCTCAGAAGCAACATTAGCTTCAGAGCCTGATTTGGCAGTTCTCCTACCTGCTCCCATCTTTGATTGCTTTCTACGTTTTCGCTTCCTTCCCCTAACTTTCTTTCTCATGGGCTCCCTGTTCTGAAGCAAATCAATTGGCTGGATACGAGTGGGAAACTTTGCATTTTCCCATAAATCTTTCTCCTTAAGAGGGCATGGTGGTACCCAGCAAGCTGGAGGGACAATCCTACATATGCCATAAGGTTCAGCTTGGGGGCGAATCTTAGCTAAGTAACCAAGTGTGTCTTCAAACTCCTGATAAGAAGAGTATAAACAGAAATTTTTATTTAAAATACAATATAAGCACCACTAAAAGCTATAATACTATGATAGTGATTATTATAAGTACCTCAATAGTTGGATAGAACACAGGTGCTTCATCAATTATAGGCCGGCATGCTTCAACCGGATTCCATCTGGCTGATATCTGCAACATGACAACAATATATAAATACAGAAAATTTTAAATCAATTCTTCTAAATATCGAAAATAATATTCATAGGAAATATGATAAAAGAGTGAAACTAGTATCCGACTTCATTGAGTATTCCAAGACACCTTCACAGCACAATAGATCATGCTAAATACCTTTTTATGCTGCGGACTAGCAGAAGACTCCAATGTGATTTCCATTTCTGGCTTATGCCTAAGAAGACTATCCTGCAAGTACCACATGTAAGAACACCAAATATGTTGACTCGATAAAAAATGATAGGGAGAAACATCAAAGTCTAGCAAAGTTTAACCAAAAATGGCCTTTCCAAAGGATTGATTTAACTACTGTAACAGCTTAATTCCAAGCATTTATGTTACACCAGCAAGAAATCATATGGAAATTCTAGAGTTTCAGGTAAAGGCAGAACAGCGACTGAATCCTGCCATCAGTGCTGTCTGATCTTCTAAAACAAGTTATACAACATTTACGCCCTTCACTTGCTTACACAGGTTAGGTATCCACAGTGCATGCCATAAGACAGATTTTAAGGCTTCATTGAAGCCTAAAGAAGGACTTCTCATATGCAGAAGAAATTTCCAAAAATCAATTATCAGATGAATGAAAAATGAGCAGTATTGATTCAGCATTGTTGGAGGTAGCTCTCAGAATTAAAAGATAACATGACGCAATTTGTAGAAACAAAATTTCAGTATTAAACGTAGAACCAAGACAGTTATTGTACTTCGGCATCATTCTGATTACTTACACCATAGCTGAATAAAAACACTTCATACGGTAATAAAAAGACTCATTAAATTAAGTGATGTAGCTAAAAAAACGCTGCCTCGTATTCCAAGCTTTAATAAGACAGATTCGCAGAGCACTACATCAGTATTTTCAAATTCAAATTCATGCAATGCTCTCGAAACCAGATAATTAAGCGATCCAGTACCAGACATAAAACATTCGGAAAAGTTAAACAAACTAGTCACCATCCCCAGGGTGAAAATTTTCCAATCTCTCCAAATCCCAAAAGCGAAAGAAGTCATATAAAATATAAAGGGCAGCTAACAGTAAAAAAATTAAGGGTTTACAATTCCTGGGAAAAATTTTAACATCATCCTTCTGGGTATCAGAAATTAGCACATGCACTAAACTAGAAATATCAAACATGACAGAACAATAGCTATCACAGCAAAAACGCACAATCACAATGTCTTAACTGTTATGCATAATGAGAAAAGACTAACAAGAAAGCAAGAAAAAGAAACACAAAGATAACAATAGTTTTAAACTTCATAAAGAGGGAAAAGATCTACAATAAGTAGTGATCCATAATAACAGAGGATAAAAAATTTCAACAGAGGAGTAGCACATGATTAAAAACGCTGTAGAAAACGTACCACATTGTGAAGGTTTAAATCACCAAATGGAAGGAAAAAAAATGAATAAAAGAAAAAAATCAACCTCTATAGCCTGAAATTTTGCCGCCAATTTCAACTGTTTTATTCCATGCAAAATGCAGGATCAACCCAATTGAATAACTTATTGTACCTGAAACAAGAACAGAGACCATTGTAACTAACCTTATCAGACTCCGAATCAACCGAAGAGACATTTCACAGAACAGTTTCTCACTTATCTATTACCGAACTAACTGACCCAAACAAACCTTAAAAACTGCTAAAGAAAAAGAAAAACGAAAATCAAATGCAGAACACAAACATACTCAATGCAGCAAAATTCTTCCCAAAAAGTTGTTTCCACCGTTCTGAAGGCAAACACAGCAGTTGCGTGCAAAAGAATTAACCGAGAAAATACCTTCACAAATCAAAGATAACCCAAATGCAAATTCAATTGCATGTGTGTACATCTGCATGTATTATTATTTGTTATATCTTGTGTGAACCAATCAATCTAGCAAACCCCAAATATTGTTGTAAAATTGCAAAAATAAAATCTACAAATCTTGGATTCTAAATTATTATACCCAAAATCAAATAGTTACAGAGGCAGGAAAGATAAAAATAGAAACAAAAGAATAGAGTGGGCGTAGAAAAGATGTATTATATGCTGACAGGTGGAATAGGAAACAAAATTAAATCAATATTATTAAAAATAATAAAACAGATACAAAGTCCCGGACCAGGTGAAATTTCAACCGTGCTTACACCCCCACCCACTACACTACAAAAGATTTTAATTCCATTATTAATGATAATAAATATTTTGTACACAATAAAACAAGGACAATATTAATTATTATTCTTATTTTATTTAACAAGTTAAAGTCTAAATATTATTTTACACAGTAACAGAGAATTTTTGAGACATTGTTTAGAAAAAGCAAATTTAACATTAAACGCATTTGAAACTTTAGTTTGAGAAAAAAAAAATACTGTAAGAGTGTTGAATTTGTTTAGGATTATTTGAAGGGAGATTAAATAGAAGAAAAATAATATATATATATATATATATATATATATATATATATATATATATATATATATATATATATATATATATATATATAAATGTATGTGTGTGTGGTTATAGATTCTGGAAAAAGAAATCTTTTTATATCTGAGGAGAAAATAAAGGGAAGTAAAAGAAAGTGAGCTGGCGTCTGACGTGGCAGCAAGTAGCGGCTAAGATTCTACACTGAAAGTGTTGTGAGTGTACTTCGATGCCTTTTTGCTTATATTACTAACAATAACAAATTACTAATTCTTCTTCCCTTAATTACCATTAGCTTAATCATTTACCAAAAATCTTATCAATATTACATCAAAATTTTGAAATAGAAACAAATTTTAATTTAGTATTGGAAGTCATATATCTATTAGCTATTAGAGTTTTGGTGAATTTAGTATTTCTTAATTTTATATTCAATATTTTTCAATAAATATTCTTAAAAATATATTATTTTAATGTAATAAAATATACATACATATGTGTGAGAGACATTTATTTTCACTAATATTAATGAAACAGAGTTAGAATAAACTTCAATTTAGTAATATAATGTTATTTCTCTTTACTAAAGAGTGAGAAAAAAATGGGAAAAACATTAAATAAAGTAATTTTAAACATTTTTATTAAAAATGTTTAAAAATATTACAACATTCACGAATAGATGAGTCTATCCTCAAATTATGTGATTTATTCGGAAAGCTCGCCTGACTTTAGGTATTTTTTTCTCTTGTCTTTTTAAACAAACTTATAGATGTAATTATTATTCTTACCTACCAGCGAATTTATATTTGTCGTTATCAAACTTTTACGTGTAATTCGTAAAAAACATGTTTAGTTCATTTATGCAAATTAATTATTATTACTACTTAACTCAATATCTATCATGCATATTGATTACATTATTGTAATTTTTAGTTCATATTTGTAATGTGAGACAGGTCAACCTAATTCACATTTTATAGGTCAATTGTGGAAAAAACCTAAATAAACCAGACCGATCCACATTATCACTTTAATCAAATTTAATATATTAATATATAAGGGTCTGCATAATGAATATATAAGTCACGGTACTTCATATTCAATATATGCATGTTATATACAATATAATCGCATAACATGAAATTATGATCATACTGTAGTCGATTATTTTAGTTTTTTAATTAAAAAATCAAATATTTCACCATGTAATTGGTTAGAAACAAAGTCTTACACCAAATAAAATGAACTTAAATTTATATATACATAAGATATTTTATTTTAGAATGATATAAAAAATAAATTTATGAAAATTTAGTTAAAAATAACAAAAATTTTTGTATTGTATATCACATAATTATACAAAAAAAAGTTGAAGAATAAGTAGAAAATATCACGAAAATTATCACCTGTTTTTTTACTATGATTAAGCCACTGAAAATGATGTAAGAATATTTTTTTTCTAATGAAAAAGAAAAAGATTAATTGAATTCTTGAAAGTAGTAGAGAACTATCATACCTGGACTTTGCAGAACTCTAATAATTATGTGATCTTCGCTTGTATATCTTGTTTGATGATGATGATTACTTCATAAAAAAATAAAATAAAATTTAGTTATAAAGAAAAGAAATTTGCTTAATAGTATTTGTTTTTCTTATTTTCTTCACACCTTATAACTTTTATAGGCCTAAAAAGGGCAGATTTGTCCAATTAACAATTTATTGGTGTTTTTTTAATGAAAATTTTGACATAACTGGAATATTGTCATTAAGAAAAATATAATTTATTCTATAGAAAATAAAAAATAAAACATAATCTTTTCATTAAAAAATGGTAATATATATCATCCACATCAATGTAAAATATAAAAAAGTAATTAATGAGACATTATTTTGCTAGTTATTATATATATCCAGAATACAAATTTATTCTGTCTTATATTTTATATTTTGAAATATGATCAATTTAAAATATAAAAATTGTATAAACTGTACATTCTAGAATAAAAAAATGTATGAATTTGAAGATTGAAATTGTAAAAGTGAAGGAAGAAGCTCCCTATTTCCTTTGAGTGCTTCATCTGCATCTCAAAGAATTTTAGTTTGCACTTTTAAATTTCTAAAATGTTCTTAATTAATAAGTAATTTAAAAGTTTAATTTTTAATTATTAAGAATTTTTGTGTACAATACTGACTC
>NC_028357.1:39841601-39895961 GCF_000741045.1 Vigna radiata var. radiata
TAAATTTAAAGATCATCATTTTGATTATTATCCATAATATTTTAAGTTTTTTAACTCTCATACCTTTAATATTGTATATTGAGTCTTTCTTGTTTAAATTCATGAGAGGTAAAAAAAAATTATACGTAAAATAATTAAAATAAAAATTGTATAATTTAGAGAGAGAGTAAAATTACAAAAATTATGTATATATAAATTATATTATTTCTATAATTTAATTTGAAGTTTTGGAGTGAAACTAAAATTTAATTAAAGTTTTAGAGTGAGACTAAACCCACTTTAACCCTGACCCTAACCCACTTGAGAGGGGGTTTTGGGGGTTGGGACTTTTTTTCTGGCCCCCTATTTAAGGAGCTTCTTAAAATAGGGCTTTTTCAATAGTGGGTTGGGGTCGGCCCTGGGGTCATGGGTTAAATTGACACCTCTAATTGTATGTTTATATATCATAGAATTTATTAAAAAAAATAAAAGTAATTTAGATTAAAAAAATTACTGAACCCATTGAATATGCATATCCGATGTATATAGGTGCGGATATCAGCATCCGAAGTTTCGTTTTAGATAGGTTTAATAGCTAATTTTGTCCTCAGTTTCGTTGACAAATCTCAATTTAGTCCCTCGTTTTAAAAGTGATTGAAATGGGTCCTTACTTTCAAAATTGTGAGTCAAATTAGTCCCTCCCGTCAAACAGAAACAAACAACGTTAAGGGCTATCTATAAAATAATATCTCTTCTGCCAAATCATTAAACCCTTAAGACCATTTGATTCTGTTTAACAAAAGGGACTAATTTGACTCAAAAGTTTGAAAGTGAGGACTCGTTTCAAACAGTTTTAAAACGATGGACTAAATTGAGATTTTCAACGAAACTGGAGACAAAATTGGCTATTAAGCTTTTTAGATATGAAATGGAATTCATACTTATTATATATATCTTTTATTATTTTATAATTATATTTAAATTTATGTACAATATTTGTGCATTAATACCGTTTTTAAAAGATTCATATAAACATATATTTTTTATTCATAATTGGTTTTTATTCTTTTAATGATTTGATCAATTGGGTTTTATTCTTTTTAATATAAAAGAAATGACTATAAAACAAATATTAAAACAGAATATTTCAGATCATTGAAACAGAAAATTTAATATTTTATAGAAAAACAAAATATAAAAAAAAATAAAAAAAAACTTTAAAACAATTGAAAAGAAGATAATTTAATGAATTTAATTCCTTAATATATTATTTGAAATAAATAACTTACATTCTATAACATTTATTATTTCTTTAAAAATAAATAAATTTAATTCAAATCTTTATATAAATAAATAAATTATTAAAATATAACAATTTAATTAAAATAAAATTCAAAAATAGGATAATCGAAAATTTAAAACAAAATTATTAATTAATTAATATAATTAATTAATTAAAACCATCCTAAATAACTTAAAAAAAATTAAACAGAACATTAAATACCTAAAAAAAATTTAAACAGAATATTAAAACCACCAGTATTATGAGATAGAAGGAACTCAGAGACAGAGATGAGATGAGAGAGAAAATATCTTAGCACTGCTAAAATGAAACTTTGATCACTTTAATTTTTTTAAATATTCATATTATTTAATTACAGGATAAGTTAGATATTTTGAAAAAATTTGGAGGTACAGGATGAAGGGCTTGAAGATGGAGATGAAACCTTCGTTTCCTTTCGTTCAGCCCAATAAGTTAAAGCCCAAAAATCTACCACAAGAATCACCCAATTATGGGAGGGTTTCTCCCTACACTACCACAGTTTTTTCCTTACACCTTTCCAATATTTTTTTTTTCAAAAATACCTTTTGATAAACATTTTATATTGATATCATTTAATTTTTTACTTTTTTTTAAATCCTAATTCTCCTTTCCTTTTTACTCTACACCACACCCCACCCATCTCCACAGATCTCATTTCTTTCTTTCTCTTTTCCTCTTTGTTCTTTCTCTTTTTCCCTTTGTTCTTTTCCTCTCCTCTTTTGTTCTTCTTCTCCTATTCTCTTCCATTTTTGTTTTTTTCTCGTTTGTTGAAAGTGTTGTTGGTTCATTTATTAAGATGTGCGCTTGTCTTGTTTGTAGTTTGGTTAGTCTGGTCTCTCGATAGATCCAGGTTGGTTTGCTTTTCTCGTGTGTGTAACATTTGATGTGGTTTACATGTATTGGTTGGCTTGATTGGTATGTAGAGGTCCACATAATTGTTCCTTATTGACACACTATGTTCAACATGTTTTGCAGGGTCAAGGTAAGTGAAAAACTTAAATTATAATTGTTACTGTTTATTTTGAATAAAATTTATATTAAATATTATTGTGTAGGATCAAGTTGATCTCCCATTGGAAAAAATAAATAAATTAGGACCCTACCACGAGGGAATTCCATAAATTGTGTTGAATTCAACTTTGATGTCTCTCACAAACATTTCTTATGACTACACCGATAAAGGGCTTATTGCTTAGATTCGATGAGAGATAGACGTTGTCCCGGTCCTAGGACAGTTATGTGACTTGGTGGATTTGGACTTTGAAGATGCAAATCCTAAATCATAAGCGATATCTCTCATCCATTCAACCAAGTGATTGCGAGAAGGAACTATTTCATTTATGGTAAAATTATTTGTGAAATTTTCTTCTCTAACCTCTTTTATGAAAAAAGAAAAATCTGATATAAAACTATAATGAACTTGAGAATCCATATCATGACCATATTCTTCCATTTTACACAATATTTACTTATAACATAATATTCACTTTCAATAACATAATTCATTATTAATTAAAATAATATAAATAAATTAATAAAATTTATCTACAATTATTAAATTATTAAACAAATAAAATACAAACAAATAAAAAAAAATCTACATAATTATTAAATTAATAAACTAACATCATAAATAATCGAAAGAATCTACATAAATAAAAAACTAACATTATATTAAATTAATCAACTAACATTATACAAAACTAACATTATATTAAATTAATAAACTAACATTAAAAACACTAATTATTAAATTAATAAACTAATAAAGTAATATTATAAATTAAAAAATATCTACATATATAATAAACAATTAAAATAAAAGAATCGAAAACAAATAAATAATTGATTATGGTAAGTCAATTTCGAATTTCGTTAAAGGGTCAACGGATATGGAAATTCATCAGCCCTTCAAAAGATTTCGAAATACGTTGATGGATTTCAATATTTGTTGAAGGCATTCACAGATTTGGAAATCCGTTTCAAGCCTTCGTTTAAGCATTTGCACATGCGACAAGCTGATGCAACCCACCACCACCGAGGACGACCACCGCACAACCACACCACCACACACAAAGGCACACGAGAATAAGTAAAGAACAATAGAGAATGAGAATGAGAGCAAGCCATTTCTATGGGGTGTGGAGTGTATATAGAGGGTACCAACATTTATTGAAGTGGTTGAAAGTTAAAAAAATAGGTGAAGCAGTAAATATTTTTTAACCACCGTGTTTGAAGATGCACGACAAATCCTAAATCATAAGCGATATCTCTCATCCATTCAACTAAGTGATTGTGAGAAGGAACTATTTCATTTGTGGTAAAATTATTTGTTAAATATTCTTCTCTAACTTCTTTTATGAAAGAAGAAAAATCTAATATAAACGACAATGAACTTGAGAATCCATATCATGACGATATTCTTCCATTTTACACAATATTCACCTATAACATAATATTCACTTTCAATAACAATTCATTATTAATTAAAATAATATATATAAATTAATAAAATTTATCTATACAATTATTAAATTATTAAACAAATAAAATACAAATAAATAAAAAGGTTAAATATGTTTTTAGTCCCTATACTTTGGAGCGATTTTGGTTTTAGTCTCTCTTTCAAATTAAGGTACAATTTAGTCCTTCAACTTTAGAAAACTCTGATTTTAGTCCTTTTTACCAATTTTTTTTAACTTTGTTTGCTGTTTCAAACGCGTTTCTCAATTAACATTGAAGCAAAAATGTGTCGAACAGTGTAATCAATCCAAATGCTATAATGAAACGTGCTTGAAATAGCAAATAAAATTAAAAAATTTTGGTAAAAAGGACTAAAATCAGAGTTTTCTAAAGTTGAAGGACTAAATTGTACATTAGTTTGAAAGAGGGACTAAAACCAAAATCGCCCTAGAGTATAGGGACTAAAAACATATTTAACCCTAAATAAAAAAATATCTACATAATTATTAAATTAATAAACTAACATCATAAATAATAGAAAGAATCTACACAAATAAAAAACTAACATTATATTAAATTAATCAACTAACATTATACAAAACTAACATTATATTAAATTAATAAACTAACATTATAAATTAAAGGGTTAAATATGGTTTTGGTCCCTGAACTTTTAGTAAAAATTGGAATTAGTCCCTCTTCAAAAATTTGGCCTAATTTAGTCCCCAAACTTTAGAAATGTATGAATTTAGTCCTTTTGACTAAATTTTGTTAGGTTTATTTGATGTTTCAGGCACGTTCCGTTATAGCATTTGGGTTGTTTATATTGTTTGACACATTTTTGCTTCAATATTAACTAAGAAACGTGTTTAACATCAAATAAAGTTAAAAAAATTTGGTTAAAAGGACTAAATTCATACATTTCTAAAGTTGGGGGACTAAATTAGACCAAAGTTTTGAAGAAGGACTAATTCCAATTTTCACTAACAGCTAAGGGACCAAAAACATATTTAACCTTAAATTAAAAAATATCTACATATATATAATAAACAATTAAAATAAAAGAATCAAAAATAAATAATTGAATATGGTAAGTCGATTTCGAAATTCGTTGAAGGGTCAACCGATATGGAAATTTGTCATCCCTTCAAAGGATTTTGAAATTTGTTGACGAATTTCGATATCTGTTGAAGGCATTCACGGATTTGGAAATCCGTTTCAAGCCTCCATTTAAGCATTTGCACATGCGACGAGCTGTTGCAACCCACCACCACCGAGGACGACCACCACACAACCACACCACCACACACAAAAACACACGAGAATAAATAAAGAACAATAGAGAATGAGAATGAGAGCAAGCCATTTCTATGGGGGTGTGAAGTGTATATAGCGGGGACCAACGTTTATTGAAGTGGTTGAAAGTTAAAAAATAGTAAATATTTTTTAACCATCGTGTTTAAATTTTCTATGAGGGGTAATTGTTTAATAGGGTGGTAGAGGAAGAAATATGAGATGGTGTATGAAGAAATAGTCTTTTCTAATAAAAGGTTTAAAGAATAATTCTGATGTATTATTTCAAGGAATAAAGTACCATATATATACATACAAGGATCCTATAATCCTTCATCTATTAAAGGAATGACAGGTGCACAAATCTGTATAAATTATAATAATATCTAAATATAACTAACATAATATTTGATTGCCTAATATCCCTTAATAGAATATTTGGCACATCTTAACAATCTCACTCAAGTTGGTGCATGAATATCACACATTCCCAACTAGAATAGAGACTTATTAAACAATCTTCTTGACACTCCTTTGGTGAAAACATCAGCTAACTGCAACTCTGATCTTACAAAAGGAAGGGAAATTATTTCAGCTTCAATCTTCTCTTTGATGAAATGTTTATCAATCTCCACATGCTTTGTTCTATCATGTTGCACAAGATTATGAGCAATTGTTATAGTTGAAGTATTGTCATAGTACAAACTCATAGCTTCATTTGGTTTAAATCCCAAATCTGATAGCACATTTTTAATCCACAAAAGTTCACACACACCTAGTGCCATGCCTTTGAATTCTGCTTCAGCACTAGATCTTGCTACTACAGGCTTTTTTTTACTCCTCCAGGTTACAAGATTCCCTCCTACAAAAGTAAAGTATCAAGAGGTAGATCTTCTATCATCTTTTGAACCTGTCTAATCTGCATCAGTGTACCCTTCTACCTTTAAGTTTCCATGATTTGAGAACAAAATTCCTTTACCAGGAACGAACTTCAAATATCTCAAAATCCTCTCAATAGCATCCATATGAAGCTTTCGTTGGTCATACATAAATTGACTAACAACATTCAGTGCATAAGTGATATCTGGACGTGTATGACACAAATAAATTAATTTTCCTACTAGCCTTTGGTATCTTCCTTTGTCTATGCTTGCTGAATTTGAGCATTGAAAGAGTTTATGATTTTTTTCAATTGGTGTATCACTTGGTTTACTCCCAAGCAACCCAGTTTCCGATAGTAAATCAATAGTATATTTTCTTTGGCATAAAAAAAATACCATGTTTTGATCTAGCTACTTCAATACCCAAAAAATATTTTAGGTTTCCAAGTTGTTTCATCTCAAATTCAGATGAAAGGTATCGTT
Organism: Vigna radiata var. radiata; assembly: GCF_000741045.1. Taxonomy (NCBI): domain Eukaryota; kingdom Viridiplantae; phylum Streptophyta; class Magnoliopsida; order Fabales; family Fabaceae; genus Vigna; species Vigna radiata. The sequence continues at coordinate 39,848,025 of NC_028357.1, forward strand.
GTAAACTAGAAATCTCATCTTGATCATTTCCTTTAACAATCATGTCATTTATATATATAATCAAAGCTATAATTTTTCTTTTTCCTCTCTTAAAAAATAAGGTGTGATCAGAGTTTCTTGCTCTGTAGCCAAAAGCCTTCATAGACTTGGTAAACCTTCCAAACCACGCTCTTGGGGATTGCTTTAATCCATATAGAGCCTTCTTTAATTTGCAAACCTTCATTCCAGTTGAATCTGTCATGCTTGATGGAGAATCCATATAAATTTCTTCTGAAATTTCTCCATGTAGAAAAGCATTTTTCACATCAAATTGTAGAAGAGGCCAATCTTGGTTTGCAACTAACGACAAAAGTATTCTCACAGTATTGAGCTTGGCTACCGGTGCGAACGCCTCTTGGTAATCTATACCATAAGATTGAGTGTAACCTTTAGCCACAAGTCACACTTTATACCTCTCAATAGTTCCATCAACTTTATGCTTAATTGTAAATACCCATTTGCAGCCCATAGTTTTCTTCCCTCTTGGTAAGGACACAAGATCCCAAGTGTTGTTTTTTTCTAAAGCTGTCATCTCCTCAACCATTGCTTCGGTCCATCTAGGATCTTCCAAAGCTTCCTGTATATTACTAGGAATAGAAATTGAAGAAAATTGAGATACAAGTGGTGCATATGATTGGGATAACCTGTGAGATGACACATATTTACTAATGGGATATTTAACTTTGACTTGGAGGTTTAGTTCATATTTAGCTGGAGGTTGACCACAATTAGAACGAGGTGGAATAATATATTGAACAATAGTAGACTCAGTGTTTGGTGTGCTGGTGGTCTCACGCAGACAAGAATCAATTTCATGATCAATTTCATCTAAATTAATATTATCAGAGATAGGATCAGAAGGTATCTCTAAAGAGTCAAGCTGAACCTGTGGAGAAGATTGTGCCAATTGGTTATGATCAGAAGACGTTGTATTATCTAAAAAAGAAGTGTCCATATTTAGGATTAACTCACTTCCTGCAGAATGATCCTAACACGATAATTTATCTTCACAATATAATTTTGTATCTAAGATATCAAACACACTAACATCATGATTATACACTTCACTTTCATTGCCTCCCCAAAGTGGAGAATCAACATAAAAAAATTCATGCTTATTAAATGTCACATCCATAGAAATATAAAATTTCTTTGATGGTGGATGGTAAACACGATAACCTTTTTGAGTTGATCCATACCCAACAAAAAAACATTTGATTGCTCGTTCTTCAAGCTTTGTATGTTGATGTAGGTGTAAGTGAACATATATAACACATCAAAAAATATGAGGTGGTAAATAAACTACGGGAGGAATGATACAATGATCAGACAACACATCATAAGGCCTTCGAAAGTTAAACACACTAGAAGGGGTTCGATTAATTAAATAAACGACAGAGCTCACAACCTGATAAGTGCAAAAAAGTGATAAATTTTCATATGGAATTATGGCACTTATGTTTTGAATTTGGTACATTTGTATCAATTTTCCCCAATCTAAGAAAGATGAAAAGTAATCACATGTTTCTGAGTTGTTCATTAAAAATAAAGCATTTGATCACTATTTTGTACATATTTCAGGTAAATTAAGAGAGAAGAGTAATCTTGCAACATTTCGCCCAAGCTAGAATAATCTCGCCTAAGCTAGATTCATCTAGGAAGCCATTGATTCAAAATTAGAGAAAAAATTAGTAAATATATGAGGATCACAAGTCATATGATCAGTAGTACCTGAATCAATTATCCAATCACTACCCTTAGTAATAATAGAAAGATTAAGGGTAAAGTTAGATATACCTGACTTGGTCACAAATCTGGCAGCAGTAGAAATATAACTCTTGGAAGCAGCGGAAAACATGTTTCTCCGATTGATTGTCATCAAAAGAAGCCATAAAAAATATTCAATAAAAAAAAACACCTGCACAAATTATAATAATATCTAAATATAACTAACACATTATTTGATTGTCTAATATCCCTTCACAAAATATTTGACATATCTTAACATTATCATTGGGGTTTTTCTTTTGTATTTCACTTTTTTTTTCCTACACCTAAAATATTATTGTGATGCTCATTATAATCCTACAAAATATATATACAAATTATTAAATTAATTAGATAAGTAGTACTTACTGCTTACCAACTTATTATTGGCACTGTTATATTTACTTTTTCTAGCACCCAAGTCATTTTCAAGAAGTATTTAATGGCCTTTTTTTTTTTCTTGAGCATTTTTCTTCTTCCTTTAAATTTTTTCATTTACACTATTTTTTTTCAAGTTTTCTTGTGAGAATCGTTGGTAATTATTTATTATTTTTGAAATCCAGTTTGAAGAAGTGAAAATTCGATTTAGAGTAAATACTAGATTTTGAAATCTGTTTTTGTTATCTCAGATTTTGAAATTTGGTGAAGGATTTATCCGAATTTCAAAATCCAGTTATTTATTTATTTTTTTATTTGGTGTTTTTTGTTTTATAAATTTATTGTTTTAATCTCTATTTTAGTTATTATTATTGAATGTGAGATATTGCATGGTTATATATTATTGTAGATAGTCATAATTTAAAGTGAAATATTATCTTTTAAACTTCATCTCATATTTCTTTTATTTTATTAATTTAATGTGCTATGGGGAATATAATGATAACTTCCAAACATATGATCTCTCTTTCTTTTATCAGTTCTCACCTAAAATATCCTCGTGCTACTAACCTAAAACTATCATTGTATTGGTCATCAACATTAAGCCGAGCTAATGGTGAAGCTTGACGACCTCTTTTACTAACAAATATTAAAGGGTCTCCTTCTAACTTCAACCTGTATAGAGACTTATAAATTGAATTTTGAAATCTGAGAAATTCTTTAATTGTATTTCAAAATCTGAAAAAAATCTTTAAATGGACTTTGAAATTCAATACACCCTTATACTAGTTTTCAAAATCTTATGCTTTCCTAAACATGATTTCAAGTTTTGGTGCCTCTAGTTTTGAAAAAGCTTGTAAGATAAATGTAAGAGGTGAAAGTTGCTCAATGAAGATAATTATGTTTTTACCTAATCAAAATAAAAACAAGTATATTTAGAAAAAAATCGGAATGTGGAAAGAAAAACAAGTCCCTTATTATTTAACCCTAATATTTAAATAATTTTTTTATACAGTTAGTATAATTTTAATGCAATTTATATATTGATAATTGATATTTAAATTTTTTAAATATTAACTTTTTTAAATCATATTTAATTTCTTGGTGTGATACTATTGAGCTTTAGGTATATAATTTACACAACCGATATATTGTCCTATAAATCAGTTATATAAAATTAGTATATTTTGATATTAAAATATCTCTCTCTTGTATGCAAAATAGAAATATTGTTTTAATTTTTTTTGTTGGAAAATTTGGGTTTTCTAGTCAACGATAGTTTATCTAACCAAATTTGTTACATTTTACTCATCTGATTTACATTTAAGTACGTACAACAATATATTAGTTTCTTTCATTTGTTTGATTATTTAGTAAAATAAAATAAAATAATTTATCTCTACATAATTTCAATGCATATCCCTAATATAATCATATTTTTTTTTGTATATTTTAAATAAAAATACTTTTATATAGAAAATAAATTTTTAATTTAAACATTTATACATATAAAATGATATCATAATATCACTATATATATATATATATATATATATATATATATATATATATATAATATTTTTAGTGAAAACACGTTGATGATTTTTTTATTAGAAAATAATTTTGTGTCTAAATTAGTATGGAAAATAAAACTGCATTATAAGTTTTTTAATTTATTTTTCAAGGATATGTGTATCTTGTTTGATACCCTTTTATCCAAAAAAAACCTTAATTTACTAAATTTTTTATGTAAAAATAATGATTTTACAACCTGTTTTAGTTTAATTTTTCAACAATTTTTAAATTTTGTACATGTAAATTTTATACTTTATAGACATATATATTACTCTCTTTCTTATTTATTATCTTCTAACTTAATTTTTATCGAAACTTTTCTTTTTATTTGAGTAAAACTGAACTTTTTTATTCACATTAATAATATCTATGTATAAATTGATCATAAGAGTTATGTTACAGGTAAATATAACATTGAACTTCTGACATATAAACACATTTGTACTCTGAAAAGAAAATAGACTCCAACATACAATTTTTTCATCTATAGTGTCAACACTTTGTCTAAAATAATTTATTAACTTTTGCATATAACTAGCTTTTATTCTATTACATGACAAAAAACAAATACTATTTCTAAAGTATATAACACATTTATAAAAGAATATTTTTTAAACATATAAATTAGAATATATATGACATGTTGAATATACATATATAAGTATATAACTTGAAAAAATACATTAAAATAAAAACTAAAAATTATAAACTTAAAATTGACCACACAAGTTATATATTAGTATAACACTAGTCTTATACAAAACTTAAAAATTTTTACAGAAGTCCAAGATACATGGAAGTGATGAAACAGGTGAATAAAGAAAATAAAGCAGAATATAATAACACTATTATGAAGTGATACATTGATTAAGAGATGCTAAATACGATTTAGCTTGAAGAGTTTGGTGATAGACATGACAGTAACAATGATGAGGAGAATGATGCCAAGGAAGGAGGTAGCTAGGGCAACAGCACTTCTGTTGCAGTATTCATGGAATTTGTCACATATCTTCTCCCACTTTGCATGTGAATTTCCATTCCTTCCTATTTCTGCCATGAAAGTTGCTGCACCATCTCCACTTGCTGCCAGAGCCACTGCCATCTTCACCAAAAATATGTCAATTGTTTAATCATACAACTCTTGATATATAAACAAATTCAGAATTTTATGTTGGCAATGGATTCTAGTTAAATTCTTCATTCAAGTGAAAAAAATATGCAGAGAAATTTGAAGGTGTGTCTGATTAAAATTTAAGTATATATATATATACCACGTCTAAAATTGTAGTCAGTCCAAGACGAAGTCCTTTGTAATCATATTGTGGTCCTAATGTATCCACTGCTATCACCACCAAATTATAGAGACTGACGATTCCATTCACTATCACAAAGAATCTGCCGCAAAATAAGTAAGACACAGTACCTATGTCAAGAAAATTATAAACGGATATAGGAAAATTGAAACGATGATTTGTAGAAGTAATTACATGAATGCTGGAGTGTGGAGAAACTTAGCAGTGAGAGTGATTGTTAGTGGGGTTGTGCCAATGGTGGCCACTACCAAGGTTTTGGTTTGTTTGTTGAGTGCCATAATGAGTGTAGCAGATGCTGTGGCAAAGAATGAGAGAGCCCTAAGGAACAAATTCATCCACTCCTTCTTCGGTTTGATATCAGACGCAGTGTTGAAACCAAGGTCTAGTTTTTCTGCATTTTCTGAGGCCATTCTGCAAGTTTTTGGCTGTTATTGATAATGCAAAATGGTGTTAGGGATGAGTTATTATAGGTAAGAAGAAAGCAAAATTGATGAACTATAAGATTGTCAAGTCTAAGAAGCGAAATGTGGATTCTATGTATGAATTCTTAAGGTTGTCGAACCAACTAAATTTAGTTGTTGTTAATTGGTGAGAATCCTTCGTTTTAATCTTATATTCTTTTGATATGACTCTATATGAATTCTAAATTTATTATAAGATCATGATATTTTGAAGGACAATAATATTTTGACTCAGATAACTTTTTTGACAACGAGATACGCGTCATCATTTTATTGGTCTATTTAAATTTATGTTTAAAAAATATTTAAAACGGACCAATCACAAACTGTCACGTATGCGTTGTCAAAAAATTGTTAAAAAAGTATTGTTAAAAGAAGTTTTTCCTATTTTGAAAACACTTTTTTACAACTTTTGCAGACCAATCTTATAAGCTGTTAGGTATACGTTGTAAAAAAAATTGTTAAAAAGTATTGTTAAAAGAAGTTTTTCCTCTAGGATTTTGAGTTTTATTACTAAATTATCTTATATTACTAATTTTTCTTATAACTTTTAAAATGGAGATATGATTTGGCTTGTCTCAATTATTAAAAGGGTTTTTTCATTTAATTACATTTTTTGCAATTCTAGAAAAAATTATAAATTTTTTCTAATTAAAATTTAAATAAAATTTAGAGATTAAAATTATAAAAATTATAACACGATCCAAATATATTTAGAAATTAAAAAATATTTAAAATTTTTATTTTTAATATAATTTAATATTTAGAATTTATAAATTAACTGATGAATCAATCTAGATTAATGTTTTAGGTTCTTAATAAATCTAGTTTTCTTTAATTCATATCAAAATATACGATTCTTTTTAACTCGATTCAAACATATAATAAATTGTATTGGTTGATGACTTTTAGTCAATTTTGACAATTCTGACAATTCTATAATTCATTAAATTTAACATTTGAGTAAAAGATGGATGTGGAGTGAGTATTATTATAATCACAACAACTCTGAGCTATTTGCTTAGTTTGCATTAAAGGTATCTTCTGGCAGTGGAAGACTAATAAATCATTTAATTAAATTTCACTTCTCTTAAGAAGTTTAATTATTACCAAATAATTAACAAATAAACATTTCGGTAAAAGATATTTAAAATTTGTTTTTCCGACCAATCAGTCTCTATCATCTTGACTATTGGTAGCTTATTTTAGTGTAATGTTTTCTTCTTATATAAAAACTCAAATAAATAAATATAAATATAAATATTAACAAGGATTATTGTGAATTGCGATAAGGTTAAAAATAGGTGACTTTGAATTGCTGTCAAGAGAAAATTTGCGTACGCGTTAAGAACAAGAGTAATATATTTCTGTATCTCTCTCACACACATTTCTTGATAAAGACATATAAAATATATTTACATGGATTTTATAATATATACTTTGCATAATTTTGAAAGCATTTATTGTGGAAAAAAAATAGCACCCTATAAGGTAGATTAATTTTCATTAATGGAATGAAAAATAAGAGGTTATCGACGAAATGAATTTATTTTATTATATAGAAATAAGAATAATAAAGAATTTAAGCGTTTTTTTTATCATTAATTAATAAAATAAATAAAGGTGGGAATGTTATATAGATTTGTGATGATTTAGAAAAAGGGAGACTAATAGTCGCTGAAGAAATTTCCGAAAGTGTGTTGTGTGGGGTGAGAAGACGATGAGGAAATATTGGTAGCAGAAATTGAAGAGAGAGAGAGAGAGAGAGAGAGAGAGAGGGTTGGATTGATTTTCTTCTTCCTTTTCTCCAAAGAGAATCTAATCTCAATCCTCAACCTCCTTATTGCGCCCATATCTTCAGATTTCTTCATTCCTATTTCAATCTTTTCTCTTCCCGTTCACATCCTCGTTTTCTCCGAAACATCAAAAAATAATCTTGGTTTTGTTTTCTTGTTTCTTGTTATTTGACTTGGTTGTCTGAATCGGTTGCCGCAGCAGGGTCGGGAGACACAGGTATTGCCAGATCCTTTGTTATTCCTATTACTTTTTTTTGGGGGGGTGTTTTGTTTGGATATTGGGACCGGGGCATAATTTGTTTTTTATTTTTTGGTGTTTAATGTATTCAAAGTTTGAACTTCTTGATTCCTGTGCTGAATTTTTTGATTTGGATCAGACATTCGGGGTCTGGTTTCCTGTTTTACTTGGAAAACAAATCAGTGGGGATTTTGGTTGAATTGTCTGTGGCTCGTAGGTGTTGCATGGTTTTAATTGTGTTGATTTTACTGATGAATGGTCTTTAACTATGCAGTTATGCAGAGCCAACTTGTGTGCAATGGTTGTAGGAGCCTTCTTCTTTACCCGAGAGGGGCAACCAATGTTTGTTGTGCATTGTGCAACACGATTACTTCTGTTCCTCCACCTGGTAAGCTCATTGATGTTTCTGTTACTGGAATTTTAAGATTGGAGAACTTACGAGTTATATTTCGTTATGTTTCTGGCCTTTATTATTTATTGGTATGAGCTAATTATTCAATTTGGAACAAATTAGGGAGATTAGGCTAGAAACGATCCATATTACCTACTGGATTTAGTACCTGCATGTAATCAGATTCCATTCACGCTTATTCTAAGTGTCTTTACCATAATAATGCTCTTGCAGGGATGGACATGTCTCAACTTTACTGTGGAGGCTGTAGGACGTTGCTGATGTACACTCGTGGAGCTACAAGTGTGAGATGTTCTTGCTGTCATACTGTAAACCTTGTTCCAGGTACTGCTTTTAATATTTTTCCAGACATTTGATTGAGGGTTGGTGGTTTACTATTTATTTTGGTGGATTGCAGATTGCTTGTTAATATGAATATTCTATTTTATAATTGCGGTGATAATTTTTGGATTACTCGGTGGTTGAATATGGCTAGTCATGAATGTTGTTACCAAATTCTGGTGAAGGGGTCGGCGAGGGGTACATTAAGGTGACCCTTTGTTTATTTCATGTATATTCTGTGTATATTTTATCTTTACGTTCATTAAAGACGGTGAACGGGGACTTAATGAAACGTTTCACTGTTGGACTTGAGGGCAAGGAGGCTTTCCAACTTGATTATTTGAAAGAAGATTTCTCTTTTTGAGGGAGATCATGTGACCTCAATTCAGTCTTACTCATGTAGTATTGCTATTACCTACCTCTCTTTGTTCTAAATTCGTTTGGGATGGAATATGAGATTGAAAAAACTATATGAGATTCCTTTCACACAACACAGGGTTGCAGACTGTAATAGGTCGTCTGGTTACTTGAGTTTGTTGTAATGCTAACAGAGGACAAGGGCTTAGTATTGGTGGTTCTTGGGGCAAAATGGTTATGGTGATTTCCCTTGGAACTTATCTATCTTTGGTACTGGAAGATTTGTAGCAGCCACTTCATTCACAGAAGTAGCTGCCGTTGGCTGGGGTTTGGCCAAAGGTTATGGTAGTTTCCCTTGGAACTCATTCATGCGTGTTCAAGTATTATTCTTTCACCAAAGGCATGTTGATGATTTGGGCGAAAGGAAGTGAAAGTCCAGCGCATAATTTTTTCACATACTCTTAAATATTAAAATGACAACTTCTTTACTCTGTTTTGACATTTGTTTTCACCCAAACTAAAACCTAGTTTCACCTTTCACACAATTTCTTTAGCACTTCATTTAACTATTTTGGTTCCTTCAAAATATGTAGCCAAGATCCACCATTGGTTTTACTCGAGTTTCTGTTATTTCATCTATTCTGAATCCCTATGTATTTGTCCTGTTATTTACTTCTGGTTTTGGGGTTTATATTTGTCATTTTCCACTTGTTTCTGTGACTTCTTTTGATTAAATTGTATCATATAATAGTTGTTGTCGCCATTTTAATGTTATTGGGCCTTGTCTCATTTTACACGTACACGTGTGTGTGTATATATTCTTGAATATAGTTTTAGATGATAGTAGGATCTAACATCTCATGGTACTTGCCCCGCCTTATACAACGTAGGATCTATGGTTGTCAACCTTGATTGTTTCTAGGAGCTTTTGACTCTCACCCTGCTTCTTGGTATAACTTTAGTGTTTAGGGTTCGAACTCGAAGTATCAATTCCTCAGCCTTTTCCGCAAGGCTAAAATGAAGCTGAACAAACAGATTTGGTATAAACAAAACCCATTATATCTAAGGCACTGTGATTAAGACCTTGAACTCATTGGGTTTATTGACTCAAATGAGGTTTAGTTTTGCTAAAATGCTTTCCAAAAAAGGTGACAGTCAGGCTCCTAGGCTGATGAATGGATGTTGGACAATGGATAGCATGGAGGAGGAGCACAAAGGAAATAAAAATGGAAAGGATCGGAATGGTGCATGGCTTTGAAGCCTGAAACAACTTTTGTGTGAATGTTGAACCTTTTCTTTTAGTGAACTCATTTTCCAACATATGATATAGAAAATAGATTTCTGTGTCAGAACCCCATGCGTGCCGCCCCTTCCCCCCCTCACCAAAACAAGAAGCAGCCGCCACATTCATCAATTCTTCCTTATGAATATGTTGATTCTTTACATTTACCCTCGCCCCCTTTCTATTGCTTACGCTCTATAGAAGAACAATCTTAATCACAATGATCTAAAACCCGACTGTATAAATAAATGTCAAGCATATGTATTTATAGCCAGCTCTATTTGTTAATCCAGCATTGAGTTTTGTTTCTTTGCTTAAAAGATATATAGTTTCTTAAAAAATATATACTTTCATAATAATTTTCTCGTCCTATTTTAAATTCCAATATTAATAATTCTGAACTGCACGTTAGTTAATTTCCTTTAGTTCAAGTTTAGTGTCATTTTCATTCTGTCCATTTTCTTTGCAACTGTTTGTATTGATGAGTGCATTTCATTTTACTACACTTTTACAGCTACCACAAGGACCTCATATTCATAAAATGTTACTTGTCATGCTACAAGATGATGGATGCCTATGCTATGCTGCTTTATCTGTCTATGTTTTCTTATTCTAATACCAGTCCAATGATAAATTCCTTGTTATATTTTAATAACCTATGCTTCTTGTTCAATTAGTTGTTTACTGACTATCCGTTGACGGGATTTGTATCTGGCATTATAAAGCAACTAATCAGGTAGCTCATGTCCATTGTGGGAACTGCCGCACAGCCCTCATGTATCCTTACGGAGCTCCCTCAGTCAAATGTGCTATTTGCCACTATATTACTAATGTTAATGTAAGTTTCTATTGATAGAATTATGTTATTCTGAGCATTAACTTTTTAGCATAAAATTTGGTATGGGGCATTGTATTTGCTTGTAGATATTTGTTAGGACTTAAACACAAGAGTAGAGCCTTACCCAAAAGACTAGTCCATTAGGTGGGAGGGAGAATCTCAAGGCTCACGTACCACATCAAGTAGCTCATCTTACTTGATGTGGTGGTTCTCCTAACAAAATTCATGTATGGCCTATGTTTTCTAACAGGAAAGGCTTCATATTTAGATAATTTGAAGATATTTAGCTATTCTTTTATTTCGTACTGTTACCATCCGTGTCCTTGTCATTCTTCAAGAGCACAGTCATTCGAGTAATCTCTTATTTTCTTCATTGATTGGGATCCAGCCTAAAAGATGGGAGGCCATTGGATGTTAAAACCTCACTTATGCGTCCTACCTCTTGGCTAACTTTCTGGAATTTCAATCAATGTTTGATGCTTATTCAAAGGGTTGATATACTGAATATATAATTATGAGATTGTCATTCTCCTTCATACTTCTCAGCTTCTGTTTCATGTGAATATGATATATATTTTATACTGTTTCATCACTTTTGCTCCCCTTTACTGTCTTTTGTAGACGAACAATGGACGGCTTCCAATCTCTGTCCATAGACCCAATGGGACAGCCAATACTGGAACATTACCTTCTACTTCAACAGTACGCTATTATTCTTTTATATGTTCTTTTATATGTGTGTGTGTGTGTGATTATTTGTTTTTTATTTTTTGTGATTATTTGTTCTGATTATGCCATTAATTGTCAACCTGCAGTCAATGCCTCAATCTCAAAGTCAAACAGTAGTAGTAGAAAATCCGATGTCTGTGGATTCGAGTGGGAAATTGGTAAAATTATTATTGCTTTTAAATTTGAATCTGGATATATGATTCTCCCTGTGGTTTTTAGAATATCGAGTTTTGCCTAAAAGAAGTGGCGTGTCACAGGTGAGCAATGTTGTGGTCGGCGTCACAACAGATAAGAAATAGCACCTTCACACATACAAGGTACAGTACATGTCACGAGGCATCACCACAGCTACTGTCACATGAAGATATTGTTTGTGTATATGAATATATATATGATATTGCAGCCTGCAGTGGTTTAATTGAAATCAATATTTTTCCATTCCAAGAGTGGGATGGATATGTATGTATGAATGTATATGAGGCGGACAGGTTGTGAAAAAGGCATAAAAACCTATTTTGTGTGATTGCCAGAGCCTGCTTTTGTTGTTTCCTTGGTAATATCCAAATCAATTGGTTCATTCAGATTATGGTGACTTTCAAATCCTAGACTAGTAAATGCACATTTTCTGTTATGGCTTGTGAAGCACTTGTGCTTTTCTTGGTTATGTGTTGAAATATTTGTTGATGTTTTGCAAGCATTGCTTGACAAAATTATTGATATGATTGATTTTTACTGGTCATTTTGACAAAAAGAAATTGGATTATACCCAGCGGATTTGGAAACTGAGAAATACAAATTATCTTAATTTGACTTTTAGATATACAAATTATCTTAATTTGACTTAGATATACGAATTATCTTAATTTGACTTTTAGGTAAACAGATAAAAAAATTGTTGAAAAACATTTTCAGGAAAATGATTAACACTTTTGTCATTACTTGAGCTCAAATTCTACCTGTTGGCTGGCATTTCTTTTTGAAAATAACTTTTAATTATCTGAAAATAATCAAAATCAAGTTAAAGTGGAAGTTGTTTGATTTAATTACGTAAATGGTATTTCATATATGATTTATTTTTGAAATTGTTTTTCAATCAACAAATGCAAAATCGATAATGCATGGATGTGTTAGAAATTTGACCACTTTTTGAAGATTTTATACATGTTAATAGTAATTTTAAGGTTTAATAGCTATTTTGTCTTCAATTTTGCTTGATTGGGTCAATTAGATTTCTGGTTTAAAATAAGTATCTAGTTAATCTTTACTTAGTAAATTTTGTGTCAATATTGTTTCGTTCGATAAAAAGAAACAAACAAGAGTTAATTGTTTGATGATATGACAATTCCTTTTCAAAATTGGTCACCTAATCCTTCCTGTTATATCAACTTTGTCTTTTTCAAACAGCAGAAACCTTAATTCTTCCACCGTTAGCCAAATCCTATTCGCCACCACCACTTTGCCCTGCTGCAACAGTGAAGTCCAAATCCTATCCAACTGTGTCGTCACTACTCACACTGTCAATGCTGCAAAGAACGTAAGACCACCACATCGTCTTTCACCATCAATGTCGCAACCACTCACAACGTGAATCCCATCCACCATCATGAACCATGCCGCGTCGCCATCACCATGCCGCGTCGCCACCACCATGCCGAAAATTGCATAACCATGTTCGAACCTACCCTTCATCATTAATTTCGTGCAACCCAAATCACCACCAACAACATCATCTTGTTCCTTGTGATCAAGACTAAAAAAACCTAGAAAAATTTCCAATTTTTGAACTCCCAATTCGCGTAGATCAGACAACCCTCGCACCATCCCAATTCACATCGCCACCATTGCGAGACCCAGAAGCTTTTCCTAGCGCCACCATGACTTAGCAACACGCCTCCATCAACATCGTGTCCATACTTGTCTGAACCACTACTACGGCGCGACACGAGTGAACCCTAATTGTGATCTCGCCATCCATCACGAGCACGACGCTGTTGGAACCGCCTTCACGAAACCATGTTCATCCCCTTCGTATCTAGAAGCTTTCCTCGCACAGCCATGGCATTTCTCTTGAACCAACACCATGAATCCTTCATCACGCCAGATTGCAACCTGCAAAAGAAATCAGAAACCCTAAAGTAGTTCAAGACCCTAATTGTGATCTAGTAGCAACAAGCAACTCACGCCTCCATCTATGACCGAGAATCGCGAGCAACCTTCCTTCGCGGCGCAGGAGTAAGTAGTTTCCCCTCTCCATCAAAACCCTAATTTTAGGTGGGAAAAGGGGTTGCCATGTGCAGTATCCACCTCAACCTCTAATTACTTACAACGTCACCACATATAACATTAAAATGAGACGTTACCACAATGTACTACCATATCATTAGACTATTAATTCCGTTTGTTTCTTTTTAACGGAAGGGACAATGTTGCCACAAAATTTACCAAGTAAGAACCAATTAGACACTTTTTTTAGACTAAGGACCTAATTGACACAATCGAGCAAACGTTGGGACAAAATAGACTATTAAACCTAGTTTTAATGTTTATGAAATGTTAGGTATATAGTTGCATATTTGGTTAACTATTTAAGACGCCTTAGGCTCTTTGCCTCCGTGTTTGCATAAAATAAAATACTATTGTTCCTTAAAAAGTTAAATGATTATTTGTTTGGACTAATAATCCCTCGTGTAAATTGTCTTTTTTTTTTAACTTATTTTTACTTATACTAGTTTTAAATTTGTGTATTTATTAAAAGAAAATTAAAAATTAATTAAAAAATAATAAATATTTCTAAGTTTCAAATAAAATTAATTTTAAAAAAAATTTATTGGTTTATAAAGTCAAAATGTTTATAAAAATATAAATCATAGACTTTGTAAAAATAAAGGATAAAACACGTGCAAAAATAGAATAGATTTGTTAAAAGTATAAAGAATATAAAAAAATATAGAGTTGACTTATTAAAAATATAAATTAATGTATAAATAAACTAATGTAATGTAAATTAATGGAGTCGTCTAATTAATGCATTGATAAAATCATTCAATATGTGTTGTTAGACTTGTCTATATATGGACACATTCATTATATTATTAAACTCGTTTACTTAGTCTCTTCAAAAACTTGTGTAATGTATATAGCAAGACTCGTCTAATCATAGAATGCATATAGTTTCTTAATGTGCATTAATAAATTCATCTATATATATATATATATATATATATATATATATATATATATATATGAACATACTCGTTTAACGTATATTGTTAGACTAATATAATAAGTGTATTGACAAACTCATATAATGTATGTTACAAGACTCGTCCGATCAGTGTATGTACATATTCGTGTAATGTGTATTCTTAGACTCATCTAATCAATGTATGAAATGATTCATCTAATATTTTTTGCGATACTCATATAAATAGTACATGGACATACTCATCTAATGTGTGTAGCTAGACCTATATAATATTCTTTGCAATACTCATTTAATCAATGTATGAATAAATGTGTCTAATGTATATTACAAGATTCATCTAAGCAGTAAATGAATAAACTTGTCTAATGTTTATTATTAAATTCATGTGATTTATGTGACTTGCTTAATGTGTATTGTTAGATTCGTTTAATCAATACAATCACAATCTCATCTAATGTTTTTGTTTTATTCATCTAATCAATGTATTCCCAAACTTATGTAATAATTTTTGTTACACTCGTCTGATTGATGTATGAAATGATTTGTTTAATATTTTTTTGTTATACTCATCTAATTTAATGGACAATCTCATGTATTTTTATTTTCTATATTCTTATAATCAGTGTATGAAAAGACTTACATGATGTGTATTATTATACTCGTCTAATCAATACATCGATAAACTCGCATAATATGTATTGTTAGACTTGCTTAATCAGTATACAGACACACTCGTATAATGTGTATTGCAAGATTCGTATAATAAGTTTATATTCAGACTCATGTAATGTGTATTACAAGACTCGTCTATTTAGTGAGTAAATAAACTCGTCTAATGTTATTAATAAACTTGTCTAATTTGTGTATAGACAAACTTATCTAATGTATACTACTAGACTTGTCTAATCAGTGTATAGACATACTCGTCTATTATTTATTGCTAAAATTGTTTAATTAGTTTATGGACATAATCGTCTAATCAATGTATTTGCAGACTCATTTAATTGTATTGCAAGACTTGCTTAACCAAAGACTTGTTTAACTAGTGAATGAGTAAACTCGTCTAATGTGTGGGGAAACAAAATTGTGCAATGATATTTCTAGACTTGTTTTATCAGTGTATGGACAAATTCATCCAATGTTTGTTGTTGGACTTATTTAATTAATATATGGAGAGACACATCTAATGGGTATTCCTAGACCCATATAATCAATGTGTGAAATAATTCATCTAATATTTTTTGTACACTTGTTTAATAATTGTATGGAAAACTTCATTTAATGTATATTGTTCAACTTGTCTAATAAGTATATCAACAAACATGATTAACATTTTTTTATACTGATCTAATTAGTGTATGCTTATAGTTGTCTAATCAATTTATGAAATATCTCATCATATTTTTTGTCATACTCATCTAATTAATGTATTGAAAAGCTTCTTTATTGTGTATTGTTAGACTCATCAAATGGTTTTTGTTATACTTGTATAATCAATGTATGTATAAACTCGTCTAATGCGTATATTGTTAAACTCATAATATTTTTTTTGTTATATTTATCTAGTGTGCGTTGCTAGACTCATTTAATTAATGTATGTCTAATATATATTTCTAGATTTAAGACAATATAAATACATTAGTAATATATTTTAAAAAAATTAGTTGGTCAGCTTTTATTTTTTGTTTTGATCTTACTAAAATCTTAAACTCTACATTTTAAGTTGAAAATAGTAAAATGTTAATTCACGTAATATAAAACAAAGCTTATACTATTAAGAAGTATGATTTTGTTATTATAAATATCTAATTTAACCTTTGAAATGAACTAATAGGTACAATATTTTAATTTATTATGTAAAATAAAAAAGGATAAATATAATTTGTTTAAGACTAAAATATTACATTATAGTTTATTTTATATTATAGTTCAAAATTTGTATTATCAATAAATATATATTTTTTAAATAATATTATTTTAAGATATAAAAGTAAAATATATTTTTTTAAAATTTTATTTTATTAAATGACCATATAATTAGAAATCACAAAAAGGATAGAATTGAAAATGAAAAACATAGTATAGAAAAAAGTTTTTATTTAATGTTTTTTGTTATACTCGTCGAGTGTTTGTGGTTAGACTCACCTAATCAATATACATAGGATTGGACTTACTGTGTCTCATTTGTGTGCTTTATCTCTTGCTGAAGCAAGCTTTCTTGTGTGTCTACAAGAGAAGCCTAAGGAAGGAAAAAATATCATTGTGCTAGCTGCCTTTCTTACTCTTGCAAGTCTTTGTTGTGATTGTTAACATAAGGGAGCATGAACGAATAACAAAATAAAAGATTCTTGGGTATAGGCTTGGGAATATAATGTTTGCGTATCTCTTTGTCATTTGCCTTTGTATCGTCTTTGGATCTTGTGAATATGATGAGTATCAGTAATTATAAAGTGAGTATTCCTCGAGAGAATACTAGTTGTATTTATATGATGAAACTAGGTTGTGAACCTATATTCCTGTTAAAATAATATTTATTGAAGAGTATATTAATAGTGTATTGAATAATAATAAAATAATAAATAATAAACATCACACCAAACTGCTCATATTTAGTTATAATATGTAAATATGGTCTAAATAAACATAGGATTGGACTATTTCATAATAAAGAGGTTTAATAATACTTATTGGATTGTACTTTTTAGTATATCTATTACCCTCAATATAAACAACCTTCTTTCTTTGTGTAATAAGATAGACATAAAAAGAATGAAAAGAGTTAATATTTTGGATTATAGAATTTCTTCTAATTTTTTTTTTCTTTATATCAAACTTTTAAAATAGACTAAATTTTTTAATATATTTTAAAACATCATATATATATATATATATATATATATATATATATATATATATATAAGTACATTTTAAAATAATAGCAAAACGAAAAAAAAAAATCCAACAACAAAAAAAGTTAAAATATTCAAAATATTTCCTTTACTACTTAATAATTTGAATCGTTTAAATATTATGTGGATTTGATTGTTTAAAATCAACAACTTTAATAAAGACTCATTCACAGTCTAATGAAGATATAAGATTAACTTTAGTGTTTATCTCCTTAACAAATACCAGCGACTAATGATAAAAAAAAGAGTCTATATTAATTATATTATTAACGAACTTTTTCCATTTATATTTCCTTTCCACTTTTGTGTGTAGCTTTAGTTTAGAGACGTCGTACAAAATCCCCTTCCTCATATATTCTTTTCCTGTTTTAGGGATATTGCTATAAAGCTGTCACTTCTATTTTTGGTTACAAAACAGCCTTTCTTTAATATTCTCATACTTTCAAATTACATTTTCGTCTTATCTGAACCATTCAAATTAGTGATAGTCAGAAAATAACAATATGTTGAACAGTCTACCTACCCTGTAGGATATTTACCAAAATGGACTTTTTTTACACTTATAGATTATTTTTATTTAAAATATATAATCTCAGGTAAAAAATACATTTCCATAATAAAACATTAGAATAAATAAATTCTTTTTAAATTAAATTGAAATAAATTGTACTGTAAAATATAACTTATTTTTTTAAAAAAATCATTTTCATAGATCTAATTAGCACAAAATATAAAATTAAATTTTAAATTATTCTCTAATTCTTAGGATTTCTTTCATTTAAAAAATATTGTAATAAAATTTAGTTATTAATTAGACATTAAGATACGATAATAGTATCAGTAGTAGTATATTTATTAAAACATTCATTCAATATTTAAAATTTTATCCAAAATTATAATTATTTTGCCATAAGAAATAAGAACATGAGCAAGAGTGTAAATAACGTTGATATTTTGAAATAGTATGGACCTAATATGACTTCTCTCTCTTTATTTTAATCTTCTGTTTCCATTCACTCCATTTTGCTTTGAGCTTCACAGATTAAACAACTCTGCATTGCTTGAGTTTGAGGTTTTGTAAGAAGAAGAACACTAAACAAACAAAAATGCATAATCAAAGAGCAAGAACAGAAAAGAAGGGAAGGCAGCTTCAGCATACAGATTCTTCTGAATCTTACTCACCAAACAGCCAGGTATATATGTTTTCATATATGTAAGATATGTTAATGCAATCATCACCTTGTTTTACCCATTTATCTCACATGATCTCTATATAGCCCATTACCAAAACAAATCTCTCTATATATATGATACTGTTTTATATGTTTCTAAGTAATCATGATTGTAATGGTGTAAAATTGTTGCCTTTTCTCCATCATACATGCTAGTTTGATGTTCTTTGTCATCTTGAGAGTTGAGGTAATGTGAATACTCATTGTTGTACAAAAATACAGAAACATTCAGGTCATTTGAGACATCTAAAAGGTTTGTGTTTTGCTGAGAGAGAGAGAGATGAAGATCCACTTGAGACAAGGTTAAATTATACCATATAAATATATACAAGTTAGACTTAAAAGTTCAGTTTTTGAAAGTTTCATGCACTATATGCAAATGTTTTTATCATTCTTGTGGATGTAAGTAACATCCTTTCATTGATTTTATTTGTAACTTGCACACTGTTGCTTTGTGTTCAATGTTCAGTCGGAGTCTTCGGACCTCCCTTCCTCTGCAAGAAAGCGTTTGATTTCAGATTCCAGTGTAGTTCGTACCCGCCGTTCCTTGAGATTAGCAAATAAGTATATTAGAACTAGAACCACCCCTGTTCAGGTTAACCTAGTCTCACATTCCACTGAAACTTATGCCTGCCGTTCCTCTATGAGATTAGAACAACAAGAGATTGTTGAAACTGGAACAACAGCAGAGAAGATTACAGAAGTGAGTGATAATGAGAAGCAAATGGTTAATCACTCGACTCAAGTGGAAGAGCACAATGCATTGGAAGTAGAACGTGCCCCTCTTGAGAAGGAACCTTTGGCTGAGGGTACTCAAGCATCGGTTAACTCTAGGGAAAGAATGGACAAGAACAACAGTAGGTCTATTTCAATGGTTGCACATTCATCCTCACAATTCAGCCTTCAATTTACTCACATAGTTAATATGTGGGAAAATGAAGGTGATGATGAAGTTGATTCTGTGGGACAAAGCTCAACAATGGACAGAATTGAAGGATACCAAGTGAAGAAAGAATTCATGCCCCTGTTAAGAAATATTCTCTCTAATCATGGAGATATTTTTGAGAATTCCTTGATATTGACAGAAAGATTCCGATCACTTCTTTTGGAGACAATATGTGAGATCATCTCAGAACTGAAAGACAAGGATCTCGTCAAAATCACAGAAGATAGGCTGCAAAGCATGATTGCCCTTGCAAATGAAATGAAAAATATGCAAGTGAACATTGAGTGGCTTCACCTGAGATTGGAAGAGATATATGAGGCAAGGAAGATTCTTAAACAATCTGGCATGCTGAAGGAGAGAAAAGATAGCAACAAAAAGGTCATCGAAACTGTGCAGAGAGAATTGGATCAGTGTCAACAAGAAAAGGAGGCATTGGAAGCAAAGTTCCAATCATTACGTGAGAGAATATGTGATAAAGAGTCTGCTTGCAAGGAGACACTAGCAAGAGCACAGGATGAATATGCTTGCATATCTCAAACTATCACAGATGCTAAATCTAAAGTGAAGCGCTTTTTAAATTGCTCTCTGGTGAATGGTTTGCTTTAGTTTAAGTACCGTTTCTTCCACTCTCTCTTCTCTTCATGTTAGTGACTTTTTGGATTGTTTAGTGAGTTATAATGTACACCTCTACGGATATGTTTAGTTGGTTAAACTATGTCTTTACAGCTCGGTCAAACAATCTTCCATTTATGTTGTTTCTACAATGAATTATCTTATTGTGTGGTTTCCAAACTACCCTTTATTTTTCTGCTTGATTGTGTCTGGTGTGGAACGTGAAGAGAGCTAGAAAGAGACACAGATAGCATGATAAGGCTATCTATTTCAGGCTGTAGATTGGAGCTAGACTCCAAAATCCAAGCAAAGGAAAACAAACAAACGAGACTTGAAATTAACTATATTGAAGCTTTCATTATGCTAACACTTTCATGTTTGTTTAATGAAAGTAACACCTCTGGCTGTTTAAAGGTCCTTTAAAAATACTACCACTTTCATGACGGTCACTTTTTAATAGACTCAGTTCTAGCACAACTCGTTACTGGAAATATCATTACTAATTTATAGAATCACCATGTTCTCTGTTTCAAGGTACATGAGGATGTGAATCATTTATTCTGCTCTAGTTGCATAAGTCAAGAAGTACGGTATGGGTCCATACTGAAAAATGATTGCTGTTCTATCCCCTAAATTGCATCTTTATATATATATATATCTTCTAGAACTGTATTCATGATAGCCAATTGTAGTTGAATGTGAGAACCCTTTTTACTAACCATGCAGATTTTACTTCTAAAAAGAAATTATACTAAAACAGATCGTTGTCTAAAGATTACCACTCTACAAATAGTTCAGCAACACTAATAACAGACATGTTCACATATCCACAGCTTCTTTTTTTGACAAAACACACCCACAGCTTCTTATTTTGACTAACTGGAATATCGTAAGTGTAAATAAATTATTTGCTGAGAAGTCTTTGGTCTAGTTGCGGCAACCTTTTGTACATTAGTCAGTTGTAGCTGCTGTAAGAGGCACTTGCCCTCTTGCCCCTTGCGCCCCTTCTTCCGCCTTGTTCCACTGCTTGTCAACATCCACAGAAGTTTTTTGGCTCTCGAACCCTTTTGCTGTATCATAAGAAGCATGTAGCCCCAGTAGCACATAGTATACCAAGAGGAGCCCTGTCCACACCCCAAACCTGATAAATGAATCTTTATCAATAGAGCCAAGAAGGAATATGTTAATGGCAATAGATAAAGAAGGTAGCCATGGAACCAGGGGCACCCCCCAAAGTTTCGGTTGCTTTGCCTGCGGAACACAAAGCCAAAGAACCACAGTCCCTAAAATCCACAGCGGCACGAAAATTGCATACCCAATCCAACCATCACTGCTTGCCCAATAAACAGAAATTCCACACGAAGACCCCAAAATCAGCACAAGGCACAGAATGAACTTCATTTTATTCTGCTTTGTGGTTACCCCACTTGAGTAATAGCGGCGCACTAGAAGCGCCACAGCCACAAGCATGAAGATGAAGAGAGTGGAAATTGACAAGAGGTTGGAGAGAATATTAAGATTAGTGAAGAAAGAAATTACGGCTGTGGCTGCAAGCATGGAAACTGTGGCATTCACGGGTGTCCCAGTTTTCTCATCAACATGAGCAAACCAAGGAGGCATCATGTGGGTACGTGCAATGTGGGTTAGGTAACGAGCTTGACCCACCGCACTCACCAACAACACAGTGGTCATTCCCTTCAACGCCCCAAATGCAACAATGTACTTAGCCCAATCCATTCCCACAGCACTAAACGCAACCGAATAGGGAGCGTCTGGATCAATGTCGGTGTACTTTTGCATGAGGCATAGTGTCACTGCTAACGCGCAATATAAGAATGTGGTAATCACCATTGAGCCCACAAGACCAATGGGAATGTCCCTCGCGGGGTTCTTGGTTTCCTCAGCCATGGTTGAGACAGCATCAAAGCCTACATAGGCAAAGAAAAGAACAGCCGAAGCCTTGAACACGCCACGAACTTCAAAAGGAAGAAAAGGGATGTAGTTTTCGGTGTTGGCCTTCGTTAGGCCTGCGATGATGATGAAGGCAATGACAATCAAGTGAAAGATCGTGGCAATGAAGTTGAAGATTGAAGAGCCTTTGGTGCTGTACACTGCGAGGAGAGTGATGGCTATGAGTACTCCGATGGATATAGGGTCCAGATGCCCATAGTCAGGGTTCATGTTGTGGACTACTATACGAAAGTCATCAGGGTGTTGGCCGCAGAGGGTGGCGAAATAAGAGGTCCATGACCGAGCCACCGCGGCGCCGCCGATTACATATTCAAGGAGGATATTTCCGGCAGCTATGAAGGCCACAAATTCCCCCAGTTCTACTCTTAAGTACGCAAATGATCCACCTAACAAAACCAAACATAGCCAAAATGCTTATTAGTTTTAACGAAACAGGATTAATAGTTGTACATTGCATTTTCTTCTCACACTTTAGAAAAGTCAAACCTATGTTTTCTAGTGAAATTACGTACCATGTGATATTCTTGAGACAAAAAACATTGTCCATGGCTATTTTTACGAGTCTTGATTAAAAGAAATCGTGTTTCCCTATTGGATTGTTTTATAAAAGTATAACTTTAATTTATTCATGAATAGTAAAATTTAAAGTGGTGTAAGAACAGAAGCTATGGATATTGGAAATTTAAAACTACCATTTTGATCGATGCTTTTGCGAAGTGTGTACAATTACAGTTGAGATGTGACATCTAAAGTGCAAGGTCGACAACAGGAGTCCAAGAGGATACGTTTTGTGTAATTTCACTCCTTTATATTCAATGGCGGGCGGTCGTTTTCTTCGTTTCTCATGTTGTTGGACGTTATTTTCTCCATTTAAACACTGGGACTACTACTATTATTGTAATATAGCATTTCTAATTTAACAATTGATGAAAACTTTTTCTCTTTATTTATCCACTTATCCATGCATGCTTACTTTTCTTATCAGTATCAAAGTTAATTTTAATATTCAACTCAAGTTCTACCAATTCAACGGGATTCAAAAGGGACCCAAAACTTCACTTTAGCATAAATATGGTTCCGTAAATTAGACATCAAAAGTTTAACATCATATTTCAATTATTTTTTTTTAATTTTTATAGTATGTCTTAAATTTTACTTTTTATATATACATTTCAAAAGGATTTTTTTTTTAATCAAAGAGAATGAACACCCTCTCAAAATATTATTCTATAAAAAACATCACTCCGATTAAAAAGAATAAATATACCACACATCCAGTACACACGTCAATTCGTTTGAAACGAGAGAAAATGTCGTATGTTCAAGTGTCGTCATCTCTACTGTTTAAGAATGACTTTATTGTTTGAACATTAAATCATGGGTATATATCATTGTACGTGTGTGTGTGTGTGTGAAATTCAGCAAAATTATGCTTATGAGTATGAGTTTTGGAGGAAGAAAAATGGTGCTGGGACCGTCGATTCCAGCACAACTCATTAATTGAAAATTCAACAATACAACAGTGAAGAGTTTAACTTTGTAGGTCACCCACCTTATTCATATTCCAAAAGTTGAGGACTAATTGATACGTAACTTTCACCAATTAAATTTGCCAATTAATTTTTAATAATCAAATTCCTAATATATCAATTAAGCGTTGATGTGCATTACACTCAGTGAATTTGTATTTATAAATAAATATACACATAAAGTCACCGACAAATGAAAAATATTGTCAAACCTAAAGACCAATCAAATACCCAAAGTTGACAT
This sequence comes from Vigna radiata var. radiata, assembly GCF_000741045.1. NCBI lineage: Eukaryota > Viridiplantae > Streptophyta > Magnoliopsida > Fabales > Fabaceae > Vigna > Vigna radiata. The sequence continues at coordinate 39,872,179 of NC_028357.1, forward strand.
TAACTACAAAAAACTCTTTTATATAAAATTAACCAATCACAGTTGTAAATAATTTACTAATAGGCAGATACAACGGTCTAATTTAAATGTTGGATCAGAAATATCTATCTATATTATCCGATAGTTTTCGATTCACCATATAATTATATATAAAAAAATATATTCATACAAAATCTTAGTTTAAAATATCGAAGCTAGAGTTTGTAAACTTCTTAATGATAACTAAGAAAGACAGATAAATAAATACATAATATATTTAAAAGTAATGTTTATATTTGTTTAAATTATTTGGTTTGTTTTCAAGTTATATATATATATATATAAAACCTAGATTCAAGGTAGTTATTTTTGTATGAAGATTTAAACGTGTTATTGTCTGAAATCCTGCAAAGTGAAACTGTAGGCAAACAAAAGCAAGAGTGCAAGAGACGGAACCTGCGACGGGGATTTCTACCGCGAACTCGGTGTAGCAGAAGACGGAGAACAAGGCGGAGACACCGGAAACGACGTAGGAGAGGACGACGGCGGGTCCGACCGTGTTCCTAGCCTCGAGGCCGGTGAGGACGAATATGCCGGAGCCGATGACGGCGCCGATTCCGAACCACATGAGGTCCCACCAATTGAGCGTCTTCTTCATCTCGTGGCTGCTCCGAGCCTTCATCTCCACGAGCTCGGTGTGGTCCTGGGATCGACTCAGCACCCGATCCATCAGCCTCCACGGCGTCTCCATAATGGCTCTGGCATAGTTATCCCAACTCTTGAAGGACTCCTCCGGGAAAAAGTCGTTTTTCCGGAATGTCAATCCCCGCCTCCGCACTCCGCCGTCAATCGCGCCTTCACCTCCCATCCTGCTGAGTACAACGAAATGCCGTAAGACAACTATATAACAGAAAAAACAAAGACAGTGAGTTTCAGAAAATTGAATGAAACAAATGGAGTCAAAAGCTGTGTGCCTGATAGTGTGGCGTAGATTTAAGACTTATAAAGTCCATGATATTAAAATCCCAAACGGTTGACTTAAATCATAATAATAATAATAATTATTATTATTATTATTATTTTTATCTTGGATTATTGTATTTTCTTGAGGTAGGTGTATTAGGATATTTGAGTGAGAAAAACGGTTCTTCTTTCTCACTAATAGACATAGATATTTTTTTTTCTTTCTATAGATGAAGTTTCCAAATGCGCAATTAATGCACATGCGAATGAGATGAATGAATTAATAAGATTGATGATGGAGAGAAAGAAAATAAAAGTCACATGGAAAGAGGTTGAAGTCAAAGATGACAGAATATTCACCTTGTCCATACAGAGAAAGATTCTTTAAATTTAATTCATCAAACTTTATCAACCAAATTTCATTTCCACACCTTAAATTTTAATTCATCTTTAATTTTATTGCATCTTATAATTTATTATTTTCATAAATAGAAATAGATGTGTGTGATTTTAATTCTATTTTAATCTATTGTTATTAAGACTTATCAAATCTTTATAAATGTTTTTCTTTAATAAATTTATGTTGAATCCTTTCCATCACATACATAATCTTCTTCAGGACTTATAATGTTTTTAATTGATTATGTGATAATTTGTTTTTAACTAAGCAACTATTGGTTTCAATTAGTTTTTAAAACTTATTCATTTTTAATAAATAATTTTCAGAAAAAATATATTTAAACTGGATCAAAATATCAAAATATTGTACTATCAATTTGTTTATTTGAATTAACTTTGATTCCTTTAATGAAAATTTGAATTTGAATGGTTGATATAGACTTCTGTTAATTTTGGATATGTGAATTCTATATCCTATTCTTCAAACTTAAAGAACTAATTTTGGAAAGATAACATAAGTCAAAGTAAAACATTTTTTTATAAAATAAAATTATACTCGATTAAAAAATATTTGCATAAAATGTAGATTGATCTTTTAATTTTTTTTGTTTATTTTTTTTACTTCTAAATTATTATTTTCATTGCACTTTAATATGTAAAAATGAATTACACCAAGAAGAAGACGAAAAATTAACACTTGATGTAAATGATTTAACTCAAACATACCTTGACAAAATATATTTACCAAATTGAATGGTTTTAAGGATTATTTAGTATAAAATTAAAATTTAGGTGACTTTGTTCAAAAACAAAAATATGCTTATGGATCAATTGTAGCAAAATTAAATTTTGACGTATGTATTTGTAAATGTGACAAAATTTGAGAATCAATTAATATAAAATTAAAGTTTAAAGTGCATACTTATAAAAAGGAGTGAAATCAGGGGGGTAAATTATTTCTTCCAATAATTTTCTACTTAACGTAATTTTATCAATTTAGTTAGCTAAAATTATTTATTGCCTTTTATGACAGAATTTAAAAATAATAATAACAAGAAAAATATAATATCTGTATTTTAAGAAATATATATTTCATCGAATTTAATGCATATAAATGATAAAATAAAATTATTTTGAAATGTCATAACTTTGTATACATGATTTATGTAAAAAAATCAATCTAACAATGAATTATAATAATAAATTTTGTAATTAAAATTATTAAGAACTATAATATTTAATATAGTTATAATGATGTGTCATTCATATGTTATACGTAATAAATATTCTATTGTAAGAATATTATATATATATATATATATATATATATATATATATATATATATTAAAAAATTTCATATATATAATGACATAAATTAATTTTGTTTTATATTATTTGAATTGTAATTAGTTACTAAGCTTCTAATTATTTTATCTGATTCATTAATTTTGTGTTAATTTCTTTATATATTTCCATATCTATTTATCTATATGTTAATTAATTAATGAATTTTTGTAGAAGAAATTGAAGAAATACTTACAATTATGTTGTCGAATAGTTTTTTATTGATTTATTTATTAATTATTTCATATACTATATTGATATAAAGACATAAGTTAATGAATTTTATATTAGATAAGATTAATTACTTATTTCCTAATTAGTTTACATTAATTTCATTTTAAATATATTAAAAAAATCCATATATTCTATTATACTATATGGAAAGATAGGAGTTAATGATTTCTAGTAAGTTGTATGAATTATAATTAAATAATTTTATAATTATGTTTTCAAAATAATTAATTTGTACCAAGAGGGAGAGACTAAATTATACACGTGTAATTTATACAAATTATTATATCATTCAATAACTTTAAATTAAAAAAAAACTATATATTTTCAAAATTCACACTTAAATTAAAGTTTCTTTCACATGAATTATATTTATAAAATTATTAGTTTCTCATTTATATATATATATATATATATATATATATATTATTTTAAATAAAATTACATAAAACAAATCTTTAAAATATAAAATTAAATAAAAAATTATTCTTTAAGTACAATTTAAATCAAATTACTTATTAAAATGTTAATACAATACAATTTTGGATAAGTTGTATCAAAATATAAATTTTAAAAAATGATTTTTTGATATTTTGTTATTAATTAACTTAAACCAAATAACATATGTTTTGGTTATCTGTTAGATGTTATTCAGTGTGTACAATTGAATTAAAATTGGAGGGTTATAAAAACTCTTGAGAATATTAGGAAGTAATTCTGGGGTTTAATAGTTCATTATAATTATCAAGAATTTTGGACTATTGTGTTGTTATTGTGTGGACCAAAATGATAATAAGAAGATAGGATCCTAGAGTTAGACTTTTCAAAATTGATGCTGATTGTGTGGAAAACCCTTTGATTGCAAAATAAGGTAGAAGTTTAATCTCCATAAAATAGATCAAATGATTGATTAAAGAACAATAGTAAAAGATATATTTTTAATTGTATAATAAATATTTATTTTTTATATTATTTCAATGTAGTATACTTATTTTAAATCTTTTTTGTATTAATATGTAGATTCATATTATAACTTATATATAGTCATACATTTCTGTCAAAAAAAAAAGTAATATAAATGAATTTATCAATAACACATTAGTAAAAAAACATCAAATTATTATAATTTTTAAAATTTAATGAAAAGTTATAATGATTTAAAAATTATTACATAAATAAAAGTTACTTAGTTACTAATTTCAATATACTTTAAAAATTTAATAAAAAATATTATTATTAATTAAACAAGAAGATTCATGTCTTATTCTCAATCTTAAAAGACAATAAAAGTTTTGATGATGATATTAAATAAAGAAAAGTTGAAGTTTTAATGATAATGATAATTTATAGAGAAATGATGCAAAATTAAAGAAAGTTTGGATTCAATTTTAACATAGAAGATTGAATACTTATAATTGAGTTAAAGACTTGGATATTTACTTGTCGAAATTATGTTATTTGTATATTTGATTTAAGACAATAAAGTTAGAAGGTCGAGAGTATCTTAATAGTAAAATCAACAGGTAAATGTATTTGTCGCAACATAACAATTAATAAATATCGTTTTTTTTTTTCAAGGATTTGTGCAACACTTGATAACTTTTGCACTCAATAGCTCAATCAGACCACAATATTCATAAAATACAAGAAACTCTTTTTAGTATTTTCATCAAATAGTTGGTTTACAAGAAAATGTCACATACATTATTTACAATGTATTAATACCAGACTTCATTCTCATACATTAATAATCATCTTGATTCCATTTTCAAGTCAAAATCAACTCAAAAATATAGTCAAATCCTATACCTAGTGACTTTGAGCCTATGATAACTCATCAAGCTCAAATTCCTTAAATCCTCAACAAGAAACATGCATTAAGTTAAAGAGTCTAAGATTACTAATGAACCAAGTTTTATTCCTACATACAAGCATTCATTAGACATTCAATTTCAAGTCTAGATTCTAAAGATATTATCCAGAATCACAAATCTAGTATGAGAACAATCCACATCAAACATGGAAATCAAATACTAACTTGAATTGGAAAAGCATGCATATATCAACAACACAGTTTTAGACAAGAATTCGATGTTTTACATCTAATATCAACAAATAGAAATATAGTTCTACATGGTGGAGAACCTAGGATTTACAAATTGAAGAGATAAAAAAGAAATTGAAAACATAAAGAAGATGAAGGCCCTTTTCCCAAGGCACCTAGCAGCTACTCCAAGCTTCAATTGTGCCTCTCCTCTACATTTTCACCTCTAATCTGCAGCTTATCTTCCTCTTCAATCCCAAAAAGGAAAAAACCACCATGGATGAATGAGGAAACCCAAGGAGGAGAAGGATAGTTTCGCAACACTCCAAACAACCTTCAAGAGTCTCTCCCAAGTACTCTAGGTTATTGTATTCCTGTAAAAATGAGGAGTACTCAAAACCCTCGCGAAAACATGATTAAATACCAACTTCCGCATATCAAGGTTGACAAACTCGCCCGACGGCTTCATTCTTGCCCAATGAAGCCTAAGAATTAATTCTCTTTAACTCGTAACTCATTAGGCGAGCCATATTTTCGTGTAACAACTCAAATATTGCAGGTTTAGACTGTCATTTTTGCACAGGGAGTTACCTTGGGGCTCAATGATGATTTTTTAGTCCTCTAGAGGTAGTCCATGTCAATATAACCCTACAAGTGAGTATTTTCTTCATGTTTGCAACGCTAAATGCAATTTTAAAGCCCCCGGGATGGGTATTTGTCTAAAAATATTATTTCTTATCCAATCATGCTTCCTTGAGTTTCAGCTTGTTTTTCTCCAGTGAAATTTATACCTATTGACTTATTTTACACACTCAAAATAGAGATTAAAGGTATACAAGCATAAAAACAACTAAAATGTAAAAACAATGCAAAACAAGATAAACTTGAGGATTAAACAAGATAAAAACTATTGAGAAGTAGATTTTATTAATTGAAAGAAACACACAAAAATAGGTAAAAATAAACGTTATTAGAGTCAAAAGACATAACCCAAACAACAATGCACTAAGAAACTTAAGAAAAAACTGCACTAAAACATTTTCTGAGAAGTAATGAAAGAATAATCAATTATTGTTTGCAATAATTAATTATTTATGACAATTGAAACCTTCTTAACCTAATTTCAAATTTAGCTCTTATAAATGAAGTGAAAAGTTCATTCTAAAATATAAAGAAATGAGTTGAACTTGATAACTCTATAAAATCTTTGCAAAACTCAATATAAGTAGAGCGACAACTTTTGTCAAATATGACCTTAAATGATTGAATATTATTTTTGTTGATAGAAGAAGTTGACAGAAGAAGTTGTTCATCACAAATTCCTCTGAGTCTGGGTTAACCTATAGCCCTTTGTTTAGCATGAAAATTCTTTTCATATTTATATGCTACATTTTTAGTATTATATCTCGAAAATGTTATATACAAAAATTAGTGACGAGGACCACACACTCCTTCCAAGAATCTAGAATTCTTAAAATTTAACCGTTCCTAAGAAATAAAGATGACAATATGTCTAAATTTCCATTTAAATCATCATCTAAGTAGAAAATAAACATTTAAACTAAATGCAATATAAATAGAATCCAAGATATTGCATTGAGAAAAAATGGATGAATTATTACATATGTACGGTGTTTGAGTAAACGCCATGAGTTTGACTTATTAACACAAAATTAAAACTTACGTGCTTCTAACTCTTCTGTATAACTCCATCACACAAGAAAAGAAAAAGAAACTAAAACACCCAATTAATGTTTAAAATCCCAAAAATGAGAAATCCTCCAAAACTGAGAAATAAAAGACAATTTGTCCACCACTTCCAATTTAGCCTCACTGTTTTTTAAACTTGTTTAGGAATTCAATGATGACAATCTAAAAAATAATTCAATTTTATATCAACAATAGACACATTTCACACAGTCATGGAAAAGTCATAATCTCATGCCATGATGATTAGCGCATAAACATGTGGTTCTAGGAAATTGATTTCTTCGTTTAGACAAATTATAATTAATTATACTTAAAAAAACTAATTTATTTTTACTAAAAACTAAATATATTATTTTCTAGTTCAGTTTAGAAAAACTGAACCTAGGAGATTTTCAGTCAGTTAGATGTTTGAGAACTGTATCAGTGGCTTTTCATCACTTCCTCATTTCCAGTTATTCTTAAAACCCGGTGACCCTACCCTAGTCGTGCCGTGACGCGGCCGCTGCCCACCGTGACACTGTCATCGAAGGAGAGCTCCAACGAAAACCCACGATGATCCTGTCCTAAGCCTGTCGTGACGCAATCGTTGTCCATCGTTGTCGTCGAAAGAAAACTCCCACGAAAACCCACGGTGCCCTGCCCTGGCCCTACCGTGACGCGGCTGTTTCCCACCGTGACCCTGTCCGCATTTGCTATTGCTCCAGTCGTCGAGGGACCTTGTCGTAGTTGTTGCTGTTCGCTGCCGTACCGACTGTCGAGGTAAGTAGTGATTCGATTATTGTGTTCGAGTTTGCCTTTCTCTGCTGCTGCTGCTGCTTTATTTTGTGTTTTCCTTAAATCTATATTCTATGAAATTTTGTTTTGATAAATGTGATTCTGAAATCATGTCCATTCCTTAAATTCTACACCACCATTCGAATATACGATGATACCAATACTCGAGCAAAAAAGTTTAAATTCTATCTCTCACTCCTCCCCTGGTAGATGTTTATTCAGAAAAGCTTTAGCCAGATTACTGAAACTCACAATAACATCTTCGGCGGCTGCATACCTAATGATGTCAATAACTTCGGGCTTTAAAATCTTCTCCTAGTTAAAATCGTTACAGATATAATAAAGTGCCCCAAGTGCATAATTTACCTAATAGATACACTGTTAATGCAAGGAATTGATTCTTTTATGAAAGAAAAATAATTTTAGAATGTACAGGCTAATGTAAGGAACATTACTCTGCAAATGCAAAAATAAATAAATAAATAAATTCATATTGAGTTGTTAGTTGGGTAATTAAAAGAGTACCCACTAAAACATATTGCTCTAAAACAGTTTTTTTCTTTCTGGAAAGCAAACTTTTAGTGCGATTAACTTGGATGATTGAAGATGTAGTTGCAAGCTGCTTCAAACTCTACCTCCTTAATTAAGAAACTGATGAACTGCCCTTATCTTTGAACTTTTGATTTTATCTGTCCAGCGATGTGTACAGTATCAATGAAAATATATATGAAGATTAATCAGTGTTAAAACTTTTGACCCGTAAAAATTAGTGTTGAGTCTTGAAAATCTGGAGTTGTATGTATATTTGCATTTTCTGAACTCTCTTCACTTGTGATTATCTGAACTGGTGATGCTTTAAGTTGAATTGGTTCTGAATTGTTGTTGCCATTGATGGATTTCTATATCTTCTTCAACAAAACTGATTATTTTTCTCTGTTACTATGCTTTTCTTTCTTTGGTTTTGTGTTAGGGTAGTGAACTTTGGGGGTCCAATGTTGGTAAGTTAATCACAGTATTCCAGTAACATGTCATGTCTATTTTTATTTGCTTAGAACATTATTTTTTATATAATTGGTATGTATCATGTTCAAGGAATTGTAGTTCTTATACCCAGGGGAAGTGAACTATGGGATCCAATGTTGGTAAGTTAATGGGAGGATTATTAGAAGTAATCAAGCTAACCAAGATCTTAAGTGTTTTCTTCCTAAGGTGTGTGATAAGTACCTCTTGTTTGAACTAGTTGAACATTTTTTCTGTCTAGTATGTAAGATACTGGCTTATGAAAGGAAAAAACTTTGGAGACCTTATATTTATAGCCTTTGAAAGTTAAACCTTATATTCCAAACCTTTTTTTTTTCTGCTCAAACGGTGCCAAGAAACCTCTATGTTTATCAAACCTAGCTTTATGCTTATTTTAAGTTGTTGATCAGGATTTGATAAAATATTATGTCTGTTGAATTTGAGTTTAAATCGGGTTTGCAAGTTTGATAAAACTTTTAGTATCAAGTTTCATTTTGTGTCGTATACTGTCTTTCTAGTAATAGGAGAATCTTTCTCTGTTTAAATTGTCTTAAATCTACGTTTTACTTATGCAGTAGCTTTTCTTGGAGCAAAGTGTGGATTTTGAGAACTACAAGTTCATAGGGAATCTCTGTTGCTACTTATACTGTCCATGGTCAGTTTATATTATGTTCCGTCGGCTATTTGGTATTGGAAGAAATTCTGGTTTTGTTCACGGTTATCGACAAGGATACATTTACCAGCAGAAGTTTAGTCTGGTGAACATAAAATTGAAATGGGTAAAAGATAGGACATTGGATGCTGTTGTTGCTGGTCAAAGGGATGTTAAGGCAACTGGAATCCTTGTCTCCATAATTCATTCTTCTTCCCAATGCTGCCTTCCAATATACCATCTTTCTCGCTATCGTGGACAACTTGGTCTTCCCAGTGAACTCAAACTCTCTACCTTTATAAGAAGATATCCGAATATATTTGTTGAGTCCTGTTTTCTTGATAGTGGAGGCTCTCCTGTCCCATGGTTCAGTCTGAGTCCTGAAGCCTTGGAGCTTCACCAACGGGAAGTCAGCATCCTTCAGCAAAGTCAATTGGAACTCAGGGATAGGCTATGCAAATTGCTTATGCTCACGACTCATAGGATCCTTCCACTACAAACCATTGACCAGTTAAAATGGGATTTGGGTTTACCGTATGATTACCAGCATTCTTTTATTCCAAATCACCCTGAAAGATTCACATATGTTCGCCTTCCTGATGATCGTGTTGGGTTGAAATTGTTATTTTGGGATGACAAACTTTCCATCTCAGAGTTACAGAAGAATAGTTCTCTACAGCAAAAGGTAGAAGATATAAAAAATGGATCGTTAGCATTTCCAGTTAGTTTTACCAGGGGTTTTGGTTTGAAAAGAAAATGCATGGAGTGGCTGAAAGAGTGGCAGAAACTCCCCTATACTTCACCTTATGCCGATGCCTCTCATTTGGATCCCCGCACTGATGTATCTGAGAAAAGGATTGTTGGAGTCTTCCATGAGCTCCTTCACCTTACACTTCATAAACAAACTGAGCGCAAGAATGTCAGCAACTTGCGCAGACCCCTGTCACTGCCGCAGAAGTTTACTAAAGCGTTTGAACGTCACCCTGGTATATTTTATATTTCCAAGAAGAGTGACACCCAAACAGTTGTTCTCAGGGAGGCCTATTACGGTCAAGAACCTGTGCAGAATCATCCCCTCCTACAAATTAGAGAGGGATTCGCAAGCCTGATGAAGAAAGGGCTGTTGGATAGGAGTAGAGGTGTATACAAAAGAAACAGAGATACTAATTCGGTGGATGGTTTGAGAAACGAGGTTCGCATTGCTGATAAAACTAACCAGATTAGTTCTAAGGATAAATCAGATTCCATGTTTTATGATTATGATTCAGATAGCCCTCTACAGAGCCCTTGCCGATATATATGAATGTGGTATTTTTTATTTGGCCACTGTCTTAGTGTGGCTTGGATTAGTGAGAATCTTAAATATGGCCTAGAGAGGATGTAAATATTAGTACTGTTCAGCCACCTCCTTCTGCTACCTTATTTATGAAGTTCTGTCAACAACCAAGCATATCAGCAATGCTATCATCTTAACAAGGAGGGCCATTTTCGGATTAGATGCAATATTCTGGAATAAGGGTACAGCTCAATCTCGTTAGAAGATTACTGACATGGGATATATTTAAGACACATAAAAAGCTACAATTCAATTCACTGTAAGAAATTTATGTATCAATTTTTATGGGAGTTAAAAATTTAGCTCAAAAGCTATAACTAGATGCACGTAATGCTGAACAATTGAATTCACTGTAAGAAACTTTTGGTATCAATTTTTATGTGATTTGCAGAAGCATCTTTTTTTCAGTGGTACATGGGAGGTTGTTTTTACAAAAATCAAATACTTTCTGAAAAACAATTCAAATGAATTTGTTCATTATGTCCAAGTGAAAGTTTCTCATTATATTAAATATTATATACAGCAAGTAACTTTCAGAGTCCCGTCCATTGATGCTAAATACGAATACATTAATTACGCATCTCTATCCCTGCAATTACAGAAGAGTTGCACAGTTTTCTTTTCAATTCAAATTCACAAACACTACACTACAGATAATCTTATTTGTATCTTTCGTTGAAACAAAAGGAAAAATCTTGAAAAGTAAAGAGAGGATTATTGTAATTAAACTGAAAATATTAATGTAATTATATACCTTTTCTTTAGAAACGTGTAACTGTCAGCCCTATACTCCAATTTTCAATGACCAAACTTTTGTCTAGAAAGTCTTTCGCATGGCGATTTTATGTTATTCAACCAAAACTTCAAAAGAACAGCGCTACAATGCATACTAATATTGGAAGTCTGACCAGACTTTGTTTTCTGCGTGATTCGTTAGTTATCTTCACAGAACTTTAACATATAAATAACTAAAGCAAATATTAGGAAATCGATGGTGTTTTACAAAATTTAGAAAAGAAAGCGCTATTATGCCTCAGAACATGGCATTCATATCATACACCAATTGTGATTCATGCATTGCAAAACACAAACGAAGGTGAGCATGGGGTACAAAATATCATATAATACTATAGCCCTCACCTATACCCTGAAAAATTAAAAAGGAAGAAAGATGCTAATTGAGAAAAAAAAAAAATAATAAACTCAGTGCAACCTCGTCAACTCTTCCACTCTTTTGCATAACTCCTCTACAGAAACATCCATTGCCTTGGAAATTTCATCCATCCTATTGCGATTGAGATCCAGAAATGATTCGATCAAATCTCCATCCAAAAAGTTTCTGGCTTCAACAGTTTTTTTCTCATTGTTAAATGACCTCCATTGCTCATGGCTGAGTCCTCCAACACCTTTAATTACCTTCCTCAAATTTGACTGAAGTTTCTCCAAGAAAACATATTGCTCGTGGGGAAGAGAAGCAATTACCCCAATAACACCATTAATGGTACCAAAGATAACTGTTGGAATCTGCCCAACATCAGAATCTGGCAAGCGCATAACGAGGGAGCCATGCCGAAACCGATTAATAAATTCTCCAAGGTGATACTCACCAACCACTTCAAGACGACCCCGCTCTTCGTCAGTAGCACCTTCACTATTTTTCCGAACAGTGAACAGATTAAAATTATTTTCTGCACCAAGGTAAATGTCATCGTCAAGGATTTCAACTGCTGACATCCAATTTGCATTGTAGTCACGAGCTCTTTCCTCAATAGCACCTTCTTCATGCTAACAATAAAGAACATGCAGAGAAATCACTATAAGCCGCACAACAGTTTAAATTTGACAAAACCAGATATAAATTTGAGTAACAACATATAAATTTAACCAAAAAAAAGGACACAGGATTGGAAAGGTTAGCATTTGAGACAATGAACTTCCGCTTCAAGACAATTTAGAAGCTTACCTTATAGATTAACAAGGAAATTGACTTCATCAGATCACCTACTACAATAAAATCTCCTCTGGTTTGCACATAAAGAGCTAGGATGTGTCCATGATGTCCACATTCAGACTGCAATTCATGGGTTCCATCATCACGTAGCACCCACTTGTACAGCTGGATTTTTTGATTAATAGCAGCAAGTAATTTACCATTAAATGCATTCAAGCAATAAACAGCTCCTTTTGTCTCCTTCTCAGCAATTAGCTGTAGTTTTCCATCTTCAACAGTAAAAACAAGAATTCTACCCTACATGTTTTAAAATGGGGAAAGTAAGCAGGAATTAGAAGCTTTTACTAGAACAATGCGGGAAAAAATACAAATTTATCAACTTACTTTTGTTGGTTCATTTTCCTCTGGCAACACATATGCAGTTCCAACACAGTAATAAACATTATTATCATCAGAGAATGAGCAGCTAATTATAAAGCAACCATACTCGTATGTGTCAAGAGAATAAGTTGATATGAACTCAAAAGTCTGGTCATCCAGTAAACGGACAAAGTGCATTTCAGAGTCTTCACCACTCGTTGGGTTGTATTTCAAACTACAAATGGCAAAAGTCCTAGATTGCTCCTGGTGGCAGATACGCCGTGCATGCTCTCCAAGCGGTATGGAGCGTATATGTAGTTTTTGTATGTCATCAATGGTGCCAATAGTAAGCTCACCTTCTTTCGCAATTGCCAAACTGTTGGAAGTTATGAACAGTGTGTAATCAGTACCATCACCTTTACATTAATGCACAATACAAGATACAAGAACAGCACAAGCCCGATGTGTCAATAATTTTAGGAAGCCAAACTAACTGAAGGATCAAGATACCTGTCTGGAAAAGCAGCAGAATTGAAAGGACACATGTGACTCACTTCCTTCAGATTTACATTACTATAAAGTAATTTTTTGTTACTACTATAGATCACAGTCGGCCGATCAGATGCAGCAAATACGTGGGTAGTATTCTTGGAGGAGAATGTCCGTAGTGTAATGGGCTGTGTCCCAAGAGATACCTTCTTCCTATCTGTTAACTCGCCAGTATTTGTGTTCAGCATGAAGTTTAAGAGATGTCCATCACCAAGGGCACATAGCAAGTAAGATATCTGGAAAATAAAATTTAAAAAGTAACACTTTAAAAAGATATTTTTAACAAGGAAACTGCAATTAAACTTGTGAATTGGTAGTTTATCAATTCCTAAATTAATCCCAGAAGGACATTACAAAAAGATATTAGTGTTGCTGATCTAGTATATCCCTCACAATGGCTACATGTAAAATCCAAAATCTCTACTCCATAGATTGAACTTAAAAGAGATGAGCATTTCATGGTATTTCAGAAACAAAAGAACTAAGCAGAATGACAGAATAAAAAAACTATAAAAGCACATGAAAAAATAACACAAGAAAAGCCTACCCCTTCAAAAGCACAAAGAAGAACAGAACGAGGTATGATTTCCCCTCCTAGCTGTTCCTTTGTGACAAGATTCAGATCAGGAAGAGAAAAAATCCTAACACTTATGTCTGTCCACATTCCAACAGCTGCAAGATGACTATGATTGGGATTTTCACCAATGGGATTGATGTCTAAACATGAAATCTCAAACTCCAGTTGGGCATGTTTTACTTCATGCAATATTCCATCTCCAATTTCAAGGTAAACCAAATGCCCTCCTCCTGTGGCCAACAAAACCTGTATCAAGGTGTAATGATAGTCACCAATTTGACTGCAAACTCAGTTTATAGTCATTGTTAAAAAATAGATTTTAAACCTAACTCAATCTTAAAAAACCGGTTTCTAAGATGAGATTTATATTCACTTATATACTCTAAATTGTCCATATATCTAGTCGATGTGGACTTACAACACGTCGAGGTATATATATCTCGGACACGAGACTTAACATTAATTAATGATCCAATAACGATATGGAACAATATGAATAATAAAGACAAATCTCGCTAAGATAGATTCTAACAATGACTTTAATATCATGTTAAGAAGTGAACTTTCAACAGTCATAATAAAATCAAAAGACGAAAATGCACGTAATAGTGTAGATTGAAGGAAATTCTCTAAAAAGGAAGCTAAGTAGAACTTGATAAGATGCCATACCAAAACAACTAATAGAGACCTAGATATCATATCAAAGGCCAAGCATAGAAGTTGTACCCAAGAACAATTTATTTTTCCAGCAGCAAGAATGTGATACTTCTGGCCAAAATCAATACTAGTTCTATACCAATTAACCCAAATTATGCTTGGCTGAACAATCACAGATATAAAACTTACTATGATCAAAATTTGGCACAGATTATATTATTGTGTAGAATGTATTCTGTGGCATTTTAGTGTATCAGAATCTAGAATTCTCTATCTTTTGGAAAGGGTCTATCCCAACTTTCGAGGAAATCAAATACGTAAAAATTGTGTTGCCACTTGATGATTAACTTTTTTTACCTTTAACATTCCACTGTTACTGGACTTTTGTTCTATGTTAATAAAGAAAACATTGGGCAGCATAAAACATCTGAATATTATAACATCTGAATTAAAATATCAAAAACTGAAAACGGAAACAAAGTTATCAGTATAAAACAAATTCATAGTCATATAGATATTTAATATTGGAGCTTCACTGATCACCAAAATCAATCCTTGGAGAATCAAAGATAGTTCTCTAAGTAAATGAAAAAACTAGAAGCAAGCAATAAGAAACTACAGAGCCTTCACGCCTAACTAACATTAGCTGAAAACCTTCAGGAAATTTTCCATGCTTACAGAAGAAATTAAGTCATCACTCAACATTTTTAAACAACCAACGGCAGATAGTTAACGCTTAATTTTTTTCAGCTGTCTTCCACTTTTTACTTTTAAGAATTAACCAAAGGTAGCATTTTTAGCATTCTACTTTCAGTAATCCTATAGCTTTCTAAACATAATTTCACCCGAATAGCACTAGCATTGAATAGAAGAACATGGTCTCAATATATTAAAATTTCATAAGCAGCTGCTCATGATTCACCCACTTCCATCTCCCGGATCTGCCTCACTCAGAAATGCCACATTGACAAGGAAATGCATTGTAATTATTAAAACACCATGCAAATATTTCCTATAATCAAACCTGGGTAGCATTTGCTGTAGCTACATTTACTGAATAGCCCGATGGTGCAAACCATTCATTGCGGAGCTCTCTAGTTGTGGAACTGACCAGTCTGACAGAATTTGAAGTGACCTGTTATGATGGTTTATTAGATGATGGGAGGTAACTGACACAAAACAAAATAAAATGAAGTAAAAAAAGCATGGAAGAATACAAAAGAAGAGCATCAATTTATGAAGATTATTTTAATTAACTGCAAAGGAGTATGCAAAACCTAGCCCGAGAAGCTTCAAGAATATTAACCCATTCGCATAAAAGTTTAAATTTTTATTTCTTTAAAACTCCAGGTAACTAATTTAGATGCGCAGAAGATTAAAAATCTCAACAATTATTATAGAAAAACAAAAATAAAGGGTATTAAAAATCATTAGGTTGTGAATAGCTTTCTTAACAATAACGTTTTGTAAATGCCATCATATAGATATAGGAATTAAATCAAGAGAAGAAAAACCAATATGGAAAGAAAATAAGGTAAGAACCTACTTGAACAAGTTGATTGTGAACAGCATCGTGGCAAAATAATGTCTGCACTTGAGAACAGAATCCCTCAATCTCAGTTTCTTCCAGCTCATCCTCAAGATTCATTGCTAAGATTCTTGTTTCACTAATAAAACTCACAACCAGAAAAGTATCAAATGGATCATCAGTTGAGGATCTTAGTGACCACATTCCTTTGATACCTTGAAGCTCTACTGATGCCTGGTCAAATAAATGCATGAAAAAATTAAATATTATACAAGCCATGTGCCATTTTTAGGGTGGAAGGAAGGTGAGCTGACCTGCTCATTAATTCCAATCCCATTACGAACAACGCGCAGAGAACCATCCTTGTAGGCTCCAGAGCAAGTTACAACCTGACCTTGGCCCTGCCTCTCAAGGTCTACTACACAGAAGTCAACAATAGGCCCTAAATTGACATACCTTTCCAGTACTTCCACATAAGAACCTTTTGCATCAGGCTGCAGATTTAGTTTTATAAGCTGTGCAATTTACCATCAGAAATTGTCAATATGTTATGTCTGAATATATAAGCAAAAGTATTAGATAGGCCATAATACAATTCAAAGTCATCAAAACAAGATAAATATAGAAAACAATGTATTACAATTGCTTCATAATCCCTCCCTTAATATTACAAGTAAAAGATTAGAACAAAAGAAAATATTATTTGAAAAAAATTGATCTGGGCGTACCAATTCCCACGTGTATTGACCTACTGCTTTATGTTCTTACTAATTACATTAATATTGCAAATGCTTACTAAAACAGATCTGTTCTTTCTTTCCCTCCCTTATTATCTTACACTACAGAGAAAAAATATTAGAAGAAACTATAATTTGAAAAATAAAAAACTTAATTTTGGTGAAGCAGCTCCCTCTAGTATTGTCTCACTTGTATATGTTCTAACTAATTACTAATAATATTACATTTTTCCTTTTTTATGGAATTTGGAATTGCGAACATTTCCTATGTAGTGTTAAATTGTGTTTGGGGTTTACTTAAACTAACACGACCTTGCCATTTACCAGTTAAACGAGGCTACACTCTCTTCTAAGCTATATTTAAACAAGTACATCTAGAGTCATAACTCTCAAATCTGAATACAATTAATAGGCAATCAACCCAAAATAAGATACAAATAATATCAGATAAAATAATGAAACAAGTCAGCCTGCATTCTCGTTCAAAACCAGTGCTTTGGAAGACAGAAATTTGGAAATAACTTGTTATAAACTCATAAAACAAAAAATTATATAGTAATATGCTATTTCATTAGGCCACCTGTGAGTCTCCATAACTTGAACCAATATAGACGAATGCATTATCAAGGTATGATATTGTAGATGCAATGGAAGTCTCCCCGAGGGGCTCAATTTTGAGTCCAGTAACCCTACAAAACAAATGCAAATGATAAAACAACACGATTAACGTAAATACTGATTGTTTATTCAATGAACATGCTGACACCCAAGACAGTAAAAAATCTGTTAAGTAAAAAATCACATACTTTTCTTTCTCATGGGTTATTACAAGTAGGCTAAGCAACCCCGTATGATCACCAAGTAAATATCTAGAACCATCAGGATCAACTCTTCCATAGGCTTTCGTAATTGACTGAAAAGCACATAAGGTATAATTAAAATTGAAGGGAATTCAAAAAACACGTATTGCATAAATTTCATGAAAATCCAAAAAACCACGATGGATGATTTAAATGGAAGAAACAAAAACTATTATTTAACATACAGGTCTGATTGGGATAGCCTTGAAAGCATTAGCACTGCAGTATACAATGGTTTCTTCTCCAATAATAAGCACGCCACAAAGTGGTGGGGGAACTGGTATCAATAGATCAGCCCCATTATCAAGATTGTTCTGGGACCATGGACCTTCAACAAAATCTTTATCCTTCAGCGCAACCTCATATGTTTTAACATGACGAGCATCTTTATTATCCTGTCATAGATTAAAATATAATATTAAAAAGACATGCAAAAGACAGATTTGTTTCCAACCAAATGTGTTGCATAAAGGACGTGCAAAAAAACGCATCATACATTTTCATAGATGATAGAATCATAGAAACATTGAGTACAGAAGGTATGCAAGAATATGAGTATGCCCACTCAAACTGAGACTACAACAGTAAAACTACGAAATCAATCCCAACCCTCTTTGGCAGTCGTTAAATTGTCTTATACTTGTGTCAACAATTCTAATACATATCAATGTGACGATCACGACTGTGTCCCTTCTAAGCGACAAACCACATACAGAACTTGCCCGTAAGAATTATTTAATTCTTCAGTGTATGTTAAATTAGCTATTGAAAGTCCCTTTTAAACAAACAGAACATGGTAAGTACTATAATGATTCCATGTTGACTGCATGAGCAATCTTTGGACCAAATGTAGGCAGGTCTACAACAGTAAAAAACTGTGAAACGCACATAATTCCTTCCCTTAACAAATTTTGGGGCAAAAGACACCTCAAAGGTGTAAGCATCCTGGTCTAACTAAACATGCCGGAGGACAGCTTACACCAAAACCAGCCACAGATAATTAGCCTCCTTAGATAAAGCTCTAGATTCCTAAATGCATTCAGTATGGACCCAAAGACTACAATAAAATAGCAGAGAAAAGAAAGAAGCAAAGCATGATAACACCTCAGACTCAATCTATTCCGTGTAACTAATCAACTAATAACCCCAAAACATTAGGTAGAAGAGGAATGCTCGCAACACACCCTCTAACATACTGTTTCTAACACAATTAATTATTTGTTAAAATTTATTGAAAACTACAAAATAAAATAATTCATTAACTAAGAGAGACCCACCAAAATCTGTGAATACCAATATATTTCAACCCATAGTAAAGAGAGTATTCAAACATGTCATAGAAAGTGTGTTGCCAGTAATTCTCACAGGTAGAATAGAATTAAGAACCTGGTAAAGAACCACGATGGTTGGCTTTGAACAACCATAAAGAAATTTGATATCCAAAACTTGAAGCTCCTCCAGCCTGAAAACAAACAAATCATAATTGAAAAGAAACAAAAATGGGGAAGAACAAAAACTACGGGTAGAAATTACATGAAATATTATAAAAATATTTTCAATTTAAAAAATGTCATCTGTATGTTTTTATTTTAAATTTTAAAGTTCAAAAAAGAAATCTAGAAGATTTAGGTGCAACAATCAAGATAAGCTTATCTGGTTAAGGACTGCTTATAATTGTTTGAAGTGTACACACATGAATACTTATAATGAAGATGTGATACACTAATAGGAACAAAATCAATAATTAATAATGACAAATATTAGTGTAGATATTCCCTATTTGAAGTAATCAAATCATATCATATTTCCGTAATTAATATCATCAATTCATATTTTAGATGCTCTTCCTAAGGCTGAAGCATATGTATCCTCACCTCCCACTCTCTTTCTCTTCTTTTCCACTCTCTCAAATCCATCCTTCAATCCAAACAAAACCTAACCTATTGAATTGTACTTATGGTTCAGACCCTTGATACACACGCACACATGAGTATAGATCTATTAAGAGCAAAATCTCTCAAGCAACCTTTTCTAAATCTTCTATTCTCAACTCCAACTTCCCAGCAAACACGCATCTGTTATACAGTTTCCGTTATGTTCTCTCTTTAACATAACTTTGTATCCATAAAGAGTACCCAAGCACTTGGGAAACCCACCCTTAGAAACTAGCTATTAATGGGGGTGAACCGAACACTTAAATTCTCCACCAAGCATACCATGCTACTTCATGTGGTACCTAGGCACCCAAGTTTCTATTGATCCCATCAATACGCATACGAAGCCTCTTTATTAACAAAAATAAAGGCATTATCTACCTAAATAATAATTTCTTTAAGGCAAGGATATTTGAGACCCAAGGGAAATGAGGTACATTCGATTGCCTAACCAGGTAAAAAGTTTGAATTTTTAAAATCATCTTGTCAATTCAACATACATTGAATCAACAAAGAAAAGTATACTCATACTTCCCTACGTTTTTTTTTTCAAAGAAAGCTATATCTAAGTTCACTATTGATCCAAATCCTTTATGCATGAGATTCAGAAACCACTTTCAATCTTATGTAAAGACACCAACAATAACCAAGAAATTGGTTCACAGTTCCTTCTTCAGACAGTGGTGACTGGTAATCATTACTCAACGTTATGGACTTGGCTACTAGTACAACATTTACACACACCTGCAAAGATCAAATTATAAAGAGAATTCATGTGTAGACCACCAAGAGAACAAAAAGAATTACCTTATATTAAATGCTTCCTTGAGCTGACCTTTGTTGTCAAAGGGAATAACCTGGAAAATCAATGAACAGCGAATCATTCAAACTCTGTAAGATGACACTGTAAACCAAAGCATATTGTCATTAGAATCTAAATTCTTTAAAGGATACTAGATGAGAAGTTACATACTTTGAACAAACCATCATACAAGTGAAGTCCAATCAACCTACAATCAGGATCAATAATGCCAATCTGCAGAAAGAAAATGGATAACAGCTGAAATCCACTGAACAACTTTCTTCTGATCCTAGACTTATCATTAATGTTGTTACAAATATCAAAAGTTAAAGAATAGAATAACTACCAAGCTTTATTGGTAAATAGTAATAAAATAATATAGATACCTGACCGTTATCAGTGGGACGTCCTATCCGATCAGAAACATCCCCCATTGCCCTGGATGACAGTAAAATTGAGAATTAAACTGAAGAACAAGACAGCCATTATGGCCCCTACTAGGAATTCCAATTTTTAATATATCATGCAAAAATTGAAAATCTTGCTGATTCTTTGAGTTATTTTGGCTCACTATTTCATTTGTTTTCAATTTATAGGAGGGTTTCCTCCCTTGCCCTACATGAACATACTCTTTCATATTTAAGTGGCACACATTTAAGTTAAGAATCTGGGGGCCCATTCTAATTTTGACTTATAACTCCCAGCATAACCCCACCTCCAGAGTCCTGTTTGGGTCTCAAATGACCCAGACAAGACCTATTCAATTAAGACATGGAAAGGTCAGGATGCGGAAAACATTCCAATCTTCATTTTTCACAGAAAATCCTAGCTTGTATACTTAAGATACCACTCAAGACCACCAAGTTATCAGCCTATAACCCCGCCCAAAAGAAGGTAAAAGAGGCAGAACGATGCAAGAGACTCAATCTGGGAGGTCAAGCGACGAAAACATCCCAATCATTTTTCTAAGAAATTTTGAGCTTGTACATTTAGGACACTACTCAAGATCACAAGTATAGAAAATAATCCCACACAAAAGAAAGCAAAAGAGGCAGCCTAATGCAGGAGGCTCGCTCTAGGAGGTCAAGAGTATGCAATTTACTAAACTAAAATTTCCCTTCACATGTTCGTTCTAACCGATACTTATATCCGTCTTCATAAGCAAAGCTGTACAAAACATATCAATCGGGATTTTCTGGTCATGCAGAGATGGCATGCTGTGTTATGTGCAAGAATATATAGAACACATGTCAGAAACGCAGTTTGCTTCCCATTTCTTCATCCAACAACACCAGAAAGCTTAGCAATAAAAGTATTACTAATGAAGTAATCAACAAAGAGAGAATACAGAGTTACAAACTCTTTTTGAGGCATTTCATATAAAGTTTCCTATTCTGGCCAATAGGATGGTTGCATTACAAAATTCACATTGAGATTGCCAACAGCTGACTGATTATATGCCCCTAAACGTCGTAATTATTGGTAAGATTAAAAATAAAGTTGATTTCAATCTATTCGAAAACAATCATGGCATGAGTAAGTCCACTCCAGAGGCAAAAAATTGCTGCTTCCTCAAACATACCGGGTAACAAGCTCAGCAGTCTCAGAATCCCATTGAAGAACACAAAATTTGTATCTCTCAGTTGCGATAAAGAGATAATCTTGTGTTTCACCCTGTTCGAGGCCAAAACAAGCAAAAAAAAAAATTACAGAAAGATAGAATCAAAACGAAAACATTAGACGATAAATATCTCACATGAGGGCGGAAGAGTTCAAGAGTAGCAATTCTTCCATATATGGGGACGTCCAACATAGGCTGCAAAGATAGATTTCATACGCATTCAATGAGGAGAAGAAAAACCCAAACAACTCATATTGAAATAAAAATATTGAAATAAGTAGTGTATCAACGGAAGAGCGAAAAAACCTGTAAGCCCTGAGGAGAGAGCAAGTGAATCTCGATGCGCGTGCATTTCCTGATGATAAAAAAAGAGTGAAAAGGAGAAGAAGAAAAAACCCTAAGAGAAAAAGAAAAAAAATAAATAAATACGCGATAATGAGGTTGAGGTCTTGAGAACTGGTGAAATTGCCGACGCAGGAATGAGTGACGTTGGTGGGTTTGTGAGCTGTGACAACGTAGTTCCATATACTCATCCTTCTCTTCCCTTCTCTTCCCTTCTCTGCTTCCTCTCAGCACGAACTCTGCCTCTGCGCTACGAAAATTGAATAGGGTTTCGTTTTTGTTCGGAACAATTAACTGCTTAGGGCGCTGTCAAAGAACGCAACAAGCACCTCACTCACAGACACTCTTTCTCAGACCCTCGAGCGGCTTTCACTTTTGGCTTTTGCCCTTGTTTTCGTGAACCACTTTTTTTTTCTCTTTTATTTTCTCATTTATTAATTTTTTCTTTCCTTCATTTTTATTTCCTGTTTATTTTATTTTGTTCTTATGCACATAAGTCAAGACTTATGTGTATTTTTGTTTTGACAAAATTGTGAATTTTATTCCTCTTTTCAATATATTTTCCAAACTTTTTCCTGGATTTTTTATTTTATTTTAAAATGTTATCTAGGTCTTTTGATTTCATGATTACATATACTATTTAAAAAAGTTTGAAAAACAAAAACCAAGTGAAAAACTTATTAAAGATTATTTAAGTCTATAGATTATCCTGATTTGTTTTTAACAGCATAACTATTTATAGTTTAATTATGATTTTATTACTAAAATTTAGAGCTAATATGGTTTTGGTCCTCCGTATTTATATATATATATATATATATATATATATATATATATATATATATATATATATATATATATATATATATATATAATTTTAGAATTAAAATTATTTTTCAAAACTACTTTTGGTTCTCAAGTAGTGAATTTGAGAAACTAAAACTATGTTTTTTTATAAAATTGTAATTTAAGAATTTTAAAAGAGTAAAGTCAAATTATCACAAATTTGTGAATTAAATATTATTTAATTGACATTTTTCATATAAAATCATAATGAAATGTATTGCATGAATGGGGCATAAGAGTGGGCAAATTGAACTGAACTATACTGCACTGCTAAAAACTAAACTGTAAAACAGTTTAGACAAACTGAATTTTTATTTTATCAAATTGAACTGAACTGAGCTATACTAAATTGTACTAAATTACAATATGAACTGAACTGAATTATTAACTGAATTGTAAATTACACTAAAAACTGTACTAAGTGAACTAAACTATTAACTGAATTGTAAATTACACTAACTGAATTATTAACTAAATTGTAAACTACACTAATTTTAACTAAACTACAATATAAATTGAACTGAACTAGTAACTATACTAATTTTAAACTGAATTGTACTAATTTT